>NW_005353325.1:209305-219462 GCF_000412655.1 Myotis brandtii | reverse complement strand
ATATGTATTTAAGCCCTAGCCAGTTTGGCTCAGTGGACAGAGCGTAGGCCTGTGGACTGAGGGGTCCCGGGTTTGATTCTGGTCAAGAGCACATGCCCAGGTTGTGGGCTCGATCCCCAGTGAGGGGCGTGCCCTCTTATCATTGATGTCTCTCTCTCTCTCTTCCTCTCTAAAACTAATAAAAATATATTTTAATATTTGAACTTCTTCTAGTTGGAAAGCCCAGAGCTCAGTTTTATTGGGGTCTACAGCTTATGATTGTGCTAAACTAAAATTGTAAGTTTTGGGACAATATAACTAAATCACACAGTAAAAACAGTTTGTCCAGAGACTATTTGTAAAGTTATTAGAGAAGAGCCAAAGAGGAAATCTTGGAAAGAGAAGCCCATTGAGAAAATAAAAAGGAAAGTCCATAAAAGTGGCAAAGAAAGCAGGAGAGAGCAATAGTTTAAGGTAGAAGAGAGATCAATGGTACTAAGTGCTTCCCAGAGACCAGTTAAGGAGAAGATTTGGAAGGGAATTGCCTATCAGTTTTAGCAACAAATATATCATGGTGACCATTGCCCAGGAAGAAACATACTATATACAGAGGTAGTTATAGAGAAATAAAAATTTTGGGTTATTTGTTATTATTTTTTAATGAGCAATCTGAGACCATGGGAGAGAGTTGGAAGACAGGGACATAAGAATGATCTGTAACAGCTACACAATTGTAATATCCAATTGTCAGGAAATGTGTACGCCTTGGATCTTTGTAGAATCACCTATCAAGAGTCTAGGATGGTCAACAGAGCTCCCTCCTCCAATTCCATCCCTTGCTTATTCTTGCTATTTTATAGTCTGAAGACACATTTTCTTTATCAAGGCTAATTTTCTTACACTAATTGGCTACAGTTCACCACTCAAAAACGGAGAAGAAAGAAATTTAAGAAATGTTATCCGAGTAAAAGCACAATTCCCACGGCAGTGACCTGAGCCAGAGGGCCAGTTCCTGTGGGAAATTTTCAATTAAAGAAAAAAAATCCCAAAATTGTACATCACTCTATTTTGTGTTTTACTTTTTCAATTCTATGATAAATCCTTTGAAAAGTACAAATAAAAGTAAATGCTAAGTTTTATATTGTAGTAAGTTTCAGTTTAATGGTTTTTTTAATAGTCTTTACTGTCTGTTACTGCTATACTCTAGTCTAGAAGGTCAGTCAGAATAACCTGCTATCCATAAAGAACAATTGGTACAAACAAAACCCAGTTTATAAGAAAAAGCAGTACTAGCAACACAGCCTGTCCTAAATCAGGTTCAACCATGCCCTCTAGTGTATAAGTGTAGTATAGCAGCTTCCATTTTATATTGAAACAAATTGAACACTGAACACCCAGCATGTGCCAGGTTCTATGCCTGGAGCTGAGGATACAGCTGTAGACAAAACCTAAAGGTCCCCATACCCATGGAGATTATTTAGAACTTACTTTAATGATTATTTATAGAAATAAACTTCCATTTCAAAACCTCTGTACTGTTTAACTATCTGCCGCAGTTTTCCTATTCCACTTGTCCTGGCTTACTTACTAGCCTGTCTCAAAACTATCAAAATCAACATTTTTAGAATTCTAGAGATTGATTAAAGACTTTCAGAAACCTGGGGTGTGGGGAGATTCATGACAGTTGACTGAATATCATTAAGAATAGTCAGTTTTGTGTTTTAATTTGGCCTAGCCCGTGGTCGGCAAACTGCGGCTCGCGAGCCACATGGGGCTCTTTGGCCCCTTGAGTGTGGCTCTTCCTAAGCCTTAGGAGTACCCTAATTAAGTTAATAACAATGTACCTACCTATATAGTTTAAGTTTAAAAAATTTGGCTCTCAAAAGAAATTTCAATCGTTGTACTGTTGATATTTGGCTCTGTTGACCACTGGCCTAGTCTATTCTCTGCTCCCAGATCAAAAGTAGCCCCGTCTGGGGTGTGGAAAACAAAACCAGACTGGGAGCACCTTCAAACCCTCCTTCCCAGATAATAGCCATTACTTGACCTCTCCATTTAAGATAAAAGAAAGAACCTCTGGAGAGGCCGACCAAACCTGGGTTCAGCAACCTTGGTACTTGGGTTCTGGCTAAGAAAATAATTCAGAGCAAGGACTTAAACTCGCTAAAGAAAATTTATTTCAGCAAGCAAAGAGAAAATGCACTCCAGAAATTTCAAGTGGGTGGCTCAAAGAGCTTCCCTGGGGAGCGGGCTAGGATTCCTTTTAACCCTTGGAGGGGAGTTAGCCACTTTCTTCTTGAAACTGACCTATCAGGGCCTGTCCTGTTGGCTTCTGTTCTTGCAAGCCAGTTAGATGGGCTTTCCTCCAGTCCCCCTCCTCCCTCCTTGTTCTCTACAGGTGGGGGTGGGGAGGTCTGCCACATGACTAACCACATGCCAGAGGAGAAAAGGTCAGGAGAGAGGTCCTAGGGGCAAGGTTTTGAATTGAATGCCTCCAATATCTGCTCTACCAGGTCTTTCTCATTACCAGGTATCGGGGTATTCCACCCTGGCCACCTTCTGTACATGGCCCATCGCCCTTCCTCTGCTCCTGTCTGTCTACCTGCCTACAACAAGCCCAGGTCCAGGCTGACCCCACCAGACTAACAGTTGGTGCCGTTCCCTTCCTCCACCTACAACAGGTAAGGTTTTTCTTGCTCATGGTCATGGTCTTTCAGCCAGAAGCAATGAAATATCTGCTTGTAAAGTTTTTGACAAATGCCATTTCCCCCTGGGTGTGGCTTTAGCACTATGTGAGAGTGCTGAGGTGGACAAAATAAAGACAAGCCTTTCAAAGGCCTCTCCAGAGGTTCTTTCTTTTATCTTAAATGGAGAGGTCAAGTAATGGCTATTATCTGGGAAGGAGGGTTTGAAGGTGCTCCCAGTCTGGTTTTGTTTTCCATACCCCAGACAAGGCTACTTTTGATCTGGGAGCAGAGAATAGACTAAGCCATTGGTCGGCAAACTGCGGCTCGTGAGCCACATGCGGCTCTTTGGCCCCTTGAGTGTGGCTCTTCCACAAAATGCCGGCTCTTCCACAAAATACTGACTTCTGCGCATGGGCCACGAAGTTTCAATCGCACTGTACATGCGCGCCCGCACTTGGTATTTTGTGGAAGAGCCACACTCAAGGGGCCAAAGAGCCGCATGTGGCTCACGAGCCGCAGTTTGCCGACCAATGGCTTAGTCTATTCTCTGCTCCCAGATCAAAAGTAGCCTTGTCTGGGGTATGGAAAACAAAACCAGACTGGGAGCACCTTCAAACCCTCCTTCCCAGATAATAGCCATTACTTGACCTCTCCATTTAAGATAAAGCAATTTCTATTGAAAGCCCCCCACCCCATTCGTGCTGGATGGTAGCAATTCAAATTTAAATTTTAGTTGCCTCCCCTTCTTCACTTCCTGAAAGTTCTATCCAAGCTCCTGGGTCAGCAAGCGCTATCTGCTCTGGGTTATCTTCCACAAAAGTCTTTGTGGAATGTGCTGGCTCTCCAAGGCGTGTGGGAAGGGGTGTGGCGCTTCCATGCTCCCCAGACAGGCCACTCCCAGCACCGCCCCGTGTTCAGCCACCCAGAAGCTCTCTGAACCCAGTCCTCTTGGGGTGTTATGAAGGCTTCATTACATAAGCATGACTGATTAAATTATTGACCATTGGCAGCTCAACTCAATCTCCAGCCCCTCTCTCCTTCCTGGAGGTCAGTGGTGAAAGTTCAAAGCCTCTAATCACAGGGTTGGTTCCACTGACAACCAGTCCCCATCTTTAGGTGCTTTCCAAAGTCGCTCCCTTAACATAACAATACACCTTTATCACTCCCAATACTTGGGGAATTCCCAGGGTTTGGGGAGCTGTGAGCCAGGACATGTGGCCAAAGACCCAAATATGCAGTGTGGGGCAAAAGTAGGTTTACAGTTGTGAGTATGCGAAACATAGTTTATTCTTGTATTATTATTTACTTAATTATTGTATTATTTTCCATACAAACAACTGTAAACCTACCTTTGCCCCACCCTGTATATAAGAAGTGTATTTTGGTCATCTGAGTGACCAGTTATATATTTATTACAAGTCACAATATTTCAGGATGCAATCCAGGAGGGACAGAAACTGTGAGTTACGTTGATTTGTGGGACGCCCTGCCCAGTAAGTGCTCAGCCTCGCCTTGGGACATGGAAGCGGCACAGCAGCTCCAACGGGAGCTGTGCTCTTGCTGTGGATAAGAATTAGCCCACGGTGCTCCTCTCATCTCTGGGAACATCAGCAGCCACACCCGTGATGGTGTGGATCTCACTCTGAACCCATCCTCCACTCAGAACCCACACCAGCGCCCACGGCTCCCACAGAGCCACCCCTCCCCTCTTTGTTAAGAAGCACTAACAGCATTTCCATTCCGCACATCTTTCTTTTCGAAAGTGTCCTGACAGCTTTACTACTGTGGCTGCTTTATGGGGCAGTGGAAGAGTGAGGGCAGGGAAAAATCAATAGCAGGCAATGGAGGGTGCAGGAGAATACTTAGTGCCCATGCTCCCTGACCCGCTACGTGCTCCCTGCCCTGGCACCACTCAGAGCTAACAGTCCTCAGATTTAAAACTGTGCTGCCCAGGACCCGGAAGGCACCTAGAGTGGAGATGACCAGACCCAGGGAGGCTATTGGGAAAGGTCATGACCACAGATTCATTTGCTCAGGACCTCCAGCTGCTGGGAAGGAGGTGGGATCCAGCTGGGGTGATGAAGAGTCTTTGGAATTAAATGGTTGACAGAGTGCTGTGGCCCCTCCTTTCAGATCAACCCTGAGAAAGGAGAAGGACATTAAGGAGAAACCTGGAGGCAGGAGCGATGGGGCAACAGGTCAGCAAGAAGAGATGAAGAGATATGAATTGTTGACATAAAAAAAAAGTCTAAATCTGTAAGAATTTTTATGAGTTTATTTGAGCCAAACGGACAACAGTTGACAGGAAGCAAAATCTCAAGGTATTGAGAAAATGCTCCAGAAAATGGTAGTTACCTCTTATTTTATACATCAGAATCAAAGGGGAAGAGGTAAGGTAAGGGAGTGACATGAAATCCATTGGTGATAGATTAGGGAGATGGGAGAAAGAAAAAGGGGAGTGTGGAAATCTTTGAGATTGGATAAAAATAAAATGAATAGACACATACCTCTTTTACATTGGTGGGTATAGGACAGTTAACAATTAACATTTAGGTCACAGAGATGGTATGGGGAAGAACAAGATAACAATGAGGGGTTCTGTGGTCTCCTGCTCGCATGCAGTGGTTGTGTCCTGAGGGATCTGGAAAAGGAGATACTCTGACATTGCAAATAGATCTCAATAGAATATTTAGAAGCTTTTCATGTTCTCTTAGATGCAAAAAGACAACAGACAAGGCCAGTTAAGGTAAAAATGGACCTTTCTTCAGGAAGACACTGACCTAGGACATGACTACTCACCATGACTCCCTTTTAGTTAGGAAGTTTTCACTCCAGACTGTGGTAGACAGTTAGAGAGACATGAGCAGAACAAGGACAATGGGCCTGGGTCATCAGGGGGGAAAGTATTACCCGGAAACCCCAATGGGCTCGGGCTGCCTGTCCCTGTGTCCAATAAGGCAGGATTGAATGATAGAAGGTGTTTACTGAGAAGGACAGCCAAGCAAGAAGACAGGGTGCTTACAAGCATTCAAATCCTGTCTTATAGCAAGGTGCAGGGGACAGGATTATAAAGGGAAATGGGTTAGGGTGAGGCTGGGAATGGAATGCAGCTAGATGCAGCCCCCGGAGGTGTGCAGAATTCAGCTATTCTTGGTCTTCAGGTGATGAGAAGATGTCTTGACGCGTGGTGGGGACAGCCTGACCATGCTTAACGGTTCTGCTTGCTTGCTAGGTACATTGCATATTGTCTGCAGCTGAGTCACCTCCTCAATTACTTTGTTTGGGATCCAAGGGAGTGCAGGTGCACCAGCCTAAGAAATGAAACTCAGAAAAACTTAACCCTCTGTTCACATAAGCATATGTATTCTAGGATTTAAAATTAATATGATTATTTTTCAGATTAATTCAGGTGCTCCATCTATCATATTATAAGCCCCCCTCCCTCCATCAAAAACGCTGGGTGTCTAGTAAAAGACTGTTGTAGGCTGAGATCTCCCCCCTCTGCCCCCCCCATGACCTTTCTCCCCTAGCATAGTACTGGTCATACGGTTTAGACCCCCCAGATCTTCCCTCCCTAGAGATAATATTCGGCCTCCGTTGTATTTCAGCTCCAGGCCCAGAAAAGCAGCAAAATCAGACAAAGGACACCAAGGCTGCCCTCAGAACCAGCTGCACTGACTAATGACCCCCTGTTCTCACGCTGACCAATCAATCAGTGGAGACCCAGACCCTGAAAGGACAGACCAGGAAAGCTGCTAAATATTCTATTGAGATCTTCCCATGGGACATCCCCTAAAACCTCCCCCCTTAAAACCCTTAGGATAGAGGACCCAGTGCTCTCTCCCTCCTGGGAGCATGCCAGAGCCATTCCCTTCCCTCCCCATTCCCCTCCCCGATCCCTGTCCTATCTTATCCCTCCTTCTTAACTCCCCCCACCTCCCAGGCACATTACCATTACTTTCATCATTCTCAAACCTCCTAGGGCCCTTCCTTTGCCTCTGTAACTTGTTTCCTCAGCCCATTTCCTCTACAAATTACTTCTTCCACCTCTGTGATTTTATAAATAAATATTCCCTTATAGTTTGAGTCTTGGCTCTGAATTCTTTTCTAGCCAGAACTCAAGTACCAAGGTTGCTATACCCAGGTCCAGAATGACCCCATCAGTCTACCACAGGGTGTCATTCCTGCTGCCTACAACAAAATCCCATGTGGTTACTTTAGGTCCTTGAGTTTGTAAGGCCTGCTGTGCATGCCTCCCCTGAGCTTGTCAGGTTTAGCCCCTTTTTTGTTCACACAAGATATATTTTACATTCGAAAATCAACCACTAATTCACTAACCGGCTGAAATGGAAAACTAAACCAAACCATCCTTTCTCTAGAATGATGCAGAGCAAGGAACGTGTTTGATAAGTAACATCCATTCTTGATTTAAAAAAAAATACCAAAACTAAAATAAATAAATGCATACATAAATAAATTAAAATTAAAAAACACCAAAACTATCAGCCATTAGTGCATGCCTGATACTAGGGTGGGAGCAGGGAACATACAAAATGAGATTACCCATTCTATCTCCTACTTTCTAGTCTCTTACGGAATTCATATAGCATAAGGAGCTGCCTATTGCCTACAATATAAAGCTTAACTTCTATGCATAGCCTACAATCTACTTCATTTCATCTTGATCTCTCTTGCCAAATTCAACTTCTGCTAGTTTTTGAAATACATCCTTGTCTTAGTCACATGAGAGTAATTCAAAATTCCACCTGTATAACTTTTATTTTTTTGCCTGCATACCTTTGGCAAGCTATTTTCTGGGCTTAGAGGGTTCTCTATATTCTATTGTTGGCAAAATCCAGCTTACCCTGATCTCCTCCTCATCTAACTTCAGTCTGTTCTTTATAGGCACACCGGGTGATTTTTGTTTTGCATATGAATCTGGTCATGAAATATCCTGCTAAAACATTTCCTGGCATACAGAAATTTCATGGGCCATAAATCCCAATGTGCCATTTCTTATTTTCCTATAATATGTCTATATAATATACACCTTTGACATAACTTTTTTCCACATATTTTTATTGATTTCAGAAAGGAAGGAACGGGGAGAGATAGAAACATAAACGATGAGAGAAAATCATTAATTGGCTGTCTCCTGAACACCCCTGCCTGGGGACGGAGCCTGAAATCCAGGCATGTGCCTTGACTGGGTATCAAACCATGACCTCCTGGTTCATAGATCGATGCTCAACCACTGAGCAACACCGGCTGGGCAATCTTTGACATAACTTTTACTCAAATCTTTCCCTTAAGTCCCATACTCGTGTTTACTTAATTGTTTAAAGTTTTCTTAGTCATTAAATTCTGTCATTTCTGGGTATCCCTCTCCCCACCTTCAACTCAGGGTGGCACCTAAGGTGGGGTGGCTACTGGTGTCTACATTAACAAAGACATCTGTTCTGGGGTCATTTTCTTCTTTGACATCACTGCAATGCATAACTATCTCTTCTTGTGGCTTATGGTCTTAAGCATATATCCCCATTGGTATCTGCTAAAGCCGTGGTCCACAAACTGCGGCTCGAGAGCCACATGCGGCTCTTTGGCCCCTTGAGTGTGGCTCTTCCTAAGCCTTAGGAGTACCCTAATTAAGTTAATAACAATGTACCTACCTATATAGTTTAAGTTTAAAAAATTTGGCTCTCAAAAGAAATGTCAATCGTTGTACTGTTGATATTTGGCTCTGTTGACTAATGAGTTTGCCGACCACTGACCTAGTCTGTCTTCTTTACCTAATTGTCATCAGGGAGACAGAATCGTGCACATTCTAGCTTTATCAGGGTTAAATAAGATGACTCACATGGTCGCCATAAAGGGTGCCATGAAATTGACTCTGCCTCCCCTTAGTTTGTATGTTGTCTTTTCTAGTTGGATGGCTGAAAGGAGTCCACATTGATAGGCCACAGCTCGGCCTCTGGACACGGCTCCATGGCTGTTGAGCCAACCTGTGCCCTGTTCTTTGACAGAGGTTCTCTGTGTTTTCCAGGTGGTAATAAGCATTCTGCTTATTAATAGGATGGGTAGACAACTGACTAAAAGGGGAAAACTGCTGAATTAATCAAATCAGTCTCACAGAACTCACCAATTTTCTGTACAGGGGAAGTTGTCCTCCATAACTTAGAACTAGACTTAATTATTACTGACTTAAGAAGTTTGGATACTTACATAATTGAGGTTACAGCAATGTAGAAAATCGGGGCATTGTTGTAAGGGCCAGACTCAAGCAGCTGAGAAAGAGTAGATGGAAAAATGACCAACTCTGGCCTTAGACCATTGTTCACCCACCATGAAGTAATTTATTCACAAAATAAGTGAAAGGCTGAGAGCTACATAATTCATCTTAGGAAACTCTTTTTCAAAATTGGTCAAAATTAAATGGTAAGACGTATATTTCAGTTATATTAAATTGATTTTTGTGGACCATCTAATTTCCAGATTGGAAAGATAATAAAACACAAATCTGTTGGCCCGACCATGTATCTATATTATCTGTACACGGCAAAGGGTGGCAGCATATGGTGGATACAGAATGAGGTTTGTCTTTGCTTATATGGGGTCCCAGTCTGCCTGAGGCTTTCCCAGTCCATCCGACCCCCTTTCACTCATAAGGGTTCTGATTTAGACAAAGTATTTGCTACAGTATTCCTGAAACACTCCCCTTGTGTGTTTGAAATTATTTTATTTCCAAAAGCTATACTTAACTTTTAAGGAGTTTGAATAGAGTGAGGCCCCCATGTTATTGGTACCGGGGTGGTCGGCTGATAGTTTTCTAGATTCTATTCAGAAGCCAAAAGATCCTGGAGACTGGGAACTCTGGAAAGGGCCCTCCCAGAGGGGTTAGAGGAAGGACACCTCCCCTGACCCTAGTGGGTGTTATATATATATACACACACACACACACACACACACACACACACACACACACACACATTGATTTCAGAGAGGAAGGGAGAGGGAGAGCTAGACTGAAACATCCATGATGAGAGAGAACCAGATCAGCTGCCTCCTGCGGGCCCCCCACTGGGGATCCAGCCCACAACCCAGGCATGAGCTGCCTGGGCATCCAACCCTGACCCCCTGGTTCATAGTCCGCGCTCAACCACTGAGCCCCACGGCCGGGCTACCCCTCTTTCAGGCTCATTCGGCACAAGCCCATATCCCATGAAAGTCTGGGTTGACTCTTCCTGAGCTGCTCCAAGGGTTCCCATTGTAAACATGTTGCCTTCCGCAGCCCTTAACAAACTGAACTTTGATGAGCTGGCTGAGAAAAAGCGCTTGGCTGTCATTGTGCTGCCAAGTGGACGCCAACCAACTGCTTGCGGCAGAGATGCATTCCCATGGCCGTGATGAGCAACAACCAGAGCATGCTTTTGTGTGAGCTTTGCAGCCCGACAGGGACTTCAAGGCAGCTCTCCACCCGCCCGCCCAGGCCCG
>NW_005353325.1:189470-198025 GCF_000412655.1 Myotis brandtii | reverse complement strand
AAAAAAGAGCCTTTAATTAATGCTGCATCTTTGGACTCACTGCAAAACCTGAAGCCATTTCTGCAGCTTAAAATGACAAAGGAAGGTTAAGTAGAAATTCTTTTTTTCCCCTTCAGTTTGATAACAAAAACTACTTATCTAATGGGCAAACAAGGCTTTTAAAGGGGTGTTAGGTTAACCAGATGCAGGGCCACGTAATTATTCCCAGGCCTAGGAGCCATGGATGAAAAAGCTGCCGGTTGGACTGGAACTTGAAGCCACAGGCATGACATGGGACAGAAGAAAGGCGTTTTCCAGGGGGACTGGAGGCCCCAGCCTGGCTTGTGAAAAGGGGATTGGAAAAGCCAGCCCTGGTTTCTCTCCAGCTCTGCCACCAACTTGCTGGATGATCCAGGGCAAGTCACTTAACCTGTTTGAGCTTCTGTCTTTGAATCTCCCCTCCCAGCTCTCAGTGGGGTCTGGGTCCGTCTGCCCTTGCTTCCTGCTCAATGAGGTGTGGCTGGGCCGACCCTTTCCATCCAGACCTGAGAGGGGCAGGGAGGCTGCTGTGGTCCAAGTGGGGTATGAAGCAGCAGCAAAGGCTGTGAACATAGAAGAGCATGGGGTGAGGTGGACGGCCAGGACCCTGGAGACCAAGAGGACTCTGGCTGGCCTCCTGCAAATACTCTGAGCCTTTATGTCTAGCTCCCCGAGAGTCTGAGGGATCAGAAACAATCTCGGCACGTCTTAGGTTCCCTTCACAGGATGGCGGAGGCCAAGGCGGTCTGGCCAAATGGAAAGGGGGGAATCAAGACGAAAACAAGCTGCATCGCGTGTGCTCAAGCTTTTGGAGCGTGCAGCCCACGGGGGAGCACACAGGAACGTTCCTGCCCTTTGTTTTGACAGAAAACTGCTGATTCGAAGAAGCTAAAGGCTTTTCTTGGGATTTCAGCTCTCCCCGCCTCCCCCAGACTGCACTTAGCCCCCTTGGTGCCTCAGCACCCCCACAAAATTACATGTTGGGCTCAAAGCACCCTCCCTGGGCAGAGCGGCCAAGAGGAAGGAATGCCAACCATTGGAGGGGCTGGCTCCAGTTTAGGGGAGCGGGCCTATTGTGAGCCGGCTCCTCCAGCCCACCGCAGCCATCCACCTCCCTCTGGTGGCAGGAATGTGGGCACCACCAGGAAGCTGGGCCACCCCTGCCCAGCCTGGAAACACAGGGCTGTCCCCCAGACAACCACTGAGCCCTGCTGAGCTACTCCACAACTAGAGCTGGCCTGGGTAGAACACTTTTACTTTTTTAATTTTAATTCTTTCATGGCCTCGTACTACAATGAAATCCACAGCTCTTAGGTGTATAGGTCATGATTATTTACAATGTGTATACCTGAGTTCCCATTGTACCAATCAGGATATCAAACATTTCCATCACCCCACCCACTCATGCTCCTTGCCAATCATCCTACTCCACAGAGGTAATCCCTGTACTGATTTCTATCACTATAGGTTAGTTTTGTCCATCTGAGAATTTCATATAAATGGAAACAAATAGCACTTCTGTGGGCTGTTGGCAACTCGGGCTTCTGATATGCGTTGTTATATGTTTCAGTAGTTTGTTCCTTTTTATTGGTAAGTCACATCCTATTGTATGGATGTACCTTGCTCTTTGTGGGGTTTTTTTTTATTTCACTGTTTTGTTTTCTTAACTTTTCTTTTGCAATTACAGTTTATATTCAATATCATTTTGTATTAGTTTCAGGTGTACAGCATAGTGGTTAGACCCATGGTCGGCAAACTGCGGCTCCTGAGCCACATGCGGGTCTTTGGCCCCTTGAGTGTGGCTCTTCCTAAGCCATAGGGAGTACCCTAATTAAGTTAATAACAATGTACCTACCTATATAGTTTAAGTTTAAAAAATTTGGCTCTCAAAAGAAATTTCAATCGTTGTACTGTTGATATTTGGCTCTGTTGACCACTGGCCTAGTCTATTCTCTGCTCCCAGATCAAAAGTAGCCTTGTCTGGGGTATGGAAAACAAAACCAGACTGGGAGCACCTTCAAACCCTCCTTCCCAGATAATAGCCATTACTTGACCTCTCCATTTAAGATAAAAGAAAGAACCTCTGGAGAGGCCTTTGAAAGGCTTGTCTTTATTTTGTCCACCTCAGCACTCTCACATAGTGCTAAAGCCACACCCAGGGGGAAATGGCATTTGTCAAAAACTTTACAAGCAGATATTTCATTGCTTCTGGCTGAAAGACCATGACCATGAGCAAGAAAAACCTTACCTTTTGTAGGTGGAGGAAGGGAACGGCACCAACTGTTAGTCTGGTGGGGTCAGCCTGGACCTGGGCTTGTTGTAGGCAGGTAGACAGACAGGAGCAGAGGAAGGGCGATGGGCCATGTACAGAAGGTGGCCAGGGTGGAATACCCCGATACCTGGTAATGAGAAAGACCTGGTAGAGCAGATACTGGAGGTATTCAATTCAAGACCTTGCCCCTAGGACCTCTCTCCACCCTAGAATGCCCCAGGTCTAGGGGTGGGATGCTCCTGACCTTTTCTCTTCTGGCATGTGGTTAGTCATGTGGCAGACCTCCCCACCCCCACCTGTAGAGAACAAGGAGGGAGGAGGGGGACTGGAGGAAAGCCCATCTAACTGGCTTGCAAGAACAGAAGCCGACAGGACAGGCCCTGATAGGTCAGTTTGAAGAAGAAAGCAGTTAACTCCCCTTCAAGGGTTAAAGGGAATCCTAGCCCGCTCCCCAGGGCAGCTCTTTGAGCCACCCACTTGAAATTTCTGGTGTGTACTTTCTCTTTGCTTGCTCAAATAAATTTTCTTTAGCGAGTTTGAGTCCTTGCTCTGAATTACTTTCTTAGCCAGAACCCAAGTACCAAGGTTGCTGAACCCAGGTTTGGTCTGACCCCACCGGTCAGACACCTGGTGCAATTCCCACCACCTACAACAGGTTTAGCAACCTCAGTACTTTCGTTCCAGCTAGGAAAGAATTCAGCCAAGACTCAAACTATAAGAGAACAATTATTTATAAAATCACAGAGGTAGAAGAAGTAATTCCTAGAAGAAATGGGCTCAGGAAACAAGTTATAGAGGTAAAGGAAGGGCCCTTGGAGCTTGGGAGTGAGGAATATAATGGTAAAGTGCTGGGCAGGGGGGGAGGGGAAGGCAGATAGAGAGGGGGAAGGGAAAGGCTCAGGCATATGCCCAGGAGGGAGAGCTTGCTGGGTACCTCTTTCCTCAGGGCTTTAAGTGTGGAGATCTTAGGGGGAGGTCCCAGGGGAAGATCTCAATAGAATATTCAGCAACTTTCTTGGTGTGTCCTTTCAGGTTTAGGTCTCCACTAATTGAATGATTGGATGGAACCAGGGCAGGGGGTCATTAGCCAATGCAGCTGTTTTTTTCTGGGCCTGGAGCTGAAATACAACTGAGGTCTAAATGTTAACTCTAGAGAGGAAAGGTCAGGGGGTCCAAACCACATGGCCAGTAATCTGCTAGGGGAGGAAAGGTCACCCTGGGCGCAAGGTCCTACCCTACAATTGTCCTTTGCAAGGCTCTTTGTGACCTGCTATAACTGGCCCATCTTCCTTGCTCTGCTCATGTCTAACTGCCTACCACATACCAAATCAGAGAAGAAACGTCCAAACTTGTAAGGGTTTTTATGAGTTTATTTGAGCCAAACGGACAACAGTTGCCAGGAAGCAAAATCTCAAGTTGAGAAAATAAGAGGTAAGGTAAGGGAGTGACATGAAATCCATTGGTGATAGATTAGGGAGATGGGAGAAAGAAAAAGAAATCTTTGAGATTGGATAAAAATAAAATGAATAGACACATACCTCTTTTACATTGGTGGGTATAGGACAGTTAACAATTAACATTTAGGTCACAGAGATGGTATGGGGAAGAACAAGATAACAATGAGGGGTTCTGTGGTCTCCTGCTCGCATGCAGTGGTTGTGTCCTGAGGGATCTGGAAAAGGAGATACTCTGACATTGCAAATAGATCTCAATAGAATATTTAGAAGCTTTTCATGTTCTCTTAGATGCAAAAAGACAACAGACAAGGCCAGTTAAGGTAAAAATGGACCTTTCTTCAGGAAGACACTGACCTAGGACATGACTACTCACCATGACTCCCTTTTAGTTAGGAAGTTTTCACTCCAGACTGTGGTAGACAGTTAGAGAGACATGAGCAGAACAAGGACAATGGGCCTGGGTCATCAGGGGGGAAAGTATTACCCGGAAACCCCAATGGGCTCGGGCTGCCTGTCCCTGTGTCCAATAAGGCAGGATTGAATGATAGAAGGTGTTTACTGAGAAGGACAGCCAAGCAAGAAGACAGGGTGCTTACAAGCATTCAAATCCTGTCTTATAGCAAGGTGCAGGGGACAGGATTATAAAGGGAAATGGGTTAGGGTGAGGCTGGGAATGGAATGCAGCTAGATGCAGCCCCCGGAGGTGTGCAGAATTCAGCTATTCTTGGTCTTCAGGTGATGAGAAGATGTCTTGACGCGTGGTGGGGACAGCCTGACCATGCTTAACGGTTCTGCTTGCTTGCTAGGTACATTGCATATTGTCTGCAGCTGAGTCACCTCCTCAATTACTTTGTTTGGGATCCAAGGGAGTGCAGGTGCACCAGCCTAAGAAATGAAACTCAGAAAAACTTAACCCTCTGTTCACATAAGCATATGTATTCTAGGATTTAAAATTAATATGATTATTTTTCAGATTAATTCAGGTGCTCCATCTATCATATTATAAGCCCCCCTCCCTCCATCAAAAACGCTGGGTGTCTAGTAAAAGACTGTTGTAGGCTGAGATCTCCCCCCTCTGCCCCCCCCATGACCTTTCTCCCCTAGCATAGTACTGGTCATACGGTTTAGACCCCCCAGATCTTCCCTCCCTAGAGATAATATTCGGCCTCCGTTGTATTTCAGCTCCAGGCCCAGAAAAGCAGCAAAATCAGACAAAGGACACCAAGGCTGCCCTCAGAACCAGCTGCACTGACTAATGACCCCCTGTTCTCACGCTGACCAATCAATCAGTGGAGACCCAGACCCTGAAAGGACAGACCAGGAAAGCTGCTAAATATTCTATTGAGATCTTCCCATGGGACATCCCCTAAAACCTCCCCCCTTAAAACCCTTAGGATAGAGGACCCAGTGCTCTCTCCCTCCTGGGAGCATGCCAGAGCCATTCCCTTCCCTCCCCATTCCCCTCCCCGATCCCTGTCCTATCTTATCCCTCCTTCTTAACTCCCCCCACCTCCCAGGCACATTACCATTACTTTCATCATTCTCAAACCTCCTAGGGCCCTTCCTTTGCCTCTGTAACTTGTTTCCTCAGCCCATTTCCTCTACAAATTACTTCTTCCACCTCTGTGATTTTATAAATAAATATTCCCTTATAGTTTGAGTCTTGGCTCTGAATTCTTTTCTAGCCAGAACTCAAGTACCAAGGTTGCTATACCCAGGTCCAGAATGACCCCATCAGTCTACCACAGGGTGTCATTCCTGCTGCCTACAACAAAATCCCATGTGGTTACTTTAAGTCTCTGAGTTTGTAAGGCCTGCCGTGCATGTGCATGCCCCCCCCCTGAGCTTGTCAGGTTTAGCCCCTTTTTTGTCCACACAAGATGTATTTTACATTCGAAAATCAACCACTAATTCATCAACCGGCTGAAATGGAAAACTAAACCAAACCATCCTTTCTCTAGAATGATGCAGAGCAAGGAAAGTGTTTGATAAGTAACACCCATTCTTGATTTAAAAAAAAAATACCAAAACTAAAAAAAATAAATTAAAAATTAAAAAACACCAAAACTATCAGCCATTAGTGCATGCCTGATACTAGGGTGGGGGCAGGGAACATACAAAATGAGACTACCCATTCTATCTCCTACTTTCTAGTCTCTTACGGAATTCATATAGCATAAGGAGCTGCCTATTGCCTACAATATAAAGCTTAACTTCTATGCATAGCCTACAATCTACTTCATTTCATCTTGATCTCTCTTGCCAAATTCAACTTCTGCTAGTTTTTGAAATACATCCTTGTCTTAGTCACATGAGAGTAATTCAAAATTCCACCTGTATAACTTTTATTTTTTTGCCTGCATACCTTTGGCAAGCTATTTTCTGGGCTTAGAGGGTTCTCTATATTCTATTGTTGGCAAAATCCAGCTTACCCTGATCTCCTCCTCATCTAACTTCAGTCTGTTCTTTATAGGCACACCGGGTGATTTTTGTTTTGCATATGAATCTGGTCATGAAATATCCTGCTAAAACATTTCCTGGCATACAGAAATTTCATGGGCCATAAATCCCAATGTGCCATTTCTTATTTTCCTATAATATGTCTATATAATATACACCTTTGACATAACTTTTTTCCACATATTTTTATTGATTTCAGAAAGGAAGGAACGGGGAGAGATAGAAACATCAACGATGTGAGAAAATCATTAATTGGCTGTCTCCTGAACACCCCTGCCTGGGGACGGAGCCTGAAATCCAGGCATGTGCCTTGACTGGGTATCAAACCATGACCTCCTGGTTCATAGATTGATGCTCAACCACTGAGCAACACCGGCTGGGCAATCTTTGACATAACTTTTACTGAAATCTTTCCCTCAAGTCCCATACTCGTGTTTACTTGATTGTTTAAAGTTTTCTTAGTCATTAAATTCTGTCATTTCTGGGTATCCCGCTCCCCACCTTCAACTCAGGATGGCACCTAAGGTGGGGTGGCTACTGGTGTCTACATTAACAAAGACATCTGTTCTGGGGTCATTTTCTTCTTTGACATCACTGCAATGCATAACTATCTCTTCTTGTGGCTTATGGTCTTAAGCATATATCCCCATTGGTATCTGCTAAAGCCGTGGTCCACAAACTGCGGCTCGAGAGCCACATGCGGCTCTTTGGCCCCTTGAGTGTGGCTCTTCCTAAGCCTTAGGAGTACCCTAATTAAGTTAATAACAATGTACCTACCTATATAGTTTAAGTTTAAAAAATTTGGCTCTCAAAAGAAATGTCAATCGTTGTACTGTTGATATTTGGCTCTGTTGACTAATGAGTTTGCCGACCACTGACCTAGTCTGTCTTCTTTACCTAATTGTCATCAGGGAGACAGAATCGTGCACATTCTAGCTTTATCAGGGTTAAATAAGATGACTCACATGGTCGCCATAAAGGGTGCCATGAAATTGACTCTGCCTCCCCTTAGTTTGTATGTTGTCTTTTCTAGTTGGATGGCTGAAAGGAGTCCACATTGATAGGCCACAGCTCGGCCTCTGGACACGGCTCCATGGCTGTTGAGCCAACCTGTGCCCTGTTCTTTGACAGAGGTTCTCTGTGTTTTCCAGGTGGTAATAAGCATTCTGCTTATTAATAGGATGGGTAGACAACTGACTAAAAGGGGAAAACTGCTGAATTAATCAAATCAGTCTCACAGAACTCACCAATTTTCTGTACAGGGGAAGTTGTCCTCCATAACTTAGAACTAGACTTAATTATTACTGACTTAAGAAGTTTGGATACTTACATAATTGAGGTTACAGCAATGTAGAAAATCGGGGCATTGTTGTAAGGGCCAGACTCAAGCAGCTGAGAAAGAGTAGATGGAAAAATGACCAACTCTGGCCTTAGACCCCCCAAAACACCGCCACCAAAAACAGACCAGCCCCCCCTCCTCCCCCCAAAACACCGCCACCAAAACAGACCAGCCCTGCCTGGACCTGATCTAGACGACTTGCTTGAACCTCTTTCCAATGCAGTCATCTTGTATGGTGTGTTTTTTCCCCAATTTAACCTAATAGTAAGAATCACTGATATTTGTTGTAGAAATGCGGATTCCCTGGGACCCCATTTCTGAAATACTGTAGTGAGAGGGGCCTGGGAATCTATATTTTTAACAAGCAAATGCGATTTACCTCTTACTGTGCCAGAATTCTAGATGTTGG
Source organism: Myotis brandtii (assembly GCF_000412655.1). Taxonomy (NCBI): domain Eukaryota; kingdom Metazoa; phylum Chordata; class Mammalia; order Chiroptera; family Vespertilionidae; genus Myotis; species Myotis brandtii. The sequence goes on along the minus strand of NW_005353325.1, from coordinate 190,070 downwards.
TGATCATAATAGTTGTTATACCAGAATTATAAATTGTTTTGGTTCTAAAGACATCTTTTAGGTTCCATCTATTTATTGTAATGAAATCTACTACCATTAAAGAATTTGACTTGTTATGTATGTAAAAGTGTGTGGGTCAGAATTCAGGACTGCTGCTGAAGTAGTTTCTAAGTATAAAACTAAGTTAAAATCTGGAATTGTGGAAATATACAACTACGAATTAAAATCTGGAAACTGTAGTCATAGTGTAAATGTTGTAAATCTTGACAATACAAAAATAATACATCTTACAGAAATCAGGATGTAAGAAAGTGGAAGAATCTATTTTTCTGATCTGACGCAGAGAAGCTGGATGTACAAGCCAGGTGCAGGACTATAGATCGGGAGTTTGGGGACACTACATTTCACATTTATCTTAACTTTATAGTGTCCAAGGAAACAGGACCTTGAGTCCATGCTGGTGACAGACTGTGTCGTTCCTAACAGAATTCTAAAGTGTTACTAATGGGACATAGGGAAGCCACACAAACCCTCCTTTAGAGTGATCGCTGCTTTCACTCCCTCAGCCCTGCCTCCTTCCTTCTCCTTCCTGAACAAAGA
>NW_005353325.1:172464-188954 GCF_000412655.1 Myotis brandtii | reverse complement strand
GTGTGCAAGAGGCAGCTGATCGATGTTTCTCTCTCATCGATGTTTCTAACTCTCTATCCCTCTCCCTTCCTCTCTGTGAAAAATCAATAAAATATATTTTAAAAAAAATAGTATGTCAAAACCTATATAATCTTATTAAGCAATATTATCCCAATATATTTAATTAAAAAAAATGAAAAAATTATCTCAAATAAAAGTATCTTAAATACTCAAAAAATAGTATGTCTTGTATGATCCAATTATTAAAAATTATTTGTATACATTCTATTTATATGTGTGCATTACATACATATCTAGAATAATATATACCTAATAATATCAGAATTATTTAAGAGTGGTAGGATTTTGGTTGATTTTTTTAAACTTATTTGTACCTTTCTATATTGATTGAATTTTTTAAAAGTGCAGGTATCATTTCTATAAGAACAGTATTTAATAAAGGGAGGTTTGTTTTTTATATTATTTATAGGGAGAATTCTGGATTTTTAGTAAATAATCCAAAAGTTGCTAAGTAATCATCACTACCATTAACTTGCAGTCAAGAAACGAGTACTATACTGCTTTGTTTGCCTTTAGGTTTATGTTGATGGATACAATATCCTTGTAGAGACAGTGAGTGCAGTGTGGTGTCTTCATTGTAAATTTGCCTTGATATGAATTCTGGTTTTGTTACTTAGTAATTGTGTGACCTTAAATTGTGTGAGTGTCTGTCCTCATCTAAGACTAGGCATTATATTTATTTTAGCAGATTGTTATAAAGATTAGTATATACCTAGCCCAGTGGTCCGCAAACTCATTAGTTAACAGAGCCAAATATCAACAATACAACGATTGAAATTTCTTTTGAGAGCCAAATTTTTTAAACTTAAACTATATAGGTAGGTACATTGTTATTAACAAAAATTTAGCTCTCAAAAGAAATTTCAATCGTACTGTTGATATTTGGCTCTGTTGACTAATGAGTTTGCCAACCACTGACCTAGCCCATTGCCCAGAAACCAAGGTCTGTTCAAAAGAGAACAGCTATTATTGTTATTTTAAAAGTACAGATTGTACTAGTAAATGTACCACAGCATGGATGGACCTGGAGAACATTATACATTACGCTAAGTGAAATAAACCAGTCAAAGAAAGCAAATACCATATAATTTTATTCATATCTGCAACATTGAAGAAACAACTACCAAGCAAACAGAGACAGACTCAGAGAGAGTAAGCAGACAGCTCTGGGGGGAGGGGGTCGGTGTTTTGGAGGAGGGGGTGAGCTAAAAAGAGAACTCATGGATATGGACAACAGTGTGGTGATTCTAGGGGGTCGGAGATAGGGCTGGGTGGGGGTGAAGGTGGTGGAGGTGGAAGAGGGCAGAGAGGGGATTAATGGTGATAGAAAGAAGAAAGTACAGATTGTATTTGTATAATACATGTCTTTCTTAACTAATGTCTTTTTTGAAGTCATCAGTATGTTTGCACTTCTATTTAAGTATCGGTAAATTAAAGTGTTCTAAATGGATTTTCTAGGTTTGAACTTGTCCTGGAAGCTGTGCATCACCATAATGAGGCTTGTAATTCTTGATAACTATGACTTGGCTAGTGAATGGGCAGCCAAATACATCTGTAATCGCATCATTCAGTTCAAACCTGGAAAGGACAGATATTTTACACTGGGTTTACCAACAGGTAATACACCATTTTCCCCCCATTTTAGAAACTTAAGGTTATGAGATTGAAGGGTTTCCTTTACTAAAATATGTTTGACTGAATCTGTGTTTATTTTCTTTCTATTATATAAGTATTTTAAAAATTGCATATTGGTATATTTTCATGGCAGGATAAACAAGCATTTGTTACATATTTTATTGGATTTAGTTCTCTGTTAAGGTTTTCTTTAAAAATAACCAAGCAGTGTCATTGATCTTGTGACACTCTATTTGGTATTGTAGACTTCCACAGGAGTGAGTATTGGACTTGGAATCAGAGCTGCTACTTTCTTGGTTACTGCAAGGCATTTGTTCTATATCCTTAAGCCTCGGTTTCCTTACCTTATAGAAAGATAAGGATAATAACAACTTACCATCTGTTTCGGGGCTCAAATAAGCATGCTTGCGCAAGTCCTTGTATACTAGCCCCCCCTCCTCCCCCCAAAACACCGCCACCAAAACAGACCAGCCCTGCCTGGACCTGATCTGAGAGACTTGCTTGAACCTCTTTCCAATGCAGTCATCTTGTATGGTGTGTTTTTTCCCCAATTTAACCTAATAGTAAGAATCACCTGTGATATTTGTAGAAATGCGGATTCCCTGGGACCCCATTTCTGAAATACTGTCTAGTGAGAGGGGCCTGGGAATCTATATTTTTAACAAGCAAATGCGATTTACCTCTTACTGTGCCAGAATTCTAGATGTTGGTGATCATAATAGTTGTTATACCAGAATTATAAATTGTTTTGGTTCTAAAGACATCTTTTAGGTTCCATCTATTTATTGTAATGAAATCTACTCCCATTAAAGAATTTGACTTGTTATGTTTGTAAAAGTGTGTGGATACAGATTTCAGGACTGCTCCTGAAGTAGTTTCTAAGTATAAAACTAAGTTAAACTGAGAGACTTGCTTGAACCTCTTTCCAATGCAGTCATCTTGTATGGTGTGTTTTTTCCCCAATTTAACCTAATAGTAAGAATCACCTGTGATATTTGTAGAAATGCGGATTCCCTGGGACCCCATTTCTGAAATACTGTCTAGTGAGAGGGGCCTGGGAATCTATATTTTTAACAAGCAAATGCGATTTACCTCTTACTGTGCCAGAATTCTAGATGTTGGTGATCATAATAGTTGTTATACCAGAATTATAAATTGTTTTGGTTCTAAAGACATCTTTTAGGTTCCATCTATTTATTGTAATGAAATCTACTACCATTAAAGAATTTGACTTGTTATGTATGTAAAAGTGTGTGGGTCAGAATTCAGGACTGCTGCTGAAGTAGTTTCTAAGTATAAAACTAAGTTAAAATCTGGAATTGTGGAAATATACAACTACGAATTAAAATCTGGAAACTGTAGTCATAGTGTAAATGTTGTAAATCTTGACAATACAAAAATAATACATCTTACAGAAATCGGGATGTAAGAAAGTGTAAGAATGTAATTTCCTGTTTAATAATTGTAGGTCAGTCCACATTGTCTAAAATGGAATCATATAGCTTTTAGATGACACTGCTCTTTTAATATTTGTGTAATATTTTTTCTTAACTTTATTCTTTTAGGAACTGAAATTGCTTTTTGTGAAGAAAAAATTTCCCCCAAAGATCAGCAGTATAGTTGCTTAGAGTTGCAGCTGAGAGGCTGGCAAGTGAGGCGGCGAACGTTGGAGTCTGCAGCAAGCAAGCCTCCCTGCTCGCTTCAGTGCCTGGCTGCCGGCCGCCATCTTGGCTGACAGTTAATTTGCATATACTCACTGATTAGCCAATGAAAAGGGTAGAGGTCGTACGCCAATTACCATGTTTCTCTTTTATTAGTGTAGACTAGAGGCCCGTTGCAGGAAGATTCCTGCAAGAATAGGGCTTCCTCAGGCCTATTCCTGCAAGAATAGGGCTTCCCGTGGCCGGAATGAAGCAGCGGAGAAGGGAGTGAAGCCCACCTTGGCGCGCTTTGCTCCCTTCTTCGCTTCCTCGCTCCCTCCCTTCTCCGCTGCCTCGGCTCTGCTCCCATGTCCGCTGCCTTGGCTCCACTCCCGTCTCCACTGCTTCGCTCCCTTCTGCAGTGCTTGGTTTCCTTCTATGCTGTCTTCAGTCTTCACTCAGTGCCTGCGTATGCAAATTAACTGCCATCTTCGTTGGGTTAATTTGCATGCTCACTCTGATTGGCTGGTGGGCATAGCGGAGGGATGGTCAATTTGCATGTCCCTCCAGCCCCAGTAGCTTCCTTCCAGTTCCTTACCCGTATCTGGCTGCCTCTGACTTTCAGACTTAGCACTGGCTGTTCCGTCTGCCTGGAACACTCTTCCCCAAACACCCTTGCCTCCCTCATCTCCTTCAGGTCTCTGCCCACAGGCCACCTGCTCAGAGAGGACCTCCTGGCCCCTTTATTATCCTCTCCCAAGTTTCTGAAGAACGGCACCCAAAGATACCCACATCCTAATCACTGAGACCTGAGAATGTTCCCTTCGTGGCAAAAGGCACTTTGCAAGTGTGATTAAGTTAAGGAACTTAAAATGAGGATATGATCCTGGGTTATCCAGGTGGTCCTTATAAGAGGGAGGCAGAAGGAGACTTGACTATGGAAGTAGGAGCTATGACAGTGATGGCGAACCTATGACACGCGTGTCAGAGGTGACACACGAACTCATTTTTTTTGGTTGATTTTTCTTTGTTAAATGGCATTTAAAAATATAAAGTAAATATCAAATATATGTCTTTGTTTTACTATGGTTGCAAATATCAAAACATTTCTATATGTGACACGGCACCAGAGTTAAGTTAGGGTTTTTCAAAATGCTGACACGCTGAGCTCAAAAGGTTCGCCATCACTGTTCTAGGGGGTCGGAGATAGGGCTGGTGAAGGTGGTGGAGGTGGAAGAGGGCATAGAGGGGATTAATGGTGATAGAAAATAGAAAAGAAAGTACAGATTGTATTTGTATAATACATGTCCTAAGTAATGTCTTTTTTGAAGTCATCAGTATGTTGCACTTCTATTTAAGTGTCTGTAAATTAAAGTGTTCTAAATGGATTTTCTAGGTTTGAACTTGTCCTGGAAGCTGTGCATCACCATAATGAGGCTTGTAATTCTTGATAACTATGACTTGGCTAGTGAATGGGCAGCCAAATACATCTGTAATCGCATCATTCAGTTCAAACCTGGAAAGGACAGATATTTTACACTGGGTTTACCAACAGGTAATACACCATTTTCCCCCCATTTTAGAAACTTAAGGTTATGAGATTGAAGGGTTTCCTTTACTAAAATATGTTTGACTGAATCTGTGTTTATTTTCTTTCTATTATATAAGTATTTTAAAAATTGCATATTGGTATATTTTCATGGCAGGATAAACAAGCATTTGTTACATATTTTATTGGATTTAGTTCTCTGTTAAGGTTTTCTTTAAAAATAACCAAGCAGTGTCATTGATCTTGTGACACTCTATTTGGTATTGTAGACTTCCACAGGAGTGAGTCAAGGACTTGGAATCAGAGCTGCTACTTTCTTGGTTACTGCAAGGCATTTGTTCTATATCCTTAAGCCTCGGTTTCCTTACCTTATAGAAAGATAAGGATAATAACAACTTACCATCTGTTTCGGGGCTCAAATAAGCATGCTTGCGCAAGTCCTTGTATACTGTAAATACTAAATAAAGTTCCTTAAGTGTGTTTTATTTAAACAGTATATTCTCTTCCTGCTCCCCCCCCCCATACATGCCAACTACCCTTACCATCTGTTTCGGGGCTCAAATAAGCATGCTTGCACAAGTCCTTGTATACTGTAAATACTAAATAAAATTCCTTAAGTGTGTTTTATTTAGACAGTATATTCTCTTCCTGCTCCCCCCTATACATGCCAACTACACTAAAATATGTTTGACTGAATCTGTGTTTATTTTCTTTCTATTATATAAGTATTTTAAAAATTGCATATTGGTATATTTTCATGGCAGGATAAACAAGCATTTGTTACATATTTTATTGGATTTAGTTCTCTGTTAAGGTTTTCTTTAAAAATAACCAAGCAGTGTCATTGATCTTGTGACACTCTATTTGGTATTGTAGACTTCCACAGGAGTGAGTATTGGACTTGGAATCAGAGCTGCTACTTTCTTGGTTACTGCAAGGCATTTGTTCTATATCCTTCTCTGTTAAGGTTTTCTTTAAAAATAACCAAGCAGTGGCATTGATCTTGTGACAGTCTATTTGATATTGTAGACTTCCACAGGAGAGAGTATTGGACTTGGAATCAGAGCTGCTACTTTCTTGTTACTGCAAGGCATTTGTTCTATATCCCTAAGCCTCGGTTTCCTTACCTTATAGAAAGATAAGGATAATAACAACTTACCATCTGTTTCGGGGCTCAAATAAGCATGCTTGCACAAGTCCTTGTATACTGTAAATACTAAATAAAATTCCTTAAGTGTGTTTTATTTAGACAGTATATTCTCTTCCTGCTCCCCCCTATACATGCCAACTACATAAAAGATACAATCATAATATATTTCCCACTTGCATAATTTCTATGAAAGTTACCCTTTAGCTCACCAAGTTGATTTTTTTTTTTTTTGTCTGTTGTTTTGCTTTTTGTTTCTTGGTCCAGTGCAGTAGATCTTGATAAATATATTTCCCACTTGCATAATTTCTATGAAAGTTACTCTTTAGCTCACCAAGTTGATTTTTTTGTGTGTGTGTCTGTTGTTTTGCTTTTTGCTTTTTGGTCCAGTGCAGTAGATCTTGATGAGAATGTCAGAGAAAGATTTTCTAAATTTGTACACACCAGTGCTGGGCCCCTCAGCCATTGCAGTTTTGATATGTGAGCCCCAGTGGTTGAACCATGGCTTTTGTATCAGTGTTCATATTGTAAACCTGGGCTACATTCAGGCTAGCTAACTCAATCACTCTGTCTTAATTATGATACAGAAATAAACAGTAATTTGAGTGTGAGGGCCAAAAGGCTTCAGAGTCATAAATGCCAACAGTGCTAAACATATTTTTGTGTATTTAGATATACAACTTGTACTTTATTTTGGGTAGTATACCTGCCTACTAATACATCTGCCCCAGCCCCTGTGTTTTTGAAATTTGAACATACATTTCTGTAATTGCAAGTAACACGATGTATTGTAATTATCCTCTAAGGAAGCATAATTTCTGAAGTATCTCTGCTCAATATGTATTTATTGAAGTGATTTTTAGCAAGTTTGATATTTAAGGGCCTGTATGCTGTGGGCCTGACCTACGTTCCTGACTTATTTCCACCATTCCCCTACACTGAATCGTGACCGGCAAATTAGTTTGCTCTTAATTCAAAGAATAGTCTTGAATGTGCTGGCTTTATTTTCACTCATGTTATATAATGAAAACTCTGGAACCAGAGTCTCTTGAACCTCTGGCTTCACCGCCAGGTGATATTTGGCAAATTCTTTAATCATTTTGACCCAATTCTTTTCTCTTCATAATGGGAAAGATAATGCCAACGTCCCAAGGTTGTGAGATTTGCATGAGTTAATGTATGAAAACACTAGCATTGCATCTAGCACATGGTAGGCATACAAATGTCATCTCTGAAACTCCTCCCCCATCTTTTTTGTTAATTCTCAATCACAACTTACCCCAGCTTCCACTGTTGGAATGCTCCTCCTTCAAGACTCAGTTGAAATGCCATTTTCTCTGATCTTTCCTCCAACAAGCAAGACTATAGTCTTCTTGGCTTTGCTATAGTTCTCTGCGTTTCTTATAGGTTATTTATAATATTTTTCCTTGTGTTGTGGTTATTTGTACTTGTCTATCCCTTTTTAGTTCTTCTAGGATAGAAATAGTCTTTTTTTAAAAAAATGTTTTTATTTTTTAGAGAGAGCGGAAGGGAGAGGAATAGAGAGATAGAAACATCGATGAGAGAAACATCATCGATAGGTTTCCTTCTGCATGGCCCCTACTGGGATTAAACCCGCAATCCAGGCACATGCCCTGACCTGGAATCAAACCAGTGACTTCTTGGTTCATGGGTAGATGCTCAACCATTGACAACACCAGCCGGGTTAGGATAGAAGTAGTCTTAATCTTTGTTTTATCAGAATTATAGTAAGCACTTGCTAAAAGTCATGTTAGTAAATGAGTAAAGCAAATAATAAAATGAATTTTATTTCATCATTACACCCTGTACCATATCTTTCAGCCACTTTGATTAAAACATAGAAAATGTATGTTTTTTGTTATCACCATTGTGACAACTTCTCACCTTTTAATTTATATATCCTTAAATTAAGGAGGGATTTCTATAACTATTCCCTTAACAATGAACGATAGAATATGTATGCTTTTAGAAGGAAAAAGAAAAAACATATTCATTCATTTTTTAGTCAGGTTTTATATTAGTAGGCTATAAATCTTTGAGAAGGAATTGTAAAATTTGACCACATAAATTTTAAATTATTAATTGCATTTTAAAACAATATGTATGCTTAACTTTAAGAAAATCTAATAGTCTTCTGTTCTCTGAATCTGTCTATATCATAGTTATTATTTATAGGCACTTCTGTTATTGTCATCTCAACTGAGAGACAGTCTTTTTACTATTCTAGAATGTGTGTTTGTGTGTGTATGTATATTATTTTTGCAGAGAGTTCTATCATACGTCTGCCTGCCACGTCAGTAGGAATGTTGTGTGCAGGTGTTTTGTTTTGTGATGATGGGAGGACCAAGATGCTTGCTCTAAGAATGCAGGCAATCTAATCTCCCGGTTAGTAATTGAGATGACAAACTAGAGCAAATTCAGAAAACAAAGGGAAGCCATCCTCAAGTGGCTAAATTCATTTATCTTTATTGTACCATATCTTACAGGACTATCTCTTAATTTTATAAAATATGTGAAAGAATTACATTTATAAAATAAATCAGGAATTCAGATGAAGTGCCCAAAGCCAAGATCCCATTTCTTAGAAGTCATTTTACATTATACATTTAGTTGATAGATACTGAAGATAATGCATGATAACAAATGAGAAACAGGAGCTCCAGTTAAAAACTTAAAGGCTAAGGTTCCTTACTCAATCCTGGCCAGTTTCAGAGTCTATTTTGAAAGTAGGGACAATATTTAAATTTATCTTTCATTTTCCTTTTGATTGTAATACTTGGTCAATACTTGATCCATTTATGTATCATTTATGCTACAAATCCTCTCAACTTTTTTTCTCCAAAGGTAAATTAAGTTAAAAGATTCAAATGTGCTCTCTAAAAGTTTCTAATCTTGGAACGTACAACATTAATTCCAAATACCTAACAACTCAAGAATAATTTTCTGAACTATAGTTTTCATTGACAGATTTCCAACTTTATCAGCAAATTCTAGTTTAGTAAAATTTCAAAGTACCTTGAAAAGAGACTAATTCAACATATTTTAATTAGATACACATTGAAAATAATAATTGTTTGCCTGATAAATAAGAAATATAGGGTAAAGTTATTGTAAATATTTAAATTAGATTTTTATGTTATGTTAGAAAGTGTATTTTTTATCTATTTTAGGAAGTACACCATTAGGATGTTATAAAAAACTAATAGAATATCACAAGAATGGATTCCTTTCTTTTAAATATGTGAAGACCTTTAACATGGATGAATATGTAGGTAAGCTATATTATTTGAATGTATTATTTGTATATGTCATATATAGTATATATTAAATAAAATGACTATATTTTGAGAATATTTAATATATTGTTTGAAATTTTGTTTTTAATATAGTATGAATATATTTCTAGAATATAACGTATAGCCTTGTGATGAGGTTGGGAGTTTATTATAAAAAAAACTCTATTTTTGCGATAACAGCAGAATATAGTAGAAGGAATATGGGGCTAGAAATCAGAACATCTGTATTCATCTTGGGCTTTGCAGTGTACCAGTCTTATAACTTTGATCTAATCTCTTCATATTTATCATTCTCTTTTGTATTTTTCCTTAAAGCAAAGTTAAAACCAGTCTTGTGAGGAATAAAGTAATATGTATGTAAAAGTTAGTAAAATAAAGATTTTCTAAGTATAAGGCTACAGTGGGGCCTTGACTTACGAGTGTCCTGACTAACGAGTTTTTTGAGATACCAGCTGTCTCTCGGCAGATTTTTTTGCATTGAGGTGATAGAGTAATTTGAGTTAATGAGCTACTTAACGAGCTCGGTCTCAGAACGAATTAAACTCGTAAGTCAAGGCCCCACTGTATTTATATTTGTAGCTGTAATGCTTTTATAATTTATTGATTGTTAACTTGCTTCACTAGAAAGATCTGTGATGCATATAATGCAGGAGCTGCCCCCTGGTGGTCAGTGCGCTCCCATGGGGAGTACCGCTCAGCCAGAAGCCTGGCTCATGGCTGGTGAGTGCAGCAGCGATGGCTGGAGCCTCTCAGGCCTCTGTGGCAGCACTAAGGACTCCTTGGGGGATGTTCACCTGCCCGCTTAGGCCCACTCCCCGGGGAGCGGGCCTAAGCACCGGGCCTCTAGTTTAAATATAATAAAACCCTTTAATGGTAGCCTAAGTGATAGCCAAAGAACTGTTGTGATTCAATGTACTTTGCAGGCATATAAAAAGAATACAGGAGAAACATGGACCAACATTTTAGTTGTATGGTTAATTAATTTATCTTGATATTAACACATAAATCAGTTCCATTAGTTAAAATTTTACATATTTGAGCCCTAGCTGGTTTGGCTCAGTGGATAGAGTGTCGGCCTGCAGACTAAAGGGTCCCACGTTTGATTCCGGTCAAGAGCACATGCCCAGGTTGCAGGCTCGATCTCCAGTGTGGGCAAGCAGGAGGCAGCCAGTCAATAATTCTATCTCATCATTAATGTTTTTATCTCTCCCCTTTCCCTTCCTCTCTGAAATCAATAAAAATATATTTTAAAAAATTTACATATTTGAGAAATGGAGTATAATGGCTAAATGCACATGAAGTGGACTTCCGTGTTTGAATTCCAGCCCTTCTGTGAGCTATGTGACTTTAAGAAAGTTATTTAACTTTTCTGTGCTTCTGTTGTTCATCTATAAAATGGGAGTGATAATATTTCCATAGATATACAAATTAATTGATTTAACAAATGTATGTACAGTGGTTAAGATAATGCCTAGCATATTTTCCACATAAAAATGCTTCAAAATTGAATATGGTATAGAAAGATTATGTCTTTTAAGTCGAATTTAGAGCTTAATCAGAAAAGTAGATTTTAGATTTATTTCTGAAAATGATTACATTTTTATTTATTAACTTTATATTTAGGACTTCCCAGACAGCATCCTGAAAGCTATCATTCTTACATGTGGAATAACTTTTTTAAGCATATTGATATAGATCCTAATAATGCTCATATCCTTGATGGGAATGCTGCAGATTTACAAGCAGAATGTGATGCATTTGAAGATAAAATAAAAGAAGCTGGAGGAATTGATCTTTTTGTTGGAGGTATGTAAAGCATTTTGTCATTAATCATTTGTTAATATTTCAGTTAGGTGCTATGAATTAAAAAAATAAATCTTACCATTGTGTAGGTGTAAAGAACAACTTTTCTATAATATACATTTATTCAGCTACTGATTTCTATTTTACTTTATTTTCACAAAAAAATAATCTGAAGTTTGCAATTTGAAATTGTTTAAATTACATCCTGAGAAATAGGTCCCAATCCCTGCCAAATTCTTCTAATTACCTCTTCAGAATTAACAGCATACTACATCTTATGAAACAAGTGATGTGCTTCTTTTTCTAAATGATATTCTTATCCTATTTCTTTCATTGCAACCCAGTTTTCTTATCAAATTACAGGGTTAAATCTCTAAAAGTTTGCATGTGGAACAGGTACATTTTAGCATTTCTGTACTAGTAACTTAAATTACTTTATCTCACTAAGAAATCAATTAAGGATGATGTAAGATTTTATTTATCAGCAGCCTTTAGTTAATATGAATTAAGCAGTATAATCTATATATATAAAAGCCTAAGCGGCTGTTCAACCGTTCACATGATGCACACTGACCACCAGGGGGTAGACGCTCAATGCACAGGCATGGAAACATGGAACAGACTGGTGAATCTTGGAAGGAAGGGGGAAAGGGGAAGGGCAGGAAGAGATTAATGACAGATCTTATATGCATACTAGAGGCCCAGTGCATGGATTCGTGCACCAGTGGGCTCCCTCGGCCTGGCCTGTGGGGATTGGGCCGAAACTGGCCCGATGCACAGATTGGTGCACCCATGGGGTCCTTGGCCTGGCCTGTGCCCTTTTGCAATCCAGGACCCCTTGGGGGATGTCGGACTGCCGGTTTTGGCCCAATCCCCCCACCAGGATCATGCACCAGGCCTCAAGTTATCTTAATAAATTACAAAGTGAGTAAATGTTGAATTGATGAAATTCCTCTTGAAATTTATATGTGTGTATATGTTTGTGCGTAATTATCATTAAAAATAGGTGGAAGAGTTTCTTCCTTTGTAATGACAACATAGTTTTCTGTCATCAATATGAGCATGAGACAGCTAATTCATTACCATTAAAATAGTATGTAACATTAGAATACCATTAACTACACTGAAACTAAAATAGTTTTTTGGCAGATTCTTTAGTATTCAACTAAACATACTAAAGTTCTAAATTAATTAAGTACTCTGGATTTATCTTATAATTAATTTATTAGAAGACTGCTGAAAAGTACACAAATTAGATTTTCAGTGGAGCTGTATGAGGTTAATTTATGGTTGAGGTGGCCAAGTATGGTTGAGGTGGTTAGTTGTCCTTAGGGAAAATTGGGTTTTATAGTCAGAAATAAATTTGCATCCTGTTTTGGCCACTTATCTGTATGACCTTGATAAGTTAATTGCAGTTCAGAATAACTAAGTCATTTGTAAAACAGTATTAATATTAACAATTGCATAATTTGTAAGAATTAACTGTTAAAACATGTATAAAATGCCTTGCACAGTGGTTGGTATATAGTTGATATTCCATTAAGTGTTAGTTCAGTCTTCTCTCTCTGAACTGGGGATGCTGAAATAATTGTTCCATAATTTACTAAATTCCCTGCCTTTTTACTGAATTGACTATACAGGTATCCAGAAAGATTAAAATTGTCTCTTTTTATGGAATTTTTTTAAATCCTCACCTGAGGTTATTTTTCCATTGGTTTTCAGAGAGAGTGGGAGAGGGAAAGACAGAGAGAAATATCGGATGTGAGAGAAACACATAGATTGGTTGCCTCTTACATGTACCCTGACCAGGGCCCGAGCTGGGGAAGGAGCCTGCAACCGAATTACATGCCCTTGACCAGAATTGAACCCGGGACCCTTAGGTTCGCAGGCCAACATTTTATCCACTGAGACAAACCTCTTATTTTTATCTCTGCCTAGCAGAACCAATATCAGTTCCTTTCTTGTGTAGATAGAATGGCTTTTATTTGAGCAAGAATCCCAAGTTAGACTATTTTGTTTTTCATAGTAGAAAAGTTATCAGTGTGGCCCTAGCCCAGAGGTGGGCAAACTTTTTGACTCGAGGGCCACAATGGGTTCTTAAACTGGACCGGAGGGCCGGAACAAAAGCATGGATGGAGTGTTTGTGTGAACTAATATAAATTCAAAGTAAACATCATTACATAAAAGGGTACGGTCTTTTTTTTTTTTAGTTTTATTCATTTCAAACGGGCCAGATCCGGCCCGCGGGCCGTAGTTTGCCCACGGCTGCGGCCTAGCCCGTTTGGCTCAGTGGATAGAGCGTTGACCTGGGGACTGAAGGTTCCCAGGTTTGATTCCAGTCAAGGGCACATGCCCAGGCTGCAGGCTCAATCCCCAGTAGGGGGCGTGCAGGAGGCAGCCGATCAATGATTCTCTTATCATTGATGTTTCTATCTCCCTTGCTCTTCCTCTCTGAAATCAATACAAATATATATTTTTTAAAAAGGTTATCTGTGTGTTAAATTAAATTTGCTAATATTACCTCAACATTCCTGGAAAACCTTTGCACTCCACGTTTGTCCGTGTGTCTCAATTCTGAGATAATTACTGTTTGTACCTGCCAGTATCGAGACCAAGGCAATAGGCACTTGAGAACGTTTAAGGAGTGCACTACCCATGTGTTCTTTAGATTTCCTAAAATCCATACCAAATCTAGTAGAATTACTGTAATATAATATACCTAAACTGTTTATCTTAGTTATATCAAGAAATTTTCACTCATCTACTGTTATACAAAAAGGCATGCAGTTATTAGAGATTCATTATTTAATGCATGAAGAATTTCTTTCTTTCTTTTTTTTTTTTTTTTTTGAGGTAGATGGAAAGGAAATAGCATTTTGTTTTGGAGGAATAACAGTTTTCCTGCTGCTCCTCTAGGTTCTTGGCTAAGATTCCTCCCCTTCCCCCCAACCCTGGAATAAAAGACATTAACAGGAGAAATACAAACAGGAGTTTCGTAACAAGCGCAGCTCCTCTGTGTACATGAGTCATGTGAGGACTTTTTTTCCTATTCATTGAATTTGCAGAGGATCCAGGTAGCAAATCCCTTAGAGACTCATTGCCAGGAATTTACTGGGGGCGGGGGGTGGGGGTGGGGCGGACTGGTAAGATCTCTTTCCAGAAAGCATCTATAGCTTAATTTAATATTTAAGGCTGAATCTCCCTTATCAAAGATTTTTAGTACAACTTTCTTCTTTCCCCATAGCTTTGAGTCACTTCTCATTTCCTTTTAGCTCAATTTTTTTGGTGCATTTCCTCACTATAAGCCACCTGAACCATTGAAACAAATGGTGCATAAATTATAATTATTTATCACTGACTTTTACTACTGAAAATAACTTTGCTTTGTTTTTTTAACCAATTTTTATCTTAAGTTTTCTGTAGTAATTCTCCCTCCACAAAAAAAATTTAAGACCATTAACACAGTGGTTCTCAACCTTCTGGCCCTTTAAATACAGTTCCTCATGTTGTGACCCAACCATAAAATTATTTTCGTTGCTACTTCATAACTGTAATGTTGCTACTGTTATGAACCGTAATGTAAATATCTGATATGCAGGATGGTCTTAGTCGACCCCTGTGAAAGGGTCGTTCGGCCGTCAAAGGGGTCACGACCCACAGGTTGAGAACCGCTGCATTAACATCTTCATTTGTAATCATGTGATGAACCAGAGTCTGAGAGTCTATATTTACCATCCAGAGGACATGGTTACTCTCTGTATAGGGAATGAAGAGTTAGCTTATTGCATTTTCTTTGAACTTTCTACTGTTTGGGATACCCTGTTATTGGATTTGTACTCATGAAAGAATCTCATTTGATTTTTTACCTTTGTTGATCTAGGTTTGTTATCATTGGATTTTCAAGATGAGACTTGGTATCTGGGTCTTACCACTAACCCTTCTTTTGTTCCAGGGTTTGTTTAATAAAAACACTAAGAACTGAGCCAAATGGGATCAAAATACCAGCTTTATTAAAGGTAAAGTTGGATTAGAGATTGCAGGTTGGGCTTGAGGCCAAAATGGGGAGTTTAAGTATTTTAACCCACATTGCTCACTCCTGGGGAATGCAGCAGGAGTTCCCGTTCCCCTTCCTCTGAAGAAAAGAAAAAGGAGGAAATGTACTCTCAGAAGTTCTCATTTTTCATCTGATGACAAAAGTGTTGAGAGAAAAAAATATGGTATATCATGCCATCCCTGACACACTCCAGCAATAAAATACACAAACATGGAATTTTATAAGCACACTCCAAAGCCATTATGAACTTTAAAATCATCTTAAGATGATTTGTTTTTAAAAAGAAAAAAAGAAGACAGTGGAGAAAACCTTAACACTTTGGTTACGTGATTAGATACTTTAGTTTGCAAGAAACATAATCTACTGGGACCAAAAGTGAATTAATTAAAATGATTCTAGCCTGGATAGAAGAGTTGTAAAAAAAAACAATCCAAAAACCCAAGTCTTTGGAAGAACCAGAACCAGGAGCCTCGGATCTCCGAAGCAGGAACTCATCAACACTCACCTGCAGTGCTTTCATCAAATGCCTCCGCTCTACATGCCTTGTTTCTTTCTGTATCCCTGGTCAAATTTCAGATTTTCTGGAGAGAAGGTCCAATTGTTTCAGGTTGGGACATCCACTTATCCCTAGACCATAATCATTCTGCCTAAGAGACATATAAGTATTATGATTGTTCTAGCCCCTGTTGTGAGGGGAGCAGAGCAGGGTAGAAGAAGGAGGGAGAAACTGAGCATTATCAAAGAATAGAAACCATCCACTCATTTATCCAGCCTCCTGTGTGCCTTGTTCTAAATGGTAAGGATACAGTAATGAAGAAGATAAAGTTTTTATGAAGTTTACAATCTACCTTATAGAACTATAAGAGCACAAAAAAGATATATAAGATGGGACAAAAGTAGGTTTACAGTTCTATGTGAAGCAGTTTATTCTTGTATTAGTGAATTATTGTATGACTAGAGGCCCGGTGCACAAAAATTTGTGGACTGGGGGGGTTAGGAGGGGGGTCCCCCAGCCCGGCCTGTGCCCTCTCGCAGTCTGAGACCCCTCGGGAAATAACGACCTGCTGGCTTAGGCCTGCTCCTGGGTGGCAGAGGGCAGGCCCAATCCCTAAGTGCAGCCCCTGGTCAGGCTCAGAGCGGGGCTGATTGGGGAGTTGGGGCGCCGCCCCGCCACTCACAGAGCAGGACGGATCGGGAGGTTGCGATGCCTCCCTCAGTCATGCTCAGGGTAGGGCGGATTGGGGGGTTGGGGCACCGCCCCCTGTCACACTCAAGGCAGGGTCGA
>NW_005353325.1:158653-171121 GCF_000412655.1 Myotis brandtii | reverse complement strand
GCATGGCTGCCGGCTGCCATCTTGGCTGACAGTTAATTTGCATAAGGATATGCTGATTAGCCAATGGGAAGGGTAGCGGTCGTACGCTAATTACCATGTTTCTCTTTTATTAGTGTAGATTTTCCATACAAATAACTGTAAACCTCCTTTTGCTTCACCCTGTACAATCCAGATGGAGGTTTTAGAGATGTTTCATAAAGGTTTTGATAGTTTAGTTTCAATTTAAAAACTGAATAAGAATTAGCCATGGTTTTTAGATTTCATGATTACTTTTAAGAAAGTTTTATAAAGCTTTGTAAAACATTATGAACATTTAAAAAAATACAATTTTATATTAGGAAGTTCAATTTCTGATAGTTATTCGTGGTCAGTAAAGGAATGTATTGACCCCTTTCCATCATGAACAATTGCTGATCATTTCAGTTTTGCTGTACACATTTGTATGACCCAAACCGCCAGTGAGACCACTAGTGTTGATCTTGGAGGACTTCCTATTTTTCCAGGAACTTCTTATTTTCTTGGTTCCATCCTTTCCACTTTATACATATTTAGAGAAATATAAATATTTGGGCAGATGTATACTTAAGAGATGAAACAGAACAGTTTTACAATCTAGAGAGACATGTGTATCTATAATTTAAAACTTGTGTTTACAAGCAGATACGTACTTATTAGTGAAAACAGTCCATACATATTAACCTCATGTAGGTCTGCCTTTATTTCTCCACATTAAAAATTCCTACTTTATGCTTTGGTAGTAGTATCACGTGCTTTCCAAGGTTTTCATTTCTTTTTTCTTCCTTCAAAACCAGGTTACTCTTTGTCATATTTTACTTTGTCAGAATTGTGTGTTAAGAGTCAGTAAAACACTCATATCTATCATTAAGTGTGCAGATTATAAATGTAACGGATATTTTGGCTCAGAGAACTGGTGGGTTTAATTTTTGATTGAGGATGCCAGAAATCTGACTAGTACATGTAAATGAAAATTGATTTATTATTTCATAGAAATATTCTTGATTTTATAAACAGATATACTTCCAATTTTCTTTAAATAAGGAATGTCATATCT
Organism: Myotis brandtii; assembly: GCF_000412655.1. Classification (NCBI taxonomy): domain Eukaryota; kingdom Metazoa; phylum Chordata; class Mammalia; order Chiroptera; family Vespertilionidae; genus Myotis; species Myotis brandtii. The sequence continues at coordinate 170,049 of NW_005353325.1, read as the reverse complement.
TTCCCTAAATTTTAGAGACAGTCCTAGAATTAGAGCTGGCAGTAGATCTCCTTGAAACAGTATTTTCAAGTTGTGGTTGTCACCCACTATTAAGTCACGAAAGCAGTATAGTCAGTCACATGTAGTATTTCCCTGTTGTGTTTTGTGAAAGAAATGGAATGTTATTCAAAGTAGCTTGTATGGCTACTTTGAAAAGGTATTGTTTCATGCAGTTTTTGTTTTAGTTATATTTATGTGTGTATCTGTGTACTAGATTGCAGCATCGGATTATGTCTTATAAGAGGTTACAGTAATAAAAAGTTTGAGGAAAACTGCCCTAGATAATATCTTGTCTGGTCTAGAACTTTTATAAGTGAGGAAACTATACTACAGAGAGGAGAAGGTGGAGTTAATTGCCCCATCTAGACTAGAACCAAACAAGTTAAAGTATGAGTATAAAGACCACTTGGGTAGGAATCAGAACATTTAGATTTGAATCTTCTCATTAGTTACTAAATTGTTACTTTGAATAGGTCATATATTATCCTTCAGCATTTCCTTTTGAGTTTCCTTTTGAGCTTAAAAAAAGGTAGAGAGATGAGGGAAATAGGTATGCCTAATCTGTCTCACAAAATTATTAAATATATGTTGTTGAGATTATGCATGTGAAGTGCTTTATAAATATTGTTATCTATAATAATAAAAGCATAATATGCTAATTAGACAGGACAGCCAAACAACCTTCCAGACGTCATTCCGGACGTCCTTCTTGACCAAGCTGTGGGGGCTGAGGCAAAGGCTGTTAGGGGCGATCAGGCAGGCAGGCAGAGGGGTTGGGGGTGATCAGGGAGGCAGGCGAGCAGTTAGGAGCCAGTGGTCCTGGATTGGGAGAGGGATGTCCGACTGCTGGTTTAGACCTGATTTGGCAGGGTGATCGGGGCTCCGGCGCTGCCCGCATCCACCACTACCCACCCCCAGTTCCCTGTTCCCCATTGGGCGATCGGGGCCTGCGGGCTGAGGGCAGCTCCTGCGTTGAGCACCTGCCCCGATGGTCAGTGCGTGTCATAGCCAACCGGTCGTTCCGCTGTCCAATCAATTTGCATATTATGCTTTTATATATAGACTAGAGGCCCTGTGATGAAATTCGCTCTTCAATCTGGGACCCCTCGGGGGATGTCCGACTGCCGGTTTAGGTCCAATCCCAGCAGTCGGACATCCCTCTCACAATCCAGGACTGCTGGCTCCTAACTGCTCACCTGCCTGCCTGCCTGATTGCCCCTAACCGCTTCTGCCTGCCAGCCTGATCGCCCCCTAACTGCTCCCCTGCCGGCCTGATTGACACCTAACTGCTCCCCTGCCAGCCCGATCGCCCCCAACTGCCTTCCCCTGCCGGCCATCTTGTGACAACATGGAGGCAGCCATGTTGTGATGATGTGGGGGCAGCCATCTTTTGATGATGCAAGGGCATGAGGGTCAATTTGCATATTACCTCTATTATATAGGATACTTAATTTTACTGTTATTGGAATCATGCTAGTTTATTGCTAAGCATATGAAAAACATTTAAAGTTTTTGAGTCAAATACAGGAACAAATATTTTAATGCAGCATTAGAAATTCAGCTATCAAATAAACAAGGTAGGTGTGATTATAACTGTTTCTCAGTCTTAAAGGCTTTTTAATTTTGAGAGCCTTATTTACTTATCTCTATGTGTGTGTCTGTGTGTATTTCTTTTGAAAGGAATTGGTCCAGATGGTCATATCGCTTTCAATGAGCCAGGATCCAGTTTAGTATCAAGGACAAGATTAAAGACCCTAGCAATGGACACCATATTGGCAAATGCTAAATATTTTGATGGAGATTTATCAAAGGTGCCAACTATGGCTTTAACAGTTGGTGTGGGGACAGTGATGGATGCTAGAGAAGTAAGAATTAAATGTTCTTTAATGTTTTTTTCTTTGATATCAATATATACTGAAGGAATTATGGTGTCAATTTAGTGATATTTTGGTTGCATTCTGTCCACATTTTTACTGTTATCTAGCATTCAATAACTTCTGTCAGTCTCATTGCCATATTTGGAATTCAACTAAATTCTTTTTCCTTTTTATTGAATTTATGGGGGTGACACTGGTTAACAAAATTATACAGGTTCAGGTGCACAATTCTACAACACATCATCTATACACTGCATTGTGTATTCACCACCCCCAGTCCAGTCTCCTTCCATCCCCATTTATCCTCCCTCTATCCTCTTCCACTTTTCCTACCCTCCTTCCCCCCTGGCAGTCACTACACTGTTATTCATGCCCATGAGTATTTTTCTCTTGTTTGGTTCTGTCCCTCCACCCTCCCTACTCAACTCCCTCCCCAGCATCCCCCGGCCCCCAACAGCTGTCAGCCTCTCTTATCTATGAGTTTGTCTGTAACTTGCTTTTTAGTTCATTTTGTTCATTAGATTCCACATATGAGTGAAATCACATTGTACTTGTCTTTCTCTGACTTTAAACCTGGTTTTCTTTCAAGACACCTTTAGATAGCACATGTACAATGAGACAGTCTTCAGGCTTCTTGCTCTAGATTAGTTTTTCAAAGTAATATTTATTGCTTATCTGGACTAGAACAATTTGGTATATCATTCCTGGTTATATCCGTTCTTCGTTGACCTGTAATTCTGCTTTTGTAAAACAGCCCTTTTGTTTTCTCCCAGATTTTCTGCACGTCAGCCTTATATGATCATCAGTATTTAATGTTAATAATCATAGGCATTAAGATATATTCAATAATATTTTATAACAAGATGTTATTTTACCAGGATATATACTTTGTGTTTGCCTGTTACTTTATAGAATAGAAGTACCTTGTACTATGAAGAAATATGGAGCTGTTTATTTTTATTTTACCCTCCGAAGAATATTGGTGCTAAAGTCTTTGTTTAAAAAGAAAAATAGAGCCTCTCAGTCATGTGGGATATTTTAAGAATTAACAGTAATGTTCATGATTTTTCAGGTCATGATCCTCATAACAGGCGCCCACAAGGCATTTGCTCTCTACAAAGCAATAGAGGAAGGAGTCAATCACATGTGGACTGTTTCAGCTTTCCAGCAGCATCCCCGAACTATTTTTGTGTGTGATGAAGATGCTACCTTAGAATTAAGAGTTAAAACTGTGAAATACTTTAAAGGTGAGCATTTACATTTTAAAAGCAGAATGTGAGAATGTTCTGTTGTAGATGACTATTGAAATTTAATGTGATTGTAGAGTTACACTGTGGCCTATTAAAAACTGGCATGTGCTGACCCAGTAGCCAGTTCTTCCAAGGAATAGAAATGATATTCAAAGAATATCTCATGTCATGTAATAGCTTTCAGATAGTTTACTATTTTTTTCTATGAAGAGAATCTCTTCAATCTATATTTTCAATAAATAAGATTTTTCTTAAAATCCAAAATTTAATAAAAATTTACTTTCATATTGAATATACAAAATTAAATCAAACAAAGGAAATATGTGTGCTTTCTGGTTTTTATTTATCTGTCTCACCTCCCTCCCCAGGCTATGTTTAGAATCTAATCAGCAAGTAAGATGGGTTGCCCACTATCTCATTTAATTTTTACAATTTCAAACAAATTACTCTTTCATATTAAAGTTATAATGGTTAAGTATTAAACAGTATGGCATAAACTCCACAAGTTAGCAGGAGCTTGATTGCTCAGACTTCTGCATGTGTATTTTCCTCTTGTTTCTTACTGCAGTCTAGTTCAGGATTTCTTAAACCTTACCATACCAGGTTATATTTATAAACGCACATATGCTTGATGTAATAATTATAGAGATTTTCCAGAGAAATTTTGAGTACACTCAGTTTAGAAGCCATTCCCTGCTTTTCCAACTCCATATATAAATACACACACATAAAAAAGCTCTATAAATAGGTACTCTTTTTTTTTAATTGATTTCAGAGAGGAAGAGAGAGGGAGAGAGAGAAACATCAATGATAAGCGAGAATCATTGATCGGCTGTCTCCTGTATACCCCCTATTGGGGATCAAGCCCACAACCGGGGCATGTGCCCTGGATGAGAATCGAACCTGAGACCCTTCAGTCCACAAGCCGACGCTCTATCCACTGAGCCAAAGCAGCTAGGGATAAATAGGTACTCTTTATAAAGCAGCTGTATTTATATAGCTGATACAAAAATATTATGTAATTGGTTATACATGTAGGTGAATTATCCATAAAGTATGTAGTATGTGAATATAAACTTTATATTTTTACTCTAGTAACTGTGTTTATTTAACATGTATTAAAAAATTTATACCAATCAAACCAGTATTTCATGGATATCAAGGTTAAAGAAGTTACCATATTTTACTGCTTCATAGACACACTTTTTTCACTTTTATCTTGTCCACAATTGGAATGTATTTAAAATTGGTATCATATCACAGTTTATCTAGTAGCATTTTTTTTCTTAGTGGTACATAAAATAATTGTAAAAGTCTAATAGTTCAGCATTTCATATTCATGAAATATAATGAATTAACTTAAAAGTTTTTAAGTCAATTTAAAGGAAACTCATAACTTATAGTTCATGTAAATGTCTGAATATGTCAAAAATCTGGAAGGTGGCACAAATAAAAGTTTGGCAAACAGTTAAAATAGTCTAGTTTTTAAAACTAAAGTTTGATCATGTGGATATAGTTTTGTAATTTGCACTTATGTGTTGTGAAAGTTTTCCTATTTTACTAAAAATTCTTCAGAAGTATTTCTAATCTATATATATAAAAGACTAATATGAAAGTTATCTGCTCCGGAGTTCAACCAGGAGAGCAGGAGTTTGGTCGCTCACTATGATGTGCGCTGACCACCAGGGGGCGGTGCAGAACATGTTGGGCAACCAGCAGTGGCCGCAGGGCGCTGAGGGAGCGAGGGAAGGAGGAGGTAGGGAGGCCAGGCCTAGGGACCCTGCCCTGCACTAATTTCATGCACCAGGCCTCTAGTGGCTGTATAATAGTCAAGTAGACATTTCATAATTTACTTAATTATTTCCTTAGTGTGAAACACTTAGATTATTTCCAGTCATTTATTTTTTTATCAGGTAAATTATTAGTTTTTTACCAAGCTATAAGTATATCAAATAAACTGAAAAATTGTTAGCTTCTTAGTAATCCTATATAATAAAAGGCTAATATGCAAATTATCCCCTTGGGATTTCGACCAATCGGGAGTTCAACCGCTCGCTATGATGTGTGCTGACCACCAGAGGGCAGCGCAGAACAACAGAAGGCCCCGGCCAGCAGGTGGCAGCCAGGGAAAGGAAGGCCCCGATCGGCCCTGATCGCTGGCCAGGCCTAGGGACCCTACCCGTGCACAAAGTTCATGTACCGGGCCTCTATTTTGACAAATAAAAGCAGAGAATATCTGTGATGATTTGTGAATAAGACTGAGCTTTTGGATAGAGTCTTACCATATAGTTCCATGTAATCCTTCAGATTTCATCACAAATGTCAGATTACTTGAAAAAATTAATAATAGATTATCCACAGATTTTAATGACAGTTTTAAGGAGATTCATTTAACATTGCCATTTTTCTAGTACCAGCAATCCCCAGATAAACCCCTTGACTTGTCTAGTTTTGTCAATTTGGTTATCAGAAAGTTTTTACATTTTAGTGAAGTATTGAATAACAGCCATACCTAGATGACCAGGTGCTATTCTAATCACATTACACTTGATTTATCTCTCACAATTCTGTGAAGTGGGTACTCTTTAAATCACTTACCCAAGTCACACAGCTCATATGTGGGTGAGCTGGGTAACTGAAATCAGACTTATCTGCAGTCTAGGCTTCAGTCCACTGTTACAGTGCCTTAAAGAAGAGTAAGCTCTGGCTATGGTATGGTCTAAATTATATTGCTTCCAAAAAGGTATAAACATATGTGAAAGATAATTTAAAACAGAAGTACATGATTGTATGTATTTAGTTCTTTCAGTTCACTATCCAGATTCTAAGCTTTTCTGAAACATGTTGAAGTGTACAACTGTTGATGAGAGAATTGCTGCCTTGCCTCTTTGAGGACACTCATTTCCCCTTGGAGCTGTACATAGCTGAAGAGGTTCAGGCTATCAGCTCTGTCAGGATGCCTCCTCAATATGGAGGAAAGTGGAATTGAGATACTTTTCTGGGCTGTATATAGACCTCATCTTACAATAGGTGTTTTGATGTAGGGTAGAATAATTGTTATTCATGAACGTAGACATATAATAACTATAATTTATATTTGCCTTATCCTCATTGACTTATTGTATTACTTCAATATATACTGGAGGGTATGAATCGTACAGTTATCTCTAATTCTTCAAATCGCATTCACATCACTACCCTTTCTTCTGCCATCACCAGGAATCTTAAAGGGTTTTGATTATTTAGCTCCTGAAGAAAATGTAGATTAATATCTTTAAATAGTAAGAATCATCAGTAAAGTTTATTTTAATATATACCTTTTGAAAGATAAAAGTATATCACAGGAAAACAGTTTAGTGCTTAATTTATTTTTACTTTATTACTTTTTAAAATAATGTTTTATGTGCTTGAGGTAACGTTTTTAAGACATTATCATGAACTTTTTTTGTTCCATCTTGATTTTACATTTAAAAAAGCTAATTATCACCATCTCACTAAACCTTCAGAATTTTTCTTTTTTATTATTTTTTAAAATATATTTTTATTGATTTCAGAGAGGAAGGGAAGAGAGAAAGCATCAATGATGAGAGAGAATCATTGATCGGCTGCCTCCTGCACGATCCATACTCGGCATCAAGCCCACAACCCAGGCATTGAACTGGTTCATAGGTCAATGTTCAACCACTGAACCACGCCAGCTGAGCATATTTTTAAAAAAATATATTTTATTGATTTTTTTACAGAGAGGAAGAGAGATTGATAGTTAGAAACATCGATGAGAGAGAAACATCGATCAGCTGCCTCCTGTACATCCCCCACTGGGGATGTGCCCACAACCAAGGTACATGCCCCTGACCGAAATAGAACCTGGAACCCTTCAATCCGCAGGCTGACACTCTATCCACCGAGCTAAACCGGCTAGGGCCTGAGCATATTTCTTATTATTTTTTTTAAAGAGCAGTTTACTGATTTTGATTTTTAGACAGGAAAGGAGAGGGAGAAACATCCATGTGAGATCATAACATCAATTGTTGGCTACCTCCTACTTGCCCTCTACTGGAGATTAAGCCCACAACCTAGGCATGTGCCCTGACTGGGAATGGAATCCACAATGTTTTGGTGCACAGAAAGATGCCCAACTGAGCCACACCAGCCAGGGCCTTCATAGACTTTTAAAAATAAATGTTTATTGTACTTTTCACTATGTGCAATGACCTTTATAGGCCCAGGACGTAAGGCAGTGAATATATGGTCCTGGACCTAGTTTCTAGTTGGAAATATGGTAGAAAATCCTATTATCTAAGAATGAAAACTGCCTTTAAGAAAGTGAAGTGGCATGAATATTTTAAGTTGACCTTTAGGCTAAGACCTAATAAACAAAAGGGAGACAGTCATACTTCTCTTAAGGAGAAGAGCATTCCAGGCTGAATCAAGTATACAAATCTTGCACTAGAACCAAGTTTAGCTTTTCTAGGGTAACAGCAACAAACCTAGGGATGAGTATAGCATAAAAGTGGGAAAGTGAGAGGACATGAGGTCAGATGGGTAAAGACAACAGAATAAAATCTAATTTATTTTGCAAGTGGTCAGAGCAATTGGAGAATTTTAAATAGGGAAATGCAATAATCCAGTTTCTGTTTTAAAAAGGCTAGGTTGCCTACTGTGCAGAAACTATTATGGGATGGGGTAAATGAGTCAAAGTAGGGAATTGTAAGTAACTGATTTAGATTTGAAGAGTGGCTTCAACTAGGGTAGTAGTGGGGAGATGAACTGTGGCTCATCTATACTAATAAAAGGGTAATATGCTAATTAGACCGATGTCCTTCTGGACAAAGCCATGGTGGTGGGGGGCCGAGGCAGAGGCGGTTAGGGGCAATCAGGCCAGCAGGAGAGGGCAGTTAGGGGCCATCAGGTTGGCAGGGGAGGGCAGTTAGGGACGATCAGGTTGGCAGGGGAGGGCAGTTAGGGGCCATCAGGCCGGTTGAGAGGGGGCAGTTAGGGGCCATCAGGCCGGCAAGGGGGGGGCAGTTAGGGGCTATCAGACTGGCCAGGGAGCAGTTAGGGGGCGATCAGGCCAGCAGGGTAGCAGTTAGGGGGTGATCAGCCTGGTAGGCAGAGGCGGTTAGGGGCAATCAGATTGGCAGGGGAATAGTTAGGGACATCAGGCCGGCAGGCAGAGGTGGTTAGGAGCCAGTGGTCCCAGATTGCGAGAGGGATGCCTGAGAGGTCCTGGATTAGAGAGGGTGCAGGCTGGGCTAGGGACCACCCCCCCCTGCACAAATTTCATGCACTGGGCCTCAAAAGCCCAGTGACCATAACAGTGGAATGACCAGAATGACTGGTTGCTATGATGCACACTGATCACCAGGGGGCCAATGCTCAATGCAGGAGCTGCCCCCTGGTGGTCAGTGCGCTCCCACAGTGGGAGCGCCACTCAGCCAGAACCCAGGCTCACAGCTGGCGAGCACAGCAGCCATGGCAGGAGCCTCTCCTGCCTCCACGGCAGCACCAAGGAGCGGCGAGCCAAGCGGTAAGGAGCGAGCAGGCGGCCAGTTAGGAGCGAGGGGTCCCGGATTACAGGATGGCACAGGCCGGGCTGAGGGACCCTCCTGCCCCCTACATGAATTTTGTGCATCGGACCTCTAGTTGGGGATCTATTTTGAAAGTACAGACAGCCCTTCACTTTGACTTAATGGTGCAAGAAGAGTGATAGGCATTCAGGAGAAACTGTACCTTGAGTTCTGATCTTGTTCTGGGCTACTTATACTCAGTAAAATACTCTTGTGATGTAGGGCAGCCCAGTCTGCCATGTGATCATGAGGGTAAACAACCCATCCTCTGGGGTAGTTTAAGTGCATTTTCAATTTAAAATATTTTCAACTTATGAGTTTAATGAGGAATAACGTCATCATAGGTCAAGGAGCATATGTAGTGCAAACTGGTCTTGCTGCTGAATTTAAAAAGGAAAGAGAAAAACTATATTGTAGTGGTCTGGCTTTAGCAGCTCATTGAAATATAACACCATATATCGAGACTTGCAAAGAAATGGTTTGGAAGGGAACAAATGGGTCTGGACCTTGTTAAATTTAATCTGCTGATTAGACACTGAAGTAGGCTGTTGAGCAGTTAGCAGTCTGTCATCTTGAGATGAACTAATGAATTTTCTGTCTTCTCTCCTTTTAAGACTCTTCGCTTCTGGTTTTTCTCCTACTGCACGAACACTTCAGTGTTCTTTGCATGTTCCTGTCTTTGCTTATTTCTTAAAAGCAGGTCATCCTCACCGTTTACACTTTAGAGTGCTTTTGCAGCTTTTCAAACAAGGTCCAGCTACCTACTAACCAAGTAGTACCCTGTCTCCCCAACCCAATAATACCATTTCCTGAGAAAACTGTATTGAGACCCTTTGCCCAGCCTTTGTTCTTAATTGAAACATTTAATTCATTCCTTTAACTTCCAAAATATAAAATCTTTAGTTCACTAATTGGGACAATTTTTTTTGTTTCCCCCAAAGATATACAGTATGTGTGTATTAAGACATTAATAACTGGGAGATATTTCCCAAGAAGCTTTAAGAAGAATAATTTATAAGCACACCAATTTAAGATGAAATTTAAACCTACTTGGAAATTAGTATTTAATATAGGTTCTCTTCTGTATTGTTTTAGCTAACCCTCCTTGGTGTGGCTTGTAATCAACTCCTATTGTAAATATACATGTCAAAACAGTGGAAATTAATTTGCCAGATTAATGGATATACAGTATTCTACTGAGGAATTAAAGCTGCCTTAGGAAACACAGTTCTGAGCCCTTCTTTGGAGTCTGGTAAAGGAAATGAGCAAGGATTGAACTCAAAACTTACATGTAATTAACATGTATTAACCAAGTCAGTATTAAAAATCTCATTTTGTCATACCGAAGCTCTGAACACACGAACTGCTCCTACTTCTGGTTACTCCAAAAGAACTTGTACAAATTCTAGTTCTAGATTCATAAATATTATAAATTGGTATTTAGTAGGTAGTTAAAACTAAACATTTTGAAATGTCTCTATTTGTATTTTATATCAGATGGAAACCTATATACTTATAAAATATTTTGTTTTCTAATGTATAGTTCAAAATTTAAAAAATTAGAACTGTGCTTTTTTTCTTTAAGGTTTAATGCATGTGCACAATAAACTTGTGGATCCACTGTACAGTATGAAAGAAGGAACTGAAGGAGATTGGAGCAAAATTCTGCTTGAATGAACAGAACTTCTATAACATGAATTTGCAGCTATGCAATATTATAAAACACGGGAATTTTTGAAGTTGTCACTTTTGAAGTCCAATATCTATGTTAAACATTCCATATTTAGAATGTGTCCATTTTATACTAGGGTTAGAAGTAGTTGGGTCATAATCAGCTATTTATTTGAAGCCACATAGCCGCTCTATAAAACAGCACAGAAATGAAATGACTGTTTAAACATTTAAAAAGTCTTTAAAAGAATATTTTTATTGATTTCAGAGAGGAAGGGACAGAGAGAGATAAAAACATCAATGATGAGAGAGAATTATTGATTGGCTGCCTCCTGCAGGTTCCACACTGGGGATCAAGTCCGAAACTCAGGCATGTGCTCTGACCTGGAATCGAACCGTGAATTCCTGGTTCATAGGTCAACACTCAACCACTGAGCCACGCCCGCTAGCCTAAAAAGTCTTTTTAAAGGTGAAGATTTTGTACATAAGTACATTCACATGACTCCAGTGGCATTGTTAGATTTTATTTTTTAATCACATGAAGACACAACTATCACTGCAAACCTTTACTTGTGAAATGCTATCTTACATTTTTCTGTGCATTACACAAGCTTTCTGCACGTGGTTGCCTTAGTCACCTTCCTGCAGTAGCATCTGGACATCAAAAGTCCTGCTATATATTGTAGGTACAGAAAATCTAAAGAGAAGACAGTGCCTAAAAGTACATATACGTCCTTATGGAAAGTATGTATAAGAGCATGATTTTTGTGCACCTTTTTTACAAATGTGCTCTTGTTTTTATTTAATGACTTGGGTTCATGCTTTTAATGTAAGTATTTTAGCAATTATGAGCTTTATACCTACACTGACACACTTAAGGAAATTATTTTAAAGAAAATTTTCTGATTGTTAAACTTCATAAATGATTAGCTTTATTCCTTCATATGTCTAAAAGGATAATATAATGGTGTGTATATGTATGTGTATAT
>NW_005353325.1:140834-158635 GCF_000412655.1 Myotis brandtii | reverse complement strand
AATTCTTGTAAACTATTTTAAATTGCCATAAAAACTTGTATCATTAAACTGCAAATCAAAGAAAAATATTGTTTTCTATCTTTAATTCCAATAAAGCTTAAAATAAACAAATGTTATCTAAATTTTATTTCCAGAAGTGAAATTAAACACATGCATCTGAAAGATTCCAACAATTAGTAGTGGCTATTGAGCCTGCCTATTTAACTTTTTGTTACCATCATGCAATTAGGAGATTTAAGTTAAAAGACAATAACTCTGCCTATAGCAGTGGTTCTCAACCTTCTGGCCCTTTAAATACAGTTCCTCATGTTGTGACCCAACCATAAAATTATTTTCGTTGCTACTTCATAACTGTAATGTTGCTACTGTTATGAATCATAATGTAAATATCTGATATGCAGGGTGGTCTTAGGCAACCCCTGTGAAAGGGTCGTTCGACCGCCAAAGGGGTCGCGACCCACAGGTTGAGAACCGCTGGCATACAGTCTCTTAATCTTGCTCCTTTTCCTCTGAATGTTTTGCATGTTATAAGCCCATCCAGTAGAAGCATTACTTATGTAACCACTTAATCACCTTTGTGATTGACATGCGTTTACAGTTAAGTTCCTAAAAAACTTAAATAGCAAATAAATTAGAAGTTAAATAAAACTGTTAGGATAAAATATACTGCTTTAATTCTATAATGGATTTAAATGAAGCTGTAATAGCCTTAAGTGTTCTAAATGGTTAGTAAATGACTACTCAATCAGTATCATCTTCTAGTCACACCTGTTAAGTATTGGTTACTGCAAACTACCCTAACTACCTTAGAAGGTCATGTAGTATCTTAGTTAAAAAGCTACCTGTTTTGGTGCATGGTTCAAGTTATTACTGTGCTTTAAATGTGTTAGTGGAAACACAGTCTAGATCTTCCCATTACTGCCTCTGATATTAGGAGGCTAGGTGAGGTCCATGCACTCAAGCTCCTCAGCAAACTGCTTTCTGGCCACTCTAGCTCCTTAACTCGGGCTAAGCTGCTGTTAAGGAAAGAACTAAGAAACCTATTGAAGATATTTCCATAAGAGGTAAAAAAGCACGGTAGCTAAGAATTGTAGATTAGATAAAGAAAAGACTATTTGAACTCCAGCGCTGTCAATGACTGATGTCAGACAATACAAAGTCTGAATTTCTTCCCCTAAAAAATGGGATGGTAGTAGTGTCTGTACCTTGATTGTTGCATAAATTGAATGAGCGAATGCTTATAGAGCTCAACACAGTAGCTATCACATATTAAACTCAATAAATGATGGGCATTCCAATACTCATAATTTATAATATTTCAAGGTTTGCAAATTTCTTGAAAATATAAGGTCCTCTGGGGGATATACTTAGAAGGTATACAACTTTAAATCATGAAAATCATCTATTTGAGAGCATGGCCAAAGGAGAGAACTGAAACTTATGCTAAAAATTTTGAAAAGTACTTTTTTGTACCTTTATTGCTAGCAGGAAAACTATTTTTTTAAAGAGAGGTTAAAGGAAAAGAATGTATCCAAATTGAAAACATACTAATAAAGCACAAATACCAAATAGATATGTGGTGCAGAATATGTGCCCAATAACATGTAACTTTTTCCTAATAATAGAACAAAACACTTTTGTTTAAACTGTATTTAAATGCTTTTCTAGTTTCAAATATAGTGCCATTTCCAAAATACTGTTGTCATGTGTCTCATATTTCACCTATTTTATTAGAGCTAGAAAGGAGAGGCGAGATATCTGAGCTAATTTAACTAAGACTAAATTACAAGTTATTTTAACCCTTATATACAATTTTAAGTAAATCCCCACTACCTCAAAATTATCATATAATAACCATGGTATAAATTGATAGTCTTATCCCTCAAAGATATTTACCTCATCCAATTCAGTCAAGGAAGAGGACAAAAATCAATAGCTAAATTACATGTGATTCTTAACCTGGGTTTGAACTGGATAGGTCCACTTATAAGCAGATTTTTTTCAATTAGCCTGTACAGTTCAACTGACCCTCCCAGTTAAACGCATTGGAACCTGCATATACAGAGAGCCAATTTAAATTAAGCATGGATTTTTGACTGCAGGTGATCAGTGCCTCTAACCCTTGCATTGTTAAAGGGTCCGACTGTATTTTACCTACAGTAATATAATCTGCCCTCTGGTTTGTTCATTGACTGAGTAAACATGGTAGTCAAGAGACATGCTTTGAAGTAAGATGGCCATTTACCGCCTGTGTGACCTCAAGTAAGTTACTACTAAGCAATAAAGCTCAGTCTCAATTATGAAATCTAGACAATAATTATTAAACTGCCATTAATAACAGCTGCTGCTAATACCAAACCCCTATGACTTTGCACAACTGCATTTCAATGATCAAAAATAAGACAGCTCTACCCTTATTTTAACTTAGATGTATACAGTGTGGGGCAAAAATAGGTTTACAGTTGTGATTACGTGAAACAGTTTATTCTTGTTATCTATAATAAAAGCATAATATGCTAATTAGACCAGACATCCTTTGGACGACCTTCTGGACAAAGCCAGGGCTGCGAGGGAAGCCTGGGTCCCGGGGGTGCCAGAGGGAAGCGGGTGCCGGCAGCCAGGGGAAGGAAGGCCTACTCTTGCATGAATTTCATGCATCGGGCCTCTAGTTATTTATAATTATGGTATTATTTTCCATAAAAACTGTAAACCTTCTTTTGCCTCACCCTGTACATAAACCATCCAGTGTCAAAAATTGTATCAAAAACTAGAGCACATCTAGTTAGTATGTTATGTGACTTGACTTAATAATTGACTCATATATATCACCTGAATTTATCCAGCTAACAACAAATTGATACTTTTGGTGATTTTGAAAATATTTCTACCATGGTCTTGAATTAGATCGATTTCTAAGTATGGGGCCTTCTTAGTGTCAGAAAAAGTATGCATGAAAACAAAATAGGTAAGATTCATTGAGCACTTACTATGTGCCATGCACTCTTCTGAGTATTTCCACCATATTATCTCATTTAACAACCTATAGAGGTAAGTATAGTTTAACCTGATCTTACTAAAGAGTAAACAGACTAAGAGAGGTAAGTAATTTACCTTGCTAGTAAGTGGTGGAACAGAAATTTGAAACCAGACGCTATGCCTTCAGAGTCCAAGCTCTTACCCACTTACCAGTACCCTTCAAAGAAAAGCCAAATGGTTATATCTGAAAACCCTGAAAGTAACAAGCAAATTTCATAATTTTCATTCTATTGTCAACATATTACAAACTTACAAGAAAAACTAAAGGATACACAACTTTTAATTTAAAAAAATTCCTTATATTTTCGCACCAATTATTTATCAGTTTGTGTCTTCAGAACTTTTATAAAAGCATCTTTAGGAACTTCTATGTTGCCAACCTTCCTCAGTTTTTTCTTTCCTTCTGCTTGTCTCTTTAAAAGCTTCATTTTCCGGGTAATGTCACCACCATACTGAAAAATATTTTAAAAATTGGAAGTCCAGATCACTCCACAGAAAAATAATCATACAATTATATCAATACAACAATACAACATCCTTACAACAACCTTACAATTATTATTTTTTTAAAATATATTTTATTGATTTTTTACAGAAAGGAAGGGAGAGGGATAGAGAGTTAGAAACATCGATGAGAGAGAAACATCGATCAGCTGCCTCCTGCACACCCCCTACTGGGGATGTGCCTGCAACCAAGGTACATGCCCTTGGCCGGAATCGAACCTGGGACCCTTCAGGCCGCAGGCCGACACTCCATCCACTGAGCCAAACCAGTCAGGGCGAACCTTACAATTATTATCCATGAGTCCATGAGGAAGACATCTGTAAAGATACCTCTCTAGTCCTCTTCCTAGCAGACCCCAATTTTACTGCCTTTAGGAATGATTAAGGCTTTATTTATTTTTGGATGGAGATGAAGATCCCCAAGGACACCCAGTACTACATTACCCATGTCAAGGAAGAACTATCAATCTCCTTACTGATTCAAGGCTTGAAATTTTGGATTACTATATATAACTGTAGCCTAATATAGAAACTTATATAGGCATAAATGTACCAATCCCTATTCAAAGGGTTTAGAAATAGTATTTATCATTTGATTCTCATAATAACTGAGCTAAGAATACTTTTTAAATAGATGAGGCAGCAAACTTGGCAAAACAATGGAGAGGTGGATTTCAATCCCATACTCTTCCCACTATTTAGACATTGTCTTCAAAATCTTTCCTTATAAAATTAGATCAACAAACATGTTATAAAATACTTTCTTAGATAATGTTCTACATAAGAAAATTTTTATAAGATAAAAAATATTTAAGAACACAATCAAAATGAATATGCAATCATAGTAAAGCTGAAATTTACCAATTTAAAAAAACAACTTGGAGATGAAATAAAAGGGTATTTTAAAAACCAACAATGGAAACCAATATATGTATACCCCCTTAATTTTAAACTCATAAAGCAGAACTATTATTACAAAGCAGAATACAGGTAGGTACGTACACATTTTGCCAAAACATTTTTCCTATAGGCTTTCACACTGTAAAAGAGAAAATGCTGTATAAGTACATAACTTCAGTACACTATTTAAAAGTACTTTATTCTCAAAGTCTCCTCTTTATTAAAGATTTAAATGATCAGGTCAGACCTAGGTAAAACTGCCATAAGTAAATAATTAGATAGCTCAAATACTCTTGTTTTAGTTTCATATATTTAAGATAAAATAGAAAATGAATTCAACGAAATACCAACATATATTTTATCAAGAATAAGAAAGGTCAAAACTGTGGGTAGCATTGATGAAGCCAAATTCAAGCATGGTATGACCTTAATTATAAGAATTATATAAGGTCATTTCTGGCTCAACCTAAAAACACTACCACTTCTACTTTCAAAAAAATTAATTACAAATGGTTATTATTTCATTACTAATTTCACCTAATGTGGGTCAACAGTGACTAGGAATATAAAGAACAATATATTTGTTTACCACATTAGGATAAACTAAATTTTAATATATCCATCTAAGCAGTTATAAACTAATCATTTCTGTAATGTTGCTGAGAATTTTAGAGAGTAAGAAATTGGAAAATAGCTCCATTTTTATGTATTTCATAAAACATAAAAGTCTGTACTTTCTTTATTGTCTACCTCAGCATCCTTATGCTTGCTAACTATCTAAATTGCACTTTTTAGGATGTTCCCAGGTTGTCAACTCCTTTTTATCTAACTTCTAGGTATTCATGAAACACAAAATAACCAACTCTAAAGCAAAATGGTGTTAGAAAACTAAATTCATTGCAAATATTGACTTAAAAATTGTTTCCAAGACTATATAAAAATCATGGTTGTATTTCACCACCACTAATACGTTAGGTTTGGGTTAAATAAGAATTGAATAGGGATTTCCATGTAAGGAGATAATTCTGATTTCCCAGAATTATTCAATCAAGGGGGGGAAAAACAGGGAATCACTGCAAGATATTTTCTGTACTTTCTGTTACTAGCAGAGCAGCTTCTTCAATGCTCTGATTTATACAGCATGTACAATGAAAAAGACCAATTTCCTATACAAATTAGCATATCTTCCATGTCTCCGGTATCACATGTGAAGTCTGTATTATAGAATGCAAAAGCTTAACATGAGATTAGCATTCCTCTCTCACCTCTCTGATTTACAACCTGATTAGCTCTGAGGAATGCTTCTAGTAAAAATCATAACTTAGTTTTGTCTTTTGGAAGAATATCTCCAAAACCTTTTTAGTTTCAGTTCTTACTAGTTTATAATCTACTTGAAGGGATAAAACCATAAAAACTTTACCCAGGAAACTCAATAATCATTCAGTAAAATAAGTAAAAATTAAGCAATTCCTCCAACCCATATATATTTTATTAATACATGTGAATAATATCACCCCAAAGTGTTATATAATTAAAAGTAACAATCACTTAAATTAGTGGAATTAAGACATTAATGTTTCTATAAGTACTAATAAAGCTTAGGCCAGTGATTTTCAACCTTTTTCATCTCATGGCACACATAAACCAATTACTAAGATTCTGCAGCACACCAAAAAATGTATTTTTTGCCGATCTCACACACACAAAAAAGGTTTACTTTTGATTCACTTACACCAGATGGCTATTGTTGTGTTGGCTGTTATCCATTTTTTATTTGACAATCTTAAGGGAAAAGAGGTCAGTACCTCTGACTAAATAGTTATGTATTACATGTTTTGTTTTGTTTAATATGTTTTTATTGATTTCAGAGAGGAAGGGAGAGGGAGAGAGAGATAGAAATATTAATGATTAGAGAGAATCATTGATCAGCTGCCTCCTACACACCCCACATTGGGGATGAAGCCTGCAACCCAGGAATGTGCCCTGACAGGGAATGGAACCTTGATTTCCTGATTCATAGGTCGACGCTCAACCACTGAGTCATGCCAGCAAGGCTTGCATGTTTTAAAAAGTCTTGCAGCACACCGGTTGAAAATCACTGGCTTGGGCCAATGTAAAGTTAAATTTTTCAACATTTCATTTTCTGGGTATATCATTTCTAAAACCCACCAGTAACAAAAATGAATTCAACTCACGTTTCTCTTGCAATGATTTTACTTCCAATAGCAGCTTGGATTGCTATTTCAAACAGTTGCCTAGGAAGAGAATCCTTCAGACGTTCACATATGGCTTTGCCAACAGTTTGTGCCTTGTCTCTGAATCAGAGAAAATTATTTACTTATACTAAGTAAGAATGTTTAAGTAAAAAAAAAAAAAGAATGTTTAAGTAATGTTCTAGTTCATATGCATAATCAATCAATGTAAAGGTGATTCCTTAAAGAGGTTCAAATGGAAATCATTTATCATAAACACAAATTATGACTTACTCTGATTATTGCAAAAATAACATGATTACAGAAAATATAAAAAACATACATGAGAGAATAAAAACCATTCTTAATGCCCTTCCCTTCACCCATACAAAACCACTGTTAAACATATTAGAATGTTTATGTTAAACATATGCCCTTCTAGTCATTTTTCTACAGACTTGATTTTTACAGTTCAGATTATAGTTTGTTCTACCATTTTACTTAATAGGCATTTTCATGTCACTAAATAGTAATTTACAGTTTAGTCTTAATGTCTTAAAACAGATTATACGAGTGCTCCATAATTTATTTTAATCAATCCGCTACTTCTTCAACATCTAGGGTATTTCATTTTTCATTGTTATAAATTTCTTAGAAAGAGAAAAACTTTTTATTCTCAATTCTACACCTATCATTAAATTCAAAAAAAATTTCTTTTACTTCATCTTACATGGTAATGAAAACATTTCTTCCCAGGACACTAATCTTCTGGATTATCATAACTCTAGTCTCCTTTTATATTTTAACAATTTGAAAAGAGAAGCATGGGAAAAGAATGGAAACAAAAACTAGTACAGGGAAATTTAATTAATTACTTGTAAATTTTCAAAATGTAGCTGTCAAATAGAGCAACCAATAACTAAATAAAAATATGTCAACAGTGGTTACTTTCACATTTCATTAGTTTCTATTCTACTTACTTGTGTACAATAGTTACCAGCTCCTCTACAATATTTCCATTCAGGAGAATATCCATTTTTACAAGTTCTGCAGTCTGGTAGCCTGCATCTTCGTAATCAAAACTAACAAGGAAAAATGTTCAAATAATAGATTACATTCTTTTTCTTTTCAAAACATCTTTTTTTCTACCATACCTCCCCCCAAAGATTTAACTTTCCATCAAAATGTTACCTATACATTCCAGATTAATGAATCTAAATGATCACAGTAAGGAACAAATCTCATCTTTTTTTTTTTTTTTTAACAGTGCCCTGACCAGGGATGGAACCCACAACCTTGGAATATCCAGATGATACTCCAATCAACTGAGCTACCCAGACAGGGCCAGACTTCATCATCTTTTTACTTTGTGAGATGAGGGTCAAAGGCAGGGGAGCAAGCTCTAAAGGGGGAAGGAAAAGAAACTAGTAAGCCAGGCTAGGAAAATGGATCACCGAAGGCAACTGTCACCTTTTTTCTAATGTTCCCTCCCAGCAACTGGCTGGCTGTAAACAGTATATATTAATGGATCCTTCTCAGATTCATAAGATTTTCTGTGTAGTTTTCTATTTCCCCTTAAATAAATGCTATGGCATTGACAAAGAGCCATTAATAAATGAGACTTATGGATTTCAGTTTGAACCTTCACAGGGCTTTTGTGAGGATGAAATGAGTTAATACATGTAAAGCACTTAAACTGTATCTAAAAAGTGTTACAACAGAGTCTAGCACATATAAGCACTTAGTGTCAAATATTAATATTAATAATATGGTCAAAGCTTACATGCTAATCAAAACACAGGTTTAACTTACAAAACGGCAGTCTAATGAAAAAACATCTCAATTATGCCTACATGTCTTTCCAAATGGACAAGAACATATATATTTCTATTGTCATAATTTTAAAACAAGCTGGTACCTACAGCTGCAAATGTTTCTAAACCATGACGGTTGCAGGGTGATTGATATTAATACTCTCTAAAACCAGATTATTGCCTAAAGTGTTGCTAAAATCCTTTCTTTCTTCAACAAACATCATTAAGCATTTACTATACGAAAGATACCATGTTAAGTGGTAGGCAAAATACGAAGAGTAATAAGATACTCTTGCTGGTCAATATTTAAAACACACACAACTGTTTAAGTACCTGAATTGCCCATTAAATTTTTACCTAGCATATCCAGAAGACAAGGATTTCAAAGAATCATAAAAATCCACCACAATTTCATTCAAAGGTAAGAGATATTTAAGCATAACTCTGTTTTGATCAATAAACACCATATTCTTCTGAACTGCTCTTCGAGCCTAAAAGGGCAGAAAAAAATGTGTTTAATGATCGCCTATTTGAATGATGATTTGAAATACAGACAGATGACAATTACCAATGAAAATATTTCCTTAATGCTGATGAATGGACAAAATGAAGGAATATTTCTTTAATGCCTAGTAAAAACTTGCAAGCAATATTTATAATATAGAGAATCATTTTGTATTTCAATTATAATATACACCAAAGATTTTAGTCTTTGTATTTAACAATTTTATCTTTTTTAATCACACAGTACTTAATTTAACAATAAGTCAAATATAACTACAAATGAAGTTCTAATTTCTTATTTTATAAATAAAGAAACCTAGACGAGGGAAATTAAGTGACTGACCAAAGTTATAATATAGTTTGTGATAACAATTAAAATTTCAGTCCACTAGTCATCATTTTAGAGTTCTTTCTAATACTTGTCAGAGTATTTCAAATAGGTATTTTTTGAGGACCATGATTATATCCAGTTTTTGGTATAAATCATTTATTACAATGTGGCGAGGACTAAAGCAAAATGGAAAACACCGTCCAATTAAAGGTCTGTCAACTATTACTATTACATTTCAAACTATAATCAATATCAAATACTCAACAAGTCTAAAAGAAATTATACTTTTATCTACTCAGGACAAATAAGCATCAAATTTCTTTTCTTTGGGCTCATTTAAAATAAAAAATGTTTTTAAATCCTCACCTGAGGATATGTTTTTTTAACTGATTTTCAGAGAGAAGAAAGAGAGAGGAAGAGACAGCAAGAGAGAGAGAAAAACATCTATCAATTGCCTCCTGGAGGCACCCCAACCGGGAATCAAACTAGCAACCTGGTATGTGCCCTGACCCAGAATCAAACCCAAATTCTTTTGGTGTATGGGATGATGCTTCAACAAACTGAGCTACTGGACCAGGGCTCAAAATGAATTTTAAAGTACATATGTACCTATATCCACATGCATCTAGATAAATATTGATATCTCTATATATGTATGAAAATTTATTATAAAATTCAATGTGCTCCACAGAGAGAAATCTTTCAAAACTGCTAGAGAGGACAAAAATTTACTTTTATATTAAACTGTATTACATTTATACCTGGCAAAGCATCATTATTTTTCCAGTAAATTCATCTGGTGTTATAATGGTGCCCAAAACAACTGGCTCCAAATATTCTGTTACTTTTGATTTATCAGGGAACTGTGCAGGATTGATTATTGTAATTTCCTTTTCTCTGTATTCCTAAAAATAAAGAAATATCACCAATAATTAAAATGAAATCTGAATAAACAATAACCATGTTTTAATTTAAAGTATGCTAGAATTTATTTTGCTATTGAATTTGTTGGAATTAATAAAAACAATGGAATCCCTAAAGAGTAGAATATTATCTTAATGTGTTTTAGATTTAGAAGTCCTCCAATTGTAATCATTTAATATTATTAAGCAATATATTCTGGTGATTCACATTTATTAAACACATTTTATGTACAATTTTAAAAAGTATGATGTAAGAATACATTTTGTTCTACCCCTTATAAGGCATTATAATCAGTTTCCTAAGTTAATTTTGTTGGAAAATACTTAAAGTTGTCAAAGTTAGTATTTCTTTAAAATAAACAGATTGCCCCTTAGATAGAATACAGTATTATCCCTATCATTAACTTGAAATCTAAAATTTCCTACACCAGGTAAGAATGAATGCTTCATTTGTAATAACATTAATTACTTATGACCAAAAATATATTCATCATCTTGCACTGGATTTAGAACAATATTTTCATTCCCAATTCAGTAACAGATCAGTATTGATAATGTGGTTATTTTACCAAGTAAAAGATTGCATAAATTATTTCTCACGTAGGTTCTCCATCATTAACCATAAGATAATTTAATTTTTATTACTATTAATCAAGAAATATTTAGTTTTAATAGCTAGTCTGCTAATGGTGTACAAAGTGTCTCTTGCATTCTGCATACACGCATATGCATACACACACATTTAGTTTTCCCTTTTATCCGATTCACAAGAGTACCTTTATCAATTTTGCTGATGAAAGAACAGCTTTATATGGAACAGTAGGAGTTGTCAAAATAACAGAAGCATTATATTCTTGCTCTAGTCGCTGGTTGAAAACTTCCATATGCAAAAGTCCAAGAAACCCCAATCTGGGAAGAAAAAAACCAAACTCCAAAATGTTTATGTCTCATAGGCTCTATTTTCTTTGATGAATATATTGTTACTTTGTGGGGAAGGGGTGGTATCATAAGACTCATTCAAGTGATTCACATCACAATTACATGTTAGTATAATTTCATTAAGTAAGATTCCAGCTTTCCATTGGTATTCTATTTAAAACTAGAGGCCCAGTGCATGAAATTCGTGCATGGGGGGGGGTGTCCCTCAGACCTGTACCTTCTCCAATCCGGGACACCTTGGAGGATGTCTGACTGCCGGTTTAGGCCCGCAGGGGTCGGGCCTAAACCGGCAGTCGGACATCCCTCTTGCAATCTGGGACTGCTGATTCCTATCCCCTCCCCTGCCTGCCTGCCTGATCACCCCTAACCACTCTGCCTGCCTGTCTGATCACCCCTAACCACCTCTGCCTGCCAGCCTGATTGCCCCAACCGCCCTCCCCTGCTGACCAGGTCGCCCCTAACCGCCTCTGCCTCAGCCCCTGCCACCGTGGCTTTGTCTGGAAGGACGTCCGGTCTAATAAGATGTTACCCTTTTATTAGTATAGATTGCTATAAAACTTACCTATAGAAGATGAATCCACAGCGTAAAATAGGCAGATAGTTTCATTTCACTTTACACTAATATGAGTTTATTTTCAGAAATGTTCCAAAGCAAGAAACCATTTAAACTTTACCTTTCAATAAACATGGAACGGTACAATGTAGTTGAATCTTACCTCCAGCCAGCACCTAGGGCAAGGCTACTATCCCGATGAACTGTCACACTGGAATCATTTAAGGTCAATTTTTCTATAGCACTCTTCAGGTTATTATATTCAGACTGATCCACAGGGTACATTCCTGAGGACATAAGAATTTCTAATTATCACATGTGAAAAGCTGCCAAAGGAATAAATATCCAATGCTTCCAAGATCACAATTAGTCACTTAGCTTTTAAATAACTTACTTATATTTCACTCACCAAAATATTTGTTTGCTAAAAAAAACTATAAATGCTAAGTTACACTGACTTTAAAGTATCTTGCAAGTTTCATAGCCTTAATGAATTTATAACTGGATTCATACTTAAAGTGATGTTTTTATGATTTTACAAAAATGTCAGGAAAACAAAAAAGAACCAACCTAGGAAAACACATTGTGCTTATTTCAAGAAACAAGAGTGGAAGTCATTCCACAACCACAAATGAGACTCCATTAACAGATAAAAAACAGGAGGAGAAATGAAAAGTACACTGAATTCTGAATTCTCTATGGCAGATTATCCATTAAAATCAAAGATAAATTTTTCTTTTTTCAATTCACTAACAAAAACTACAAAGTTACTGATTTATCAGATTCTCTTTCATCTGACAACTCAAGTCCTCAACTCTCAAGTCCTTCAAAAGCCAAATGATTGACTTTGCCTGACTATGGGGATCAAAAACGTTCATCATTCGCAATGAGAGATACTTAAGGGAGAAAAACAAGGGCTGGATGCAACTTGATGATCTTCAATCAGGTCTTCCTATTTCAAATATCTGTAATTCCACTCAGTCAATAAAAGGTAGCAAAGTTATATATATGTGAGGTGACACTATTCTCTGCCATATCTACACTAGTACAATATTAAAGAAAGGCCAGCTAAAGGGAAGGTACCCAGTAATAAACTCATTAGAAAAAGATTTCAAATATAATGACCTGATTTGCTAAGGAAATAAGTAGGAAATTCATATTACTATGCTCTTTCATATATCAGAGAACTTATTTCTTAAGAAGTCCTAAAAAAATTTAGGAAATTATCTCCTACATAAAGTTTTACTATACATATGAAAGTAGCTAATATGTAAATAGCACACACACACAAACCAAAAAGAATATGCTGGAATTAGCTGTTATTTAAAATGAGCATTTCTAGTAAATTTTATTTCAATTGACAGAATAAGTTGACCCTCATCCTTTGACTTTGTGATCTCCTCACCTGCAAATACCATTGGTTTCGCTGATTTAAACCCAGGCAAGGGCTCCACTGGTTGCTTATGTAAATATAATGTATCTCCTATTTGTGCTTCAGTGACATCTTTCATCCCAGCAATCAGATAGCCCACCTGTCCTGCATATCTAAATAAAATTATTATATGGAAATATTTACTCCTTTAATGTTTCAAGTGCATACTCAAATAAGCTCTACCTTCCCAGGAAATGATCACTTTCCAAACAAAACCTCATGAAATGGAAACTAAGTGCTACATATCAATTCTGAACTCTAAGGATTATCAGCAGAACAACACTCCATGCCTTACAGTAAACCCCATTACCAACAATAAGCTCAGGGCCTTTTTCATGACTCTGCCTACCTTTGCTTGCATATTAAACACTAGCTAAATATAATGTAAACACCGTGAAACTGATAGTTGCAGAAACATAAAAGACTTCTTGTAGTATTAAAACACTATTAGTGTATTGTTTTACAAATACGCTTTAAAGAAGAAAAAGAAAAAACAAGCAGAAAAAAGTGAACTCTCAACAAATCTGACATCTATTTGATGTTCCTCTTGTAAAAAAAGAGCAAATCCAAAGATTTCAGAGTTTTAGCTTAATTTTTTTGGTTTTTTTTGTTTTGTTTTTAAAAAGCAAATCTACATAACACCAAATTAATGATCAGTATATGATATATATGGTAGAATATAGAGAGACTTTAGAAATACTTGAGTAAAATTAAGATAAACTACTTTATGACTCTCAAATAAAAATGTAATGAACAAAATGTGCTAGTTTTAGACAAACAACTTTAAACTACCAAGTGAGATCCATATAGTCACCTGGTTCAATATCTTAATTTTTATACAAATAAGGAAACAAAGACCATAGAAAGCTCCAACTAGGTGACCTAGAGTACTGATAGAATTAAATATTTAAAAGTGAACTCAGAATTCAGTTTTTCCAGTGCAACTACCTTGCTAACCCCACATGCAGGAATTCTAGTTAATCAAAGTTCTATAATGAATTCCACACCCAAGAAAATAATTATGACATTTTCTTCATTACTTTTATGTTGAAAAATTTAATTATGAAAAATAAAATGTCAAAAGCCCTGGCTGGTGTGTTTCAGTGATTAGAGCATCAGCCAGTGCACTGAAGGGTCTCGGTTTTGATTCTCAGTCAAGGGTACATACCTGGGTTTGGGGTTTGCTCCCTGCCCCTGGTCAGGGTGTGTGCAGCGGCAACCAATTAATGTGTCTCTCTCACATCAATGTTTGTTTCTCTCTCTCTCTCCCTCTCTCATTTCTCTCTCTCTCTCTCTCTCTCTCTCTCTCTTTCTCTCTCTCTCCCTCCCTCCCTCCCTTCTACTCTCTTTCTGAAAAGCAATGGGAAAAATATCCTCAGCTAAGGATTAACAACAACAACAAAAAGATGCCTGATATGAATATAGATATGGGTGAAGGAACTATGTCTTTCGCTGTCTCAACGAATGCATCAATATAGAATTCTTATCTGCACTGAGTCACAAAATTAGTTATGACTAGTCAAAAGGAATAAAAATATATCAGATTATTATCCTTCACACATGAGATTCCTTTCAAAAGATCATTCACTAGATAGGTGCTTTAGATAACCAGGTTTTGGTTTTTTTTCCGAGTCTTCAAATTGGGATCTATCTAAGTATATCAAGTTGAGTAAGAATGAGATAGACATATATAAGTGTATTGTACTTATTTACTAATGTGTATTACTTACAGTTTATGAGTTGGCTGCTCATTAGGATTCAGAACTCCTACTTCATTAACGTCATATGTCTTTTGAGTATGTGCAGATACAATTTTATCTCCTTTTGAAACCACTCCATCAAATAATGCTACATTGGCTATCACACCCCTATACTGGTCAAAGGTGGAGTCAAATACCAAAGCTCTCAGGGGACTGTTGCGATGCACTTTAGGACTATTAAAAATAAGTAAAAAGTAAATACAGACATAGTAAATTAAAATCTTAATAATAAAGTGCTTATTTTTAACTCAAATACTATGCTTACTTTATTCTAGTACTGAAGAAAGGTTGATGACTGACAGCCAACATAAAAAGATCTTTCTATAAAATAAGGTGTAATGTCTATTTTTATATTACCAGGTGTACCGGTTAATAATGCAGATTTTGTAAACAAAGAAAACATGATAATTTCAAGAGAAACATCAAAAGTGCTTTATTCAAAATAATGTCCAACGCTAGCTACACATTTCCCCATCTTTCAGGTAATTTGTGGATACCGTCCCAATAGAACTTTTCTTGGTTGTTTTTTTTAAAATATATTTTATTGATTTTTTATAGAAAGTAAGGGAGAGGGATAG
This sequence comes from Myotis brandtii, assembly GCF_000412655.1. NCBI lineage: Eukaryota > Metazoa > Chordata > Mammalia > Chiroptera > Vespertilionidae > Myotis > Myotis brandtii. The sequence goes on along the minus strand of NW_005353325.1, from coordinate 143,169 downwards.
AGTTAGAATCATTGATGAGAGAGAAGCATTGATCAGCTGCCTCTTGCACAGCCCCTACTGGGGATGTGCCTGCAACCAAGGTACATGCCCTTGACTGGAATCGAAACCGGGACTCTTCAGTCCCTAGGCCGACGCTCTATCCAGTGAGCCAAACCAGCGAGGGCAGAACTTTTCTTGTTTTGAGGCAAACCATTCAGAGACCCAGTTTTTCACTTCTTCATATGTTTTGAAGTGCTGCTCAAAGTGCGTGTGCCATCGTTCGGAACAAGTAGTAATCTGAAGGAGCAAGGTCTAGTTAATACAGCAGGTGGGTTAATACTTCCTAGGCAAGATCTTTTAACGTGTCTTTAACTGGTTTTGAAGTGTGTGATGGTGCGTCATCATGAAGCAGAATTACTTTGCTGTGTCTTCTGGAACATTCTGGTCATTTCACGATCAAAGAGTGGTTCAAATTGATTATTTGTTGTCAATATCGATCAGTATCAACAGTTTCACCTGGTTTTAGAAACTCATAAAACACCACACCTTCCTGATCCCACCAAACGCAGAGCATTGTCTTCTTTCCGAAGCAATCTGGCCTTGCATCGATGTTGATGGTTGACCATCAACCCATGATTTTGTGCATTTGGGGTTCTCATCACCAGTCACAATTTAATGCAAAAAAGACGTTCTTTCGTGCCGTTGAAGCAACATTTTACTGATGACTTTTTGGTTTTCCATTTGTCTTTCGTTCTGTTGATATGATACCCATTTTCCTTCCTTTAAAATCTTTCCCATTGCTTGTAAATGATCGGAAATTGTTTGCTGAGAAATGTTTAATCTTTCTGCAAGCTGTTTATGAGTTTGACATGCATCTTCATCCAATAATGCCTGTAATTGTTGGTCTTCAACCTTTTTCAGTTGACCTGGACGTTCTTTGTCTTTCACATCGAAATCATCACTTTTAAAGCATTTAAACCAGTATCTTGAGATGGAGCATGTTCACCATAAGCTTCCCGAAGTATTCAGCAGCACTTTTCTTCAAAATAAAGTAATGAATTATAACTTCCTGCAAATGCTCTTTGTTTTGGCAAGAAATTCAACATTTTTAAGTGTAAAAATATCTATGATGTTAACACCTTCAGCATATTTGACATATGAAGTTTTGAAGCTTGTTGTCAATACAACAAAATAGCATACATATCAAATCACATATATATATATATATATATCAACATATGTGTAACTCCATCTATTGAAAAAGATCCACATTATTAATTGGTACACCTAGTAGTTTTAATTTAACCTCAAGTTTTATATAAATGACTGTTTTAAATTACTTATAAAACTGATGACATATATTTGTTCAGTATTAAAGCAAAGAACAATTGTTAATATATTCAAGTCTCCTTCTTACAATGATTGTTAAGAACAGATCCCTGTCATCCTTTTTTCTTTTTTTTTATACTGTATTTGCCTTCTATATGTTACTAAAAATAAATTTAAATATTTATTTTCTTTCACCACAGGAGTATATTTACCACATATACTAAGCTAAAATAACAGATCAAATAGATGGTTTTTGTGCTATTAAAGACAAACAGTACAGAAATAGCAAAAGACTTACGGGGGTATTCTTTCGATGACTGCCTGAAGAACACTTTCAACATTTGTTCCCAGTTTAGCAGAAATCTAAAAATATATGTGTAAAAACACAAACATTTAAAATTTAAACTCTACCTTTTTTCTATCCTGGAGACAGAACTTTATGATCACAATAAAGAAAGAATTCTAACACTTATAAATTTGTTTGAAGATCATCGTAGAAGGAAGCACAAATATATAGTACTAGAGACCCGGTGCATAAAAATTTGTGCACTCGGAGGGGGGGCGGGTCCCTCAACCCAGCCTGTGCCCTCTCGCAGTCTGGGACCCCTCGGGGGATGACCACCTGCTGCCTTAGGCCTGCTCCCCGGGGGATTGGGCCTAAGCTGGCAATCAGACATCCCTCGGGCAGCCCCTGGGGGGATGTCCACTTGCCAGTGGGGAGCAGGCCTAAGCTGCAGTCGGATATCCTTAGCGCTGTTGAGGAGGCGGGAGAGGCTCCCAACCACCACAGCTGTACTGGCAGCCATCAGCATGGCTTGTGGCTGAGCAGAGCTCCTCCATGTGGGAGCACACTGACCCCTAGAGGGCAGCTCCTGCATTGAGCATCTGCCCCCTTATGGTCAGTGTGTGTCATAGTGACCAGTCATTCCCAGTATTTCTGCTGTTAGGGTCAGTTTGCATATTACCCTTTTACTATATAGGATAGAGGCCTGGTGCACGGGTGGGGGCCGGCTGGTTTGCCCTGAAG
>NW_005353325.1:133048-140550 GCF_000412655.1 Myotis brandtii | reverse complement strand
AGGGTCCTGCTCGCTCCAGCTCTGAGGCCAGGGCCTGCTGAAAGCAGGTATCTGGGGTTTGTTTAGCTTCTATAATTGAAACTTTGTTGCTTTAGGAGCTCAGAGCCAGGCCGCGGCAGGCGGGAAACCTTGGCTTCCTCCAGCACTGGAGCAAGCAAGCCTCCTGCTCACTTCAGCTGCGTGGCTGCCAGCCGCCATCTTGGTTGGGTTAATTTGCATATCTCGCTGATTAGCCAATGGGAGGCGTAGTGAAGGTACGGTCAATTACAGTGGGGCCTTGACTTATGAGTTTAATTTGTTCTGTGATGGAGCTCGTAACTCAAATTACTCATATGTCAAATCAAAAGTGAACGAGTGAGACACGTGATGCTGGGCTGATGTTGTGGTGTTCACTGTGACGTTCGCTGCACCAACTAGCGGTGGGGTATCTGAAGCTGGCTCGTAACCTGAATTTTAGCTTGCAACTCAAAGCAAAAAATTGGCAGAGAGACGGCTCGTATCTCAAAAAACTCGTTAGTCAGGACACTCGTAAGTCAAGGCCCCACTGTACCATGTTTGTCTATTATTAGATAGGATACTGACAAATGTCCTCCCAGTACAGTTAGGTGTTTTTATGACTCTTGGATTAAATTACAAGAGTATTCTGATTATGATGTTGAAAGAGCAGTGGACTTTGACCCACACATACTTCTTTGAGCTTCAAGTTCTTCATCTGATGAATAATCATTCATATTTTGCCAAAGTTTCAAGGTTATTGTGTGGATAGAATAAACACTATATGTGGATGGCATGCGGTAATTTATAAAGCATATTATTACTATTGTTCTCACACTGAAAAAGCAAAAGACTCAAAATACATGTGCATGAATGACCTTTACCATTATCAGTAATTGGACTGTCTCTGAAATCTTCATTTCAAAACCCATTTCCTGAATACCACCTCCTATCTTCCAAATTTCCTGTACATCAGTTTTGCAACTCAGCAATGAAGACATTTTGGGCTAAATCTGTTTGGGAGCATATACTGTGCATCGTAGGATCTTTAACAGTATCCATGAAATCTCATCTATCAACATGATGTCAGCAGCAACCCCACTTCCCCCAACAAAAAACGCCTTCAGACATTGCCAAATGCTTCCTGACGGGCAAAACTAAACCCTAAAGAGAACCACTTCTCTAGGTTCTAGTACGTTTAAATAATCCTTCAAAATCACAACCTCTAATCCATTGAATGGACTACTTTTAAAAATTATCCATTAATCCTCCACTCCCTCATTTCCCAGCTGAGACTCCAAGCTCTATTACTTACAATCACTGTTCAACCACCTTCTATTCTCTATCACAAGTAGATGGTAAACCCCCACTTTGAATGCATCCAACTATATGCTTTTTCGATGCTTATAAACAGAGTACCTTAACATAACTGGAGAAAAATAAAGTAAATGGTCTAGCTAGTTTCTTGTGAATTTATGACCACAAATCTCACTATGTAGTTAACACTTCCTGGAAGTCTCAGAATGCATACCCTCATAAATTCACATTACCACTCAGTAAAAGTGGAAGCTAAATGTTATAGTGTTGCACTGACATACTTACTACAAAAGTATGTAACACTGCAGTTTGGCTGTGGCTATTTAACACCCAAAACAGCATTAGAAAAGTACATTTAAAAATTCAAATTTAGCCCTAGCCAGTTTGGTTCAGTGGACAGAGTGTTGGCCTGCGGACTGAAGGGTCCTGGGTTTGATTCCAGTCAAGGGCTTGATCCCCAGTAGGGGGCGTGCAGGAGGCAGCTGATCAATGATCTCTCTCATCATCTATGTTTCTATCTCTCTCTCCCTCTCCCTTCCTCTCTGAAATCAATAAAAGTATATTAAAAAAATAAATAAAAATAAAAATTCAAATTTAAAATATAGTATTAACTTTGACATAAATAATATCTATCCTACAATTATTACCATAGCTAGCTCTTTTATATAGAGGAAGAAGTTATTTCTCAATTTCAAGAAAACATACAAATGCCTTAAAATTAGTTTGAACGTGCTCTTCAAAGAAAATATTTCCATAGAGGCAAAATGGGCATATATTAGGTAACTAGATCTGTAATCTTAAGAAAGTGATTAAAATCTTTGAGCCAGTTCTTTCTTCTGTATCACAAGAATTCCCATCTGTCCTAACCATGTAATAAGAATTTTTGGTAAGGATCAAATGAAATATTAGTAAAAAGAACTTAGTAAAACTACAAAAACATGATATAATGATGGGCTATCAAAAACTCTAAAATTTCATTTAGACCAATTATCTCAGATTTTCAAAATTATAACCAAGTCTTGAAATAAAGGTATTTTACCTTAATGCATTCATCACTTGGAATATCAAACACCTTTTCAATTTGTTTTACAACCCTTTCAGGATCAGCATTCTTCAAATCTATCTTAAAAAAAAAAAGAATTCATTATGTCTTAATTTAATACAAATAAAGTGTATTTCATACTAAATAGCATTATGAGATAGTTAAAAGCATAACTGACCCCACTATGATTTTTCTTTCAAAAGTATTAAAATAATCTAGGCACAGGCAATACAACTTTAATAAGCATGGTTTACAAAGTAAAGAAATAAATAACACTTTTGTGTCACTGTAATTACCTTGTTTATAACTGGAATTACCGATAGTTGTGCTTCAAAGGCAAGAAAGAAGTTTGCTACAGTTTGGGCTTGAATACCCTGGAAAAATAAAGACACAGGATTTCTAGCATCTATCACAAACTTATAATTCAAGACCATTCCACATCTTCACCAAAAGCAGAGGTATAAGACAAAATATGGTACCTATACTTCCATGCATCTGGATATTCTATGTGAAATTCCTTTCACTTCAGGAAGCATTTATTAAAGGGGACTATGTTAGGCTTGGAGACACAAAGGTGAAACATAGACCCTCAAGTCATCAAAGCCTACTATAGGTACTAGAGGCCTCGTGCACCAGTGGGGTCCGGGCCAAAACCTGCTCTCCGACATCCCCCGAGGGGTCCTGGATTGCGAGAGCACGCAGGCCAGGCCAAGGGACCCCACCAGTGCACAATGGGGGCCAGGGAGGGATGCGGGAGGTTGGCCAGCCGGGTAGGGACCGTGGGAAGGCTCCAGGGCGTGTCCGGTTTGTCTCGTCTCGCTCAGTCCTGATCAGCCGGACCCCAGCAGCAAGCTAACCTACCGGTCAGAGCATCTGCCCCCTGGTGGTCCGTGCACATCACAGTGACTGGTCGACAGGTTGACTGTCTGCCTCCTAGTGGTCAATGCATGTTGATAGTGGCTGGTCCACCAGTCGACTGTTTGCCCCCTGGGGGTCAGTGCACGTCAGAGTGAGCGGCTGAGGAGCCTTAGCATATCATTAGCATATCACGCTTTGATTGGCTGACTGGATGACCGGACGCTTAGCATATTAGGCTTTTATTCTATGGGGCAGCTGCGTGATACAGTTTATAAAGTCCAGTAGTTTTATATAAGGTAGAGATTGACTTTCCTCTGGATTTTGAATGAAAAGTTTGTGAAAAACTGAGTATAGCAAAAGTTTATTTTACATAGCATATCGTAATTCTTATATGGTAATTTAGTTACTATGTTCATATGGCATGTTTACAACACAAAAGAAGTTGGTAATGTTATTAGTATGTTTCTTTAAACTTAACACTTCTCATATTATTACCTTAAAATCACCCAAAATGACCTCAAAAATAAAGATTTATTTTCAACATCTGCTAAAAACTGATATGGAACACTCAGATTAAGAGCTGTTAAAAATTGAGGGGTTTTTTTTGGTAGGATGTAACTGACTTATTTCAACAAAAAATACAATTAGACAATTTCTCTGATCGGCTTAAAAATGTTAAAAGATGAACAAATGAATTTCAAAAAAATACTTTAATGTAATAAACTTCAAATTAACAGGACCAAAACATATGATTTTGGTTAAGTAAAACAATAAATCTTATTTTTTTCAAACACAAAAATTGTATTTCCAAAACCCATTTTAAAGAAAACATCTTGAAACAACCAAATAGTCTGTAACATGATATAAAATTAAAGGTACCTACCTCATTTGCATCAACCACCAATAAAACACCCTGGCAAGCAGACAGTGACCTGGATACTTCATAACTAAAATCAACATGGCCCTGAAAAACAAAAGATATTGATACCTCTAAATGTTAGCTACATTTTTTTAGGGGGAGGGGCATTATGGCAAATCTAATGACTCCACAGTAAACAAAAGGTTACTTCAGTTTAGCCCACGCTTGTGAAACAATTTATACTAACCTAAGAACAATGAGAAAACAAAAAAACAAAGTTAGGTGTTTAATGTTCAATTTAAAAAGGAAACAAGGATTTGTTTGCATTATCAATACAAGACTCACTAACAATGGAGACAAAATTAATATTAAACTTACTGGTGTGTCGATGAGATTTAAAAGATACTGTTTTCCTTCACAATTATAGAAAAGAGATGCTGTCTGTGCTTTAACAGTGATTCCTCTTTCTCGTTCCACTTGCAATTTATCAAGAACTTGCTTATTATTCTTTGTTTTATCAATTGTCCCTATAAATAGAAATTCATAATTTTATATGGACTCTTAAAAAGAAACAATACAGTATATAAAATTAAAACAAAATTTAAAAAGCATGGTAAAAGCAACGATCAATTATTCATTGCCATCAATTAACTATATAATATGAAATGAAAATACCTGTTAATTCCAGGAGCCTGTCAGCTAAAGTACTTTTGCCATGATCCACATGTGCAATGATACTGAAATTTCTAATATTTTCAACAGGGAATCTAGACATGTCAACTTTTTCCTGGAAAGGAGGGAGAAAAATTAGATTTATGAGTGTAAATTTCATACAATATGAAACAAGTATAGTGATTCAAGGAATATTCTTTTAATATTCTGCATTGAAAAATTTCATTTATCGCATCTATATTATATTTTTTATTCCCCTAACAATAAAGTCACATATAGTTAAACTCATAAGCAATGAATTATAATGACTTATTAAACATGTTTTACTGTCAAAGGTGACTACGCAACTAAATAAAAGTTCTTAACAGTATTTCCACCATTTAGAGCAGTGGTTCTGAACCTTGGCTGCACATTAGAATCACCTGGGAATCTTTTTAAAATCCTGATTTCTGGGCCTCATCCTCCGGAAATTCTGTTTCTTTGTTATGGGGTGGGGCCACAACATTAGTAACAAAGAAACAGAATTTCCGGAGGATGAGGCCCAGAAATAAGGATTTTGAAAAGATTCCCAGGAGATTCTAATGTGCAGCCAAGGTTGAGAACCACTGACTTAGAGGGTCGAGAAGAAACTGAATTTATTTTCATAGGTGGAGCACACAAGACATCTAGAACTTATGAACTGCCTAAGAACACAGAGTCTAACAAACTTCTTTGAGGCCAAAAAAAAAAAGTTATAGAAAAGCTGGGGGGGGGGATAAAAATGAAATCCTTTGCCTGCATCACACATTTAATTACCAGTTAGGTCTATTTAAAAATCTGTGCTCCAGCCGAAACCGGTTTGGCTCAGTGGATAGAGCGTCGGCCTGACGACTGGGGGGTCCTGGGTTCGATTCTGGTCAAGGGTATGTACCTGGGTTGCGGGCACATCCTCAGTGGGGGATGTGCAGGAGGCGGCTGATCGATGTTTCTCTCTCATCAATGTTTCTGACTCACTATCTCTCTCCCTTCCTTTCTGTAAAAAATCAATAGAATATATTTTTTTAAAAAATCTGTGCTCCTAATAGAATCTTCAAAAGTTTAATTTAGATACAATTTTGTTACTCAGCAACTTCCCTGAAGAAGGAGAAAGGTCACATCAGCAAAAAGAACTCCTATTTATCTTAAAATTCAAAAATATTTTAAAATACAACTCCCGACTTTTAGGTTCACACATCTTCTTAAATTTTTACCAGGACTCATTACAAACTGCTGAACAAACTGGTATTCAAGTAAAATATGTCAGTTTATTTTATAACCAGCTCCCCCAAAAGTGCCATGAAATTACAATGAAATACAACATTCTTATGAGCTTTAAGTTTCCTTGTTATGAATGCTCCAAGAAAGAGAATAACGGTGCAACTATGCCTGCAAGAAATTCTGCAAAAAAAAACCAAAACAAAACAAAAAACTACACTGGATCTGTTTGCCCTGTAGGACCCCTTCCCCGCCACTCAAGAGACACACCGGTAAGTTTAATATTAATTTTGTCTCCATTGTTGGCGAGTCTTGTACTGATAAGGCAAACAAATCCTCGTTTAGTTTTTAAACTGAACATTGAACACCTTTTTTTTCCTCATTCTTAGGTTGGTGTAAATTGTCCCACAGGCGTGGGCTAAACAGAAGTAACCTTTTGACTGTTTAGATTTGCCAGGATGCCCCTCCCTCGCCAAATTTAAGAACTTTCAACTACGGTACAAATTCATTTTAAATTCCACAGTCATTTTAGAAATGGGGAAAACTGGCTAATTTTAAGTCTTATTTTTCCCCCCGTTACTCATAACTTGAAATCAATCTCTTCACTTTCCCGTCTGAACTCTCTCTCCCCACGGATATCGGACAGTGTCGTTTTTTCAGACTTGCTCACCCGCGCCCACCGTCTCCATCCACAGGGACAGAGCCCGATGGACACAGGTCCGCTCCGGCTGCGGTAAAACACAGTGACACCGCCGAAGCCAAGGTATGCCTCGCACTGCTTACATTCTAGGTATTGGACTACAAATTCTCTGCCTTCCCTCCTGCAATCCTCACAAATGGGTATTCGGTGTTTTTTATTCGTGTCTCATGTCGTCGATGCAGTAGCATTCACAGGAGGGTCGAGGGGCTCGCCCAGGTCGCAGGGCTAATGCATTTCAAGGAAACTGAGCTCACCCTAGCACAGTGCTTCTCAACCTTCTGGCCCTTTAAATACAGTTCCTCGTGTTGTGACCCAACCATAAAATTATTTTCGTTGCTACTTCATAACTGTAATGTTGCTATGGATCGTAATGTAAATGTAAACATCTGATATGCAGGATGGTCTTAGGCGACCCCTGTGAAAGGGTCGTTCCACCGCCAAAAGGGTCGCGCGCGACCCACAGGTTGAGAACCGCTGACTGAGCTTCCTCGGTAGGATTTTAAGAGGAAAGTAAGAGATGCGAGGCGTCTAACTCACCGCCTCCCAAAAACTGAGCTACCGGCATCACCAAGGCGGCAACATGTGAAGTGACTGGTCCAAGGTCACCGGCGAGAAGGCGGGGAGCTGAGACACCGCAGCAGCGCGCGCGGCCAGCTCCGCCTCCTTCGCGGGGTCGCCACCCGCGTGGACAGGCCGTCAGTCCTAGGAAGCCCTTCCCGCCTCCAAACCCTCGGGAAGCTCCCTCCCGGTTTCTCACACGGAGCTGCCAGAACCGAGGCGGCGGTCACCTTGCGCGCGGCAGAGCTGCAGAGCCTGTCCAGAGCCCA
>NW_005353325.1:127630-132917 GCF_000412655.1 Myotis brandtii | reverse complement strand
CGACGCAGGCGTCAGGAGAAGGTCCCGAGGCGCGATGGGATCATCGCCAGCCGCTCGGTTTCCTCCAAGACGCCGCGCTAGGGGCGGCGAACAGGATCCAACCAGACTTTCGGAAACCAGGGGACCAGGTGCCTGGACAGCACCGCCCAGCTGATGGATCCGCCGGAACTCCGTAGACGGAGCGCCGCGCGCCGACGTCCGCACGTCGGACGACGTCACGACGCTAGCGTGCCTCTGCGCGAGGGCGCCGGGGCGCCAGGACGTCCGGTGAGGAGAAGCTCTCCAGATCAGTTCTCACTATGCTCTTAGCGTAGCTTTCGGAGTTAGCTTTCTACCCCCGTAGCAAAATAATATTGTAATTGTTTTAAAATATGGAAGTCCAAATATGTTATCAGTAACATCGCTAATATCTTAGCTCTTCTGAAAGGAAACCGGCGGTAAAATGACTGCAGTGTGTCCTAGGAAAGTTTGGGCCGGAAGTGAAGGTGGGGAAAGTTACCCTCTGCAAGCCCTGATGTCTCCATCGTCTTTCAGTTTCCGCTTCAACATAAGTCTGTCTGGCAGAGGGCAGAGCTGGGCTACGGAAGGCGGAGGGGAAGTGTAAGAGGGAATGAGGCCTGCATGCCGACTCCAGCGTCCGTCTCCCACCAGCGCCCGTGGGATTTTCTGCGAGACCTGGGGTTCGGTGCCCAGGACGGAGACGGAAGCTGTGGGACGTCCCGTGGGCCGTTGTGTTGTTTCTCGTCGGTTCCTGGAACTGCTCCAAGTCGTGACTGTACAGTACTCGATCCACTACTAATCGCTACTGGCACCTTTGTTAGAGAATGAACTTCCAAAAGCTGACTTTTAAAAATACTTTTTAATGATTATTGGTGTTTTAGAGAGAGCGGGAGGGAGAGGGATAGATAGAAACACTGGAGAGAAAGAAACATCAGTGGGTTGCTTCCTGCATGGCTCCTCCTGGGGATGGAGCCCACAGCCCAAGCATGTGCCCTGACCCCGAATCACCCCAGTGACCTCCTGGTTCGTGGGTCCCCGCTCAACCATGAGCCACACCACCGGCCAGGGCAAACTCTACCCGCGTTTAATGTCAACTTCCTGCTCGTGTTTTTTTCTAATCCATTGTCTTCTCATATCATCTGTTTTCTGACTCTGAATTTGATTTAGAAGGTATGTGTGCATATTGTGAGGGGAATGTAGGTTAAGGAGATCCAATACATAACTCCATTTAAAGGGCACTCATGATACCTTGTGGTCCTACAAAAGGGAAGGGATGTCCTAGTTGGTTTGGCTCAGTGGATAGAGCTCTGTGGACTGAAAGGTCCCAGGTTCCATTCTGGTCCAAGGACACATGCCCGGGTTGTGGGCTTGCCCTCGGGTAGGGGGTGTGCAGGAGGCAGCTGATCAATAATTCTCATCATTGATGTTTCTATCTCCTCCCTTCCTCTATGAAATCAATAAAAATATATTTTAAAAAAAGACACACACAAAAGGGAAAGGATGAAAATGGGCACCACCCAACCTCTCCAAGTTGTGGGCTGCCACTCTGCCTGGAGGACCTCACAAACACTACAGATAAAGCCTGACCAACAGGGAGAGTACAGTATAAATGTGTAAACTATAGTAGGAAGGCGTAATGTTTTTGTTCTTATTACATAAGAATAAGTGCTAATAGTAGTTCTTCTGTTAGTTTCCATACTCCACTGTGTCATGCTGCACATCTTTCCCATCAGGTCAGTGAGTGAAGTAGTGTGGCGCATGAAGAGCTCTATTTCCTCAATATACATTGTCACTGGGTGCCTCTTGTCTCTGACTCTAGGAAGGGCAGCATTGGGGGGGAGCGACAGTTCTTAGGATGCACAGAGCCATCATTAGCAAGAACCTTCAGCCAGCCCCTTCCCCATATCTTCTTTCACCATCCTCCTTTCCATTAGGATTGACTTTCTCTAAATATGTGAGAACATAGGAGCAGGTGGCAGGGTTATTCCACTGATACTTATAAGAGCAGCATCCTTACAGGAGAGGGACAGCTGTTCTCTCTTCTATTTAGTGTAAAACTTAACTCTCCAGAGATCTTAAATCTCACTACTTCTTTTCATATAAGCGAGCTATTCTGCATAAAGGAAAGAATATGATGGTCAAAAATCATTTTCTCACTATAGACTCATTAGTTTTATCATAGAAATTTGCCCAGATTCTGGCAGTAGGTTAACTCCAAGGATTAGTTTTTCAGATTGTGGATTGATTTATCGTCTTATATACCCCCATAAGTATTTTTCTAGTAATTGTCAGGCAAATTTCTAGCCTAGTGCCATTTTAAACTCGATACCCATAATTTGTTTTAAAAAGAAAATGAAATTGCCCAGCTGGTGTGACTTAGTGTTTGTGTCAACCTATGAACCAGGAGTTCACAGTTCAATTCCTGGTCAGGGCACATGCCTGATCCCCAGTAGGAGTTGATCAGGAGGCAGCTGATCCCCAGTATGGGCAGTTCAGGAGGCAGCTGATCAATGATTCTCAACATTGATGTCTCTCTCTCTCTCAGATCAATAAAAATTTATTTAAAAAATTATTTTGTTACTCTGTCCACTACTTTCCCTACCTCATGTTTGTAAATGAAAATGTAAATACTACAGAGTAGAGAGTTACCCTTAAAAGGGCTCCTCTATATCAAGCCAATGTTTGAGTAAATGTCCCATTAAGTTAAAACTCAAAGCTTTAAGTAGTTAGTGAGATTATAGTGCCAAAAGAAGGTGGGAATACTGTCTTATTAAATAGAATTTCTATATTGACAACTGGTCATTGTTTTCCAAACTGCTGTAACTATTTTCATGCACTGAATATAACAAAATATTCAAGTTAAACTTGGCATGCCTTGGGGAAAAACTTAATAATGGCATAATTGCAAAGGTATAATTATGGCAGAACATTGGGAAGAATTTCACCTTTCATTGCTAAAAGTAATAAAGCCAATATATAATTTCGTCTATATTAACTGGTATCCATGGGAGTTTGGTCAAAACAATAAGTGGTATCTTGGGAATAAAGTCCATTCTTAGCCTGTCTATTATTATTTTTTTATTAAAAAGTAAGAGATGAATGCTGAAGAAGTATTTTATGTCTCATCACAATCTGTTTACAGGACACAGCATTTGCAAAAAATCCCCCCCTTCTTTTGGTAAGATGATTTTTCATATAGATTTATGTAATATCAAAGTAGAGTTCACTAAAAAATATTTATGTGTAAATAATGGGTGAATAAGGACTCACACTTGTTATTAATACAACTTTGTTTTCACCTAGAAGCATAATCAAAATAGATAACACTATTTAGAGCATTTACTACTTGCCCCCACTAGGTTAATTGCTCCTGTTGCAAAATCCTGTCTAATTCTCATATTTTATACACATATATACACAGGCATAAGATATATATTGATTAATAATCTGGATATATAATGAAACATATGGAAAAGTAAAATTCAGTTGATGAGATAAAGATAAAATAACTAGTCCCTAGGAGTTAGGTATAAAGTTTATTCATGTTTGTAAATGAGGGAACTAAAGATACATGTGGTTAGATAAATTGTGGAGGAATTTATATAACTTCTTGGAAAGATTTTCTATAGAAATTAGTGATATGAGTCTGCTAAATGTATATAAATTGAATTTATTACATTTAAAAATGATCATTATAACAATATGGTTACTAACAATGTACAACTCAACTACTGCTCATATAGACTTTCATAACTTTAAGGAAAATTGTGTTTTTACTAACATTCAGTAATGACTAAGCTAAAAACTTGAAATCATAATTTGTTATATTCCATTTTTTTCTAAGACAAAAGTGAAAGCTAGCAAATTAGAAGTCAGAGATAATTATGATAGCATTAATGATGGAAACCCTGTAATTTTATTTTTTTTCTTGCCATAGAACACAGTAAGCTCTTTAAAATTCATGCCTTAAAACAGAATTTTATGCCCATTTTTTCATGTGACTATGTAACATTGAGGGCTGCAGTTTCAGGTTCGTGAAATAGAAGCAGCGTAGTCTTTAAAAGTCAGATGATTGGGAACAAATCTTATGTAGTATTAACAAAGGATTATGTAGAGAATACAGGCAAAAATGTATTTTTTTAAGTTATTGGAACACAGAATGTATTGCATTTTTTCTGTCTTAATATAAGTAGAAATTTAAGAATCAATGTACATTAAATTGCAATACAGATTGCCAAAATAAAGAATTACTATCTAAACACTGGTAAAAAGCCATTTCTCTGTTGGCAGAGGTAGAAAATGATGACATTTTTCTCTTGGTTCATTGGCAGCTTTGTTCAGCTGAAAATATGTATTGGAGTTTGTGAATAAATATCATTTGTGTTTCCAAACAGGTATATTCTTTTTTTAAAGTATATTTTTTATTTATTTTAAAGAGGAAGGGAGAGGGAGAGGGAGATGGAAACATCAAAGATGAAAGAGAATCATTGATCGGCTGCCTCCCATGCCCCACACTGGGGATCAAGCCCACAACCTGAGCATGTGCCCTTGCCCAGAATTGAACCCGGGACCTTTCAGCCTGCAAGCCGATGCTCTATCCACTGAGCAAAACCAGCTAGGGCCAAACAGGTACATTCTTAACACCAGTGTTTTGGACAGCCATAGGTAGTCTTTTGTAAGAAACAGTCTGCATAATGAAAGGAAACTGGGCTGAATGAGATAATTATTATTCCAAACTGGGTTCTGTCACATACTAGGTGTGTGACTTTGCACAAGTCACTTAGCCACTCTGAGCCTCTAGTTTCATATCAAAAGATTGCAGTAATGAAAGTAATAATCTTATATGATTCTTAGATTGATACATGTCAATAGAAATATGGGGTCCTGAGTATGCAAAATTAAAAATAGTGTTCATTCATCCATCTAACCATTCATCCTTTAAAACATATATGTATGTATTGTTGTCAGACAAAGGGCAAATTGTTTCAGATGTAGCTGTTGGTCAGCTCACAATCTCTTTAATACTTTACAGGTCACCAAAGAGATCTAAGAAATTACAAATGGAGATTATTTTCCTTATCCCCACTGCATTTAGCTTTCCTAAATGTTGTTTATATAAATTGAATAGTTCAGATTTGGATAAAATTGACAACATATATTTTTAGATAGTTGCTAAGTTCATCATGTTAAGATTATCCTATATAATAAAAGGGTAATATGCAAATTGACCCTAAGGGCAGAACAACTGGTCGCTATGACGCGCACTGACCACCAGGGGGCAGACGCT
>NW_005353325.1:119350-126458 GCF_000412655.1 Myotis brandtii | reverse complement strand
TGGGGGGGAGCGACAGTTCTTAGGATGCACAGAGCCATCATTAGCAAGAACCTTCAGCCAGCCCCTTCCTCATATCTTCTTTCACCATCCTCCTTTCCATTAGGATTGACTTTCTCTAAATATGTGAGAACACAGGAGCAGGTGGCAGGGTTATTCCACTGATACTTACAAGAGCAGCATCTTTACAGGAGAGGGACAGCTGTTCTCTCTTCTATTTAGTGTAAAACTTAACTCTCCAGAGATCTTAAATCTCACTACTTCTTTTCATATAAGCGAGCTATTCTGCATAAAGGAAAGAATATGATGGTCAAAAATCATTTTCTCACTATAGACTCATTAGTTTTATCATAGAAATTTGCCCAGATTCTGGCAGTAGGTTAACTCCAAGGATTAGTTTTTCAGATTGTGGATTGATTTATCGTCTTATATACCCCCATAAGTATTTTTCTAGTAATTGTCAGGCAAATTTCTAGCCTAGTGCCATTTTAAACTCGATACCCATAATTTGTTTTAAAAAGAAAATGAAATTGCCCAGCTGGTGTGACTTAGTGTTTGTGTCAACCTATGAACCAGGAGTTCACAGTTCAATTCCTGGTCAGGGCACATGCCTGATCCCCAGTAGGAGTTGATCAGGAGGCAGCTGATCCCCAGTATGGGCAGTTCAGGAGGCAGCTGATCAATGATTCTCAGCATTGATGTCTCTCTCTCTCAGATCAATAAAAATATATTTAAAAAATTATTTTGTTACTCTGTCCACTACTTTCCCTACCTCATGTTTGTAAATGAAAATGTAAATACTACAGAGTAGAGAGTTACCCTTAAAAGGGCTCCTCTATATCAAGCCAATGTTTGAGTAAATGTCCCATTAAGTTAAAACTCAAAGCTTTAAGTAGTTAGTGAGATTATAGTGCCAAAAGAAGGTGGGAATACTGTCTTATTAAATAGAATTTCTATATTGACAACTGGTCATTGTTTTCCAAACTGCTGTAACTATTTTCATGCACTGAATATAACAAAATATTCAAGTTAAACTTGGCATGCCTTGGGGAAAAACTTAATAATGGCATAATTGCAAAGGTATAATTATGGCAGAACATTGGGAAGAATTTCACCTTTCATTGCTAAAAGTAATAAAGCCAATATATAATTTCGTCTATATTAACTGGTATCCATGGGAGTTTGGTCAAAACAATAAGTGGTATCTTGGGAATAAAGTCCATTCTTAGCCTGTCTATTATTATTTTTTTATTAAAAAGTAAGAGATGAATGCTGAAGAAGTATTTTATGTCTCATCACAATCTGTTTACAGGACACAGCATTTGCAAAAAATCCCCCCCTTCTTTTGGTAAGATGATTTTTCATATAGATTTATGTAATATCAAAGTAGAGTTCACTAAAAAATATTTATGTGTAAATAATGGGTGAATAAGGACTCACACTTGTTATTAATACAACTTTGTTTTCACCTAGAAGCATAATCAAAATAGATAACACTATTTAGAGCATTTACTACTTGCCCCCACTAGGTTAATTGCTCCTGTTGCAAAATCCTGTCTAATTCTCATATTTTATACACATATATACACAGGCATAAGATATATATTGATTAATAATCTGGATATATAATGAAACATATGGAAAAGTAAAATTCAGTTGATGAGATAAAGATAAAATAACTAGTCCCTAGGAGTTAGGTATAAAGTTTATTCATGTTTGTAAATGAGGGAACTAAAGATACATGTGGTTAGATAAATTGTGGAGGAATTTATATAACTTCTTGGAAAGATTTTCTATAGAAATTAGTGATATGAGTCTGCTAAATGTATATAAATTGAATTTATTACATTTAAAAATGATCATTATAACAATATGGTTACTAACAATGTACAACTCAACTACTGCTCATATAGACTTTCATAACTTTAAGGAAAATTGTGTTTTTACTAACATTCAGTAATGACTAAGCTAAAAACTTGAAATCATAATTTGTTATATTCCATTTTTTTCTAAGACAAAAGTGAAAGCTAGCAAATTAGAAGTCAGAGATAATTATGATAGCATTAATGATGGAAACCCTGTAATTTTATTTTTTTTCTTGCCATAGAACACAGTAAGCTCTTTAAAATTCATGCCTTAAAACAGAATTTTATGCCCATTTTTTCATGTGACTATGTAACATTGAGGGCTGCAGTTTCAGGTTCGTGAAATAGAAGCAGCGTAGTCTTTAAAAGTCAGATGATTGGGAACAAATCTTATGTAGTATTAACAAAGGATTATGTAGAGAATACAGGCAAAAATGTATTTTTTTAAGTTATTGGAACACAGAATGTATTGCATTTTTTCTGTCTTAATATAAGTAGAAATTTAAGAATCAATGTACATTAAATTGCAATACAGATTGCCAAAATAAAGAATTACTATCTAAACACTGGTAAAAAGCCATTTCTCTGTTGGCAGAGGTAGAAAATGATGACATTTTTCTCTTGGTTCATTGGCAGCTTTGTTCAGCTGAAAATATGTATTGGAGTTTGTGAATAAATATCATTTGTGTTTCCAAACAGGTATATTCTTTTTTTAAAGTATATTTTTTATTTATTTTAAAGAGGAAGGGAGAGGGAGAGGGAGATGGAAACATCAAAGATGAAAGAGAATCATTGATCGGCTGCCTCCCATGCCCCACACTGGGGATCAAGCCCACAACCTGAGCATGTGCCCTTGCCCAGAATTGAACCCGGGACCTTTCAGCCTGCAAGCCGATGCTCTATCCACTGAGCAAAACCAGCTAGGGCCAAACAGGTACATTCTTAACACCAGTGTTTTGGACAGCCATAGGTAGTCTTTTGTAAGAAACAGTCTGCATGATGAAAGGAAACTGGGCTGAATGAGATAATTATTATTCCAAACTGGGTTCTGTCACATACTAGGTGTGTGACTTTGCACAAGTCACTTAGCCACTCTGAGCCTCTAGTTTCATATCAAAAGATTGCAGTAATGAAAGTAATAATCTTATATGATTCTTAGATTGATACATGTCAATAGAAATATGGGGTCCTGAGTATGCAAAATTAAAAATAGTGTTCATTCATCCATCTAACCATTCATCCTTTAAAACATATATGTATGTATTGTTGTCAGACAAAGGGCAAATTGTTTCAGATGTAGCTGTTGGTCAGCTCACAATCTCTTTAATACTTTACAGGTCACCAAAGAGATCTAAGAAATTACAAATGGAGATTATTTTCCTTATCCCCACTGCATTTAGCTTTCCTAAATGTTGTTTATATAAATTGAATAGTTCAGATTTGGATAAAATTGACAACATATATTTTTAGATAGTTGCTAAGTTCATCATGTTAAGATTATCCTATATAATAAAAGGGTAATATGCAAATTGACCCTAAGGGCAGAACAACTGGTCGCTATGACGCGCACTGACCACCAGGGGGCAGACGCTCAATGCAGGAGCTGCCCCCTGGTGGTCAGTGCGCTCCCACAGGGGGAGTTCCACTCAGCCACAAGCTGGCTAATGGCTGCGAGCACAGCAGCAGTGGCGGCAGCCTCTCCTGCCTCCATGGCAGCACTAAGGCTGTCTGACTGTGGCTTAGGCCCGCTCCCCCGAGCCTAAGCCCTCAGTCAGATATCCCCTGAGGGTTCCTGGGCTGCCAGAGGGACGTCTGACTGCCAGCTTAGGCCCGTTCCCCCAGGGAGCAGGCCTAAGCTGGCAGATGGACATCCCCTGAGGGCTCCCAGGCTGCCAGAGGGCACAGGTGGGCTGAGGGACCCCCCCTCCAGTGCACAAATTTTCATGCTCCAGGCCTCTAGTGTATATATATTTTATCATTGTTTTATTTTCAATTACAGTTGACATATATAATTATATTAGTTTCAGATGTACACCCCAGTGATTAGATATTACATAACTTACTAAGTGATCATCCTGATAAATCTCACACCCATCAGACACCTTACTTATTATTGATTATATTCCCTATGCTATACTCTACATCCCAATGGCTATTCTGTAACAAATAATTTGTACTACTCAATTCCTTCACTTTTTTACCCATATATTGATTTGTACTGCATATTATTAGGAAATCTTGTCTAGGTTTATTCTTATAGGCAGTAAAGCTCAAGGGTTTTCCTCTTACCTTCCATTGTTTGCCTCAAATAAATGATCCTAAGTCAGAGTGCCGTTTCCTTGTGGGATGTGCCCACAAGGAAACGGAATCTACCATTTCACTTCATCAAATTGTGTTTCTTCGCCTTTCACTGTGTTTGTAAACTGTAACAACTGTAATAAGATACTGTGTTTGGCTTTGGCTTTTGGCAAGCATCTGTTCAGTGTCAGAGTCAAATTTAGAAACATATATATAGCCAGCCGGTCATCTTTTCACAAACTGGTTTGTTATAAATTTCTCTAGCAGAGCAACATTTGTTGGAGAATTTTTCAACATAAAATAATATAAAGGTATGTGTCTGATCCCTCTAAAAAACCTTGGCATTTAAACAAAATATAAAGCTGGATTATGTAAGGACTTTATTGCCAATAGTCATATTACATAAAGCTTTGCATGTTATGAAAACTTACGTGTATTCTCCAGTGAAATTGCTCTCTATGCTTTATAATAGCATTTTAATGGACTGAGAAAGTTATGCTATTAAATTTTAAATTCTTTAAATTATAAGTTGTTAAAATATTTAATATCCTTGGAGTCCTGATTTTAGCTTACATAATTTATAGCTACTTTTATGCATAATATTAATGAAAAAATCTTGATTTATTAAATCAGGTATATGAATCACTGCACCTAATTTTACAGAGCTTTCTGTACTTGTGCTGAAGTGAGAAAATTTTATATATTTGACAATTGTGCTTGAGTATTTCTGATTAATGAGGCTCTTAGAGCTAAGGCTGTTTATGAGATGCATTTGAAATGTATTGCAAGTATTATTCCACAAATTACTATAACTATATAGATTACTCCTAGTGATTTTAAAATTTACTATTTTGAAATGAATAGTTTTTCAAAGAAAAGCAAAGATTAAAATGTTGAATTGATTAACCACATCTGTCCAATTGAAAAGATTCTCTACTCCATTCTCTAATTTTCATCTAAAGAGCCATCATTACTTTGCTCTTACTTTCTTCCCCTACCTTTTCCTCCTCTCAAATCTTTCTTCTTCCCTCTGATATGCCTATTTGTTAGATCTAAATCAAGATCATGTACTCCCTTCTCTCTCCAAAGTGAGAAGAAACTATGTAGAGAGTTTATAGGAAGACAGACTGTTTTCTTAGCAGAATTGAGCCTTTCCCCTCTGACTCAGCCAGAAGGGAGCGGAGAGGCTGTTAGCACAGGAAAAAATAAATATTATTATTATTGAAAAAGCAAGTATTATTATCAGCCATTTGCTTTTCGACTTTGCAACAATAATATATATATATGCCTAAATGTAAAACTTTTAAACGTAAATTATTACTTATAAGTAATAATTGAAATAAGGAACTGACATTGTTTAAAAGAAAACCTTTAGATGTGTACCAAGTCTTAGGCTTTTTCTCTTAAACTGCTGAGAAGAAGGTATTTGGGGGGAAATGTTAGCTTTTACAGATCAATTAACATCAATTTAGGCAAAGTCATAGTCCTGGTGAATGAAAACTTCAGAAAAGTTCATTGCAGATACATGTTTTGTAAATGACTTTTTAGAACACATTTCCGTATCCTTCCCCCAATACTCAATCTATCCCATGCAAAGAATATAGTGTTCTCTGGTAAGAACCCATTTGTCATCACATGTCAGTCTTTATAATATCCCAAAAGATGTTTTATTGACTTGTAAAATTTGCGGTAAAAAATATTCTTATTTTTCAGGATGTCAAACTTGGGACAATTTGACTCTGATTTTTACCAATCTAATTATACCATTGAGAATCAGGAGCAGAGTTGTAATGACTCCAATGCCTATGGAAATCTTTATGGATCCGGAGAGTAAGTACCTTATTTTGAAAAAATATGTTATAATTTTAGAAGTAATAATATTATGGCAGGTAGGGAAGTTTCCTTAGAGGAAGCAAAAGCATGTTTTTGTAAAATGCCCAAGAAGAAATGTGAAGAAAGGGGAGAGAAATGAATTCAGTTCTCCAAGAATCCCCTTGATCACCTCACACCCATTTATAGCTGAATGGCTTGACTCTCTTTTCAAAATAGAACTTAATAGGGAGCCTGAATATAGGGACTGTCTTTTCTGTGACACTGCTTAAAAAACATATTTTATTCAATTTAATTAATATTTATTGGGTGCCTGCTGTGTGTCAGGAGTAAAAAAAAGGGCACTATAAACCCAAAGATAAAGGAGAAATTCATAATCTCTTACCTCAGTGTGAAAATTCCTAAACGGAACCAAGATAAACATATTTCAGAATGTGTTAGTAATTTGAGTTGGCAGTTCAGCTTCAGTTGAAATAAATAAAAATGATTAAAAATTTAGTATTTATCCTTTACCAGTGCCCAAAATGAGGATTTAGAGTGAGAAGAATTTGGTTCAAGTTCTGGCTCTTGCATTTGTTCTTTGTGACCTTGGGAAAGACTTGACTTCCCTGACTGGTGTCTTAACTGAGAAATGAGGACATTAATAATACCCACTTCATGAAATTATCATGAAGAATATTTGTGATAATGTGTAGGAAAGTAGACGTTTAAGTAAAACCACTATATAAATGTTATTTACTTACATAATTATTAGAGGCCTGGTGCACGGATTCATGCACTCGGCATGGCCTGTGGGAACTGGGCTGAAACTGGCAGTCCAATGCCACCTACCACTCCTGCCTGCCGCTCCTGCTCATCTCGGCCTGGCCCTGCTGCACCTGCTGTGGGCTCCTGCCCAGTCAGTCCCGATCAGGAGAGGCTTGCATCTGGCGCCTGTCTGTCAGCTGAGCAGCACTCCTGCTGTGGGAGTGCACTGACCACCAGGGGGCAGCTCCTGTGTTAAGCATCTGCCCCTTGGTGGTCAGTGCATGTCATAGCGACCGGTCTACCAGTCGTTCAGTCGCTTAGGCTTTTATATATATAGACTAGAGGCCTGGTGCACAAAAATTTGTGCACTC
>NW_005353325.1:113163-118852 GCF_000412655.1 Myotis brandtii | reverse complement strand
GGTGGGGGCCGGCTGGTTTGCCTTGAAGGGTGTCCCGGATCAGGGTGGGGGTCCCGCTTGGGTGCCTGGCCAGCCTGGGAGAGGGGATGATGGCTGTTTTCAGGCTGGCCACACCCCTTTAGGCTGGCCGGGACTGAAGCTCCCAGCCTCTCCTTTTTTTCTTTTTTTTTTTCTGGGATTTATTTACCTTCTATAATTGAAACATTGTTGCCATCACTGGCGCTCCCAGCTCTGAGGCCACGGCCAGCTGAAAGCAGGTATCTGGGATTTGTTTATCTTCTATAATTGAAACATTGTTGCTTTCGGGCTCAGAGCCGGGCCGCGGTAGGCGGGGAACCTTGGCTTCCTCCATCACTGGAGCAAGCAAGCCTCCTGCTCGCTTCAGCTGCGTGGCTGCCGGCTGCCATCTTGGTTGGCAGTTAATTTGCATATCGCCCTGATTAGGCAATGGGAAGCGTAGTGGAAGTACGGTTAATTACCCTTTTTGTCTTTTATTAGATAGAATGAGTGAAGCCCTGGTCAGGTTACTTAGTTGGTTGGAGCATCTCCTGTACACTAAAAGGTTGCAGGTTCTGTTCCTGGTCGGGGTGTGCACCAGAAACAACTGATCAATGTTTCTCTCTCACATCAATATTTCTCTCTCTCTCCCTCTCTCTTTCTCTATTACTCTCTCTCTCTTTCTTTCTTTTTTTTAAAATATATTTTAATTGAATTTTTACAGAGAGGAAGGGAGAGGGATAGAGATTCAAAAACATCAATGAGAGAGAAACATCGATCAGCTGCCTCCTGCACACCTCCCACCGGGGATGTGCCCGCAACCAAGGTACATGCCCTTGACCAGAATCGAACCTGGGATCTTTCAGTCTGCAGGCCGACGCTCTATCCACTGAGCTAAACCGGTTAGGGCTCTCTCTCTCTTTCTTTCCCTCCCTCCATTCCTCCCTTCCTCTCTCTAAAAACCAATGAAAACATATCCTCAGGTGAGGGTTAAAAAAAAATGAGTGAAAAGGACAAGGTCATGTAGGATTGGCTCAATCACCATAGAATCCAACAACAGAAAAATAACTTCATATTATTCCTTGGATTTATACCTTGGAAGGTCAAGAAAAATAAAAATAAAAAGGTGTTTCAGGCAGAGCAGTTTGAGCATTGAGGTATTACAGGATAGTAACTCAAAATATATAATCCACACTGAGAGCTATCTAAAAATTTTCAGCTCTGTCCTCTTGTTTTATTAAAAGGAATCAGTCACCTTGAATTTCTATTTCTTTTCTCCCTTCTCTGCTCCATTTGGGCTAAGCACCTGGGGAGCACCTACAATCTATATTTTCAGGCTAAACTATCCTGAAATGTCTAATAAGAGGGCGATAAAGCTTTCCCCTTTAAGCAGGGACTCATGAGCACAGTTTTCTCCCACACCCACCAAGCCCAGTTTCTTTCTCCATTTGATTTTACATATCAATGTTGCCCAGAAGTCAAGATGACCAAAAGATGGAAGTTAATATAACCAAATGAGGAAAACTCTTGATTATATTATATCAGGTTGATGGCCTTGCCTGCTTATTAGCATTTAAATCCAGTCCTTATTTGGAGGTGGTAACATTTAAATTCTAACCCACACTGCATGTCTCAGGAATTAGAAAAGGCCATTCTAGCTGTGGTAGTTTTATGAGTACATAAAACATGGACTCGGGCCAGCGAATTACTGGTGTACATCAAACAAACTCCAGAGATTTGACCTTTTATTCATTCAGTGAATAGTTCAATTAAAATACTCCCCAAGTCAAAATAATATGTTGATTATCCTGGCAAAAGATATAGGAATCCAGAGGGTAGTTACAATGTTATGATCAATTAATCTATCACTCTGTCTCTGTCCCCAGTAAATGGGAGCTTCCTTTAAAAGGCTTGTTCAGCTCAATGGCATGTTAATTGGAAAGCTGGTTGAGTGTACTTACTAAAACAATGAAGATATTTGTATTTCAAAACAAGTTCTCTTATTTTAGAATGAACAAGGAGCATTCTCATTTTAAAATTTCTGTCCAGTCCTTTGGGTAGGCATCATTTCCAATCACTGCTAGGCTATATTTTCCCACTATATGTATCCAATTTTTGAAATGGAAAAACTGTTCAAATTATTAAGAGAAAGAAATAGATATTTCTGCAGAAAGGTGACAACTGGAAAACTCCCTTTGAATGTGGACAGTATATTTGGTAGGACATTAACAGACCAGTGCTGAGTCATCATTTCATTGGAACCCCCAGTTCTGATCATTCTCTGGTGTTTAAACATAGCTAATGGCATGTCAGTGGCACATGGTTACTGTGTGCTCGCTGCACTAGCCAGGATTTGGGGATGTTACATAGGCTAACTATCCTAGCTACACTTTCCTAAACCACTCTACCCTCGAAATGATCCTATATGGTATGTTCTTACCAAGGACACGCAGAATGCCTGATTTGACTGGCTCAATGGGAGACTTACATAGATAAAATATTTCTGGAGGTTCTGACTACATTCTTTTAGCCAACAGTGTAAATATGTCATATTGTTGTCTTACGCTGTTGATGGTATTGCAAATTCTGAAACCTTTGTTGCCTCAGGTGAAATACACATACACCGAATGTGATTCTAAGTGTGGAGATAGACTTACAATGAATGGGACTTATTTGACAGTACATTTTTTACCATCTGATTTACACTCTGACTCTCCATATGACACTGGGAGTGAGCGCACCACCTGTATCTCCCCAGGAACGGACTGACAAAGGAAAGCAGCTCAGTGAAAAGCTTCATGATGGAAGTCCAAACCTATAGTTTTAGAAAACGAAGCCTCCAATAAAATATGTAGTTAGTGATTTCGTGATGGGGTGCAGGGAAACTGTGTGCAATAAACAAGTCTGCAACCACAGAAATCATAACTGAGTCTTCTAACGATGACCTTCTATACTTGCATCAAAAGATGAATGTTAAGTCTTGTTGATTCAGAAAGAGGTCAAAAACTTCCCCCAGCAAGAGACTGTGCCTTATCCTAACACAGTATTACGCAAGTGAAGACAAGCCTCTGGAGGTTCATTGGAACATTATGGTATGGGGAATGAAAGGGGGAATATTGACGAATTGGTGAGCGTACCCAGGGTTCTTATGTAGATCAGGTGTGTGGTCCTTGCTTTATGACTCAGACACAGAAATCCTGACATGAGTAGAGTGGAGGTTCTTCTGGAAGGAAAACACGGAATGGCTGGGATGTTGTCAGTCACTTTAGTTATTCCAGGGAAACCAACATGAGAAAAAGCTAAAGGTGATCATCACAGAAGAGATTCAAACTCTTGGCCTCCTAATCACGTTTTTTTCTTTGAGACAGTGACTAACTGGAAAGGCAACTATTACAGAAACAGATACTCTGCCAGGGTGTGTGAAAGATATTTAGAATTCTTTCGCTTCTGGAAGGAAAACACGGAATGGCTGGGATGTTGTCCAAGTCACTTTAGATATTCCAGGGAAACCAACATGGGAAAAAGTTAAAGGTGATCATCACAGAAGAGATAAAACTCTTAGCCTCCTAATCGCATTGTTTTCTTTGAGAAAGTGCCTAACTGGAAAGGCAACTATTACAGATACAGATGTGTTGCCAGGGTGTGTGAAAGATGTTTAGAATTCTTTTGTGTAAGTGTCAGGAAAAAAAGAGCAGACAAATACTTAGCTAATGCTTATTGATCACGTTTTGTGTGCCCAACACTATTCTAAGTGCTTTACTTATTTTTGCTAATTTAATTCACCACAACTTTGAGTTATCTTATCCTCATTTTACAGATGAGAGACTGAGGCACAGAATGTGAGGTAATTTGCATCCTATATAATAAAAGCCTAATATGCTAAGTGTCCGGTCATCCAGTCATCTGTTCAACCAATCAAAGCATAATATGCTAATGATATGTTAAGGCTGCTATGATGTCCTGACCACCAGGGGTCAGACAGTCGACCAGTCGACCAGTCACTATGACATGCACTGACCACCAGGGGGCAGACGCTCCAACCGATAGGTTAACTTGCTACTGGGGTTTGGCCGATTGGGACTGAGAGAGATGTGCTGGATACATCCTGGAGCCCTCTCACAGTCCCTCCCAGCTGGCCAACCGCGCGTCCCTCCCCAGCCCCAATTGTGCACCAGTGGGGTCCCTCGGCCTGGCCTGAGCCCTCTTGCAATCTGGGCCCCCTCGGGGGAATGTCGGAGAGCCGTTTTTGTCCCGACCTCCAGTAGATTATAAAATTGGGATTTGAACCCAGGCAGTCTGACTTCAGTGGCTGAATTGGCTAACTACTCTACTTGGCTCAGGACAAATCTACCCTTGGATTCTAATACAGGCAGAAAAGTAACTCCACAGAGTCAGGAAGCAAAAGAAGGGAAATCTGACCAAGAATGTTGCCAGTTCTAAGGGAGAATTTTGCAATCACTTCACAGTTGCTTGAAGTGGTGGGTATATCAATCTGACCCATGCAATTGCCTTTAATAGGCTACTAATTCATAGGCTTCACAGAGCAATTAGTAGTGTCCAGTCCATTCGTGATTTTTTTTTATGGAGGGATACTGTAGGCTTGAAAGACATCACTGAAAATATAAGAGAATGTATTTGGCATAGTCATTCAAAATTGGAAACACCTAGTAAAAAAGGATAACACTAGAAGACATGGGATTAAGTGTTGATTCAAGATGTATGGTTAAAATTATGGTTCAGAGTCATTTGTCAGTGAAAGGCCTAAAACAGGAGAATTGGGTATTTGCAGGGTTTTTCTGGGTTGGAGTGTGGATTAATAATGGGATTATTTTGGTATTGCTTAGGTTTTCTTCATGGAGATATGGTATTAATTGCTATAGTCAAAGTTATAAGATAAAAAGAGAAACTTTAATTTAGAAAATGATCATGGTAATTTTTAAAGATAAAGAATTTTGAGGTCCCTTTTATAGGAAAAATTTAAAAATTTTATTTTCTAAATAACGGAGGGATTTTAATATTAACCCTCCATTATAACAAGGTCAATTGAGGCTAAGCTCCTGTTGAACATGTTTTGTTGGATGAAGTAGCAGAGAGGAATAGAGAGAGGAAAAAGAAAAGGAGAGGACTTGGCTGGTGCTGGACAATTTTTTTTTTCCCTGTAAAAATGTGTTTTGCTCTTGGCAGGGGTGGGGGTGTGTCTGATACTGAATCCCCTCATTCATAGAGATTGCTTTGCCCGGAGTAATTGTGGAAGTTATGTTTCCTTAAGCCTGGTTATTAGCACCTGGGCATGAGTTTTGGTGAGGCCAGGACAATATGTCAATGAAATAGTCTTTAGACACTAGTCCATTCAATCATCTCTATTTGCCCCTTTTATTCTTCTAGAACTGGTTACATTAAAAAAAAAATACATATCTAGGGAAAGCTTTATCAACCAAAAGCCATTCAGTTTCTTAAATATAATCCATTTCTACCAGCACTTTTGATAGTGGGCCTACTTTGTTTAAAAAGAAAGATTAGAGCCTAGTCAGCGTGGCTCAGTGATTGAGCATTGACCTATGAACCAGGAGGTCATGATTCGGTTCCCAGTCAGGGCACATGGAGGAGGCATGCAGGGGGCAGCCAGTCAATGATTCAATTCAATGATTCTCATCATTGATCTCTCTCTCTCTCTCTCTCTCTCTCTCTCTCT
>NW_005353325.1:109872-113105 GCF_000412655.1 Myotis brandtii | reverse complement strand
ACTCATTCACACCAGATGGCTATTGTGTTGGCTGTTGTCATTTTTTAAATTTGACAATATAAGGGGAAAAAAGGTTAGTGCCCCTGATACATAGTCAGGTATTGCATTTTTTAAAAATTCTTGCAGCACAGCAGCCAGTTGAAAATTGCTGCTGTGGGTGATTCAAGAAGTATTATACTAGGTCTCTGCCCTTAATGAGCTTGTGGTGAGTTAGTGAATGATTAAATGTATATATTTTTCTATTTTATAGCTTTATTTTTCAAAAGAGGTTATCTTCTCTTTCAGGCTTACTCATATAAGGGAGAATGAATATGTTATTCTTAGACTTCATATTAAGATGAATGTTGGAACGAAAGTATAAAAAGCCATTTTGTAAGTATTTTAACATAAAGAGATCCCAGAGAGCTACAAAGTTTAGAATCCTGGGCTGTATTTTTAGCTTAGTTTAGCCTACGATATTATGATCAGATAAACTTAACACATGTTAATAAGGACAATTTATATTTCTTCCCCTTCAGGAAAAACACAATTAAAAATGACCAAATAATGTCACTCACTCTTTCTTCCTTTTTCTAGCTTTCACAATAAATTATTTACTAAGATTGTTGTTTTCCAGCTTCCTGACACAAATGACGAAATAAAAAAACAAGCAAAAGCATGGTCAAGGAAGTATCATGTTTGACAAGAAACATCTTTGGACAAACTAAATTGCATTCTTCAAAAGAGGGACGCTACTGAATACTTTTAGTTAGGTGCTCACAGGTCATTTGATTGGCAATAATTGTCTGGGAATGGCCAGAGCTAGAAAGTCTATTTCTTTATGGACAGCAGTCAGTTTATACATTTATTTTTTTCCTATGAATTGGCTATACTGTTAAAATTGTGATTTACACTTGTTGCTTCCACACATTATAAAGACATCTATGTTTGGTGATTGCCATGAATATCAGTGAAAGAGGCAGAGTGCTCAGCTAGCTTCAGTTCAGAGACGGACACCTGCTGCGTTCTGTGATTCTGGGCAAGTCATTCAGTGTCCAGGAACCTCTATTTCTCTTTCTGTAAAATGGGACTAAAATGACAGATTTTACCTTACTAAGTCTAATGACATGGGAAAATGTGAGAAAAAGTGACAGCATGTTGTACATAATCAATAAATATTAGTTGGTATGGATCAGTCTTCTAGAAGTCTTTTCATGACCAGTGACTTCACTTTTTTTGATTAAAGCTCAACTGTAAGCAAGTTATTTCTTTCATGCTTAAATATTCATAAAACCTGGGATAATTCATGAAAGAGAAATTGTAGTTTCCTTCATTTCCTTGATTTGTCAGGATATCTCTTTCTTAGATGCATAAATACCAGTGTTTTCCTTTCTCTAGACAGCAAGCCAGTGAGCAGCCTCAGCTTGCCTTTGTCCCACCGGAGATGCTCATGTCATCAGGTTACACTGGACAATATTTTCAGCCCGCATCCAACCCGGATTATTATTCACAGTCTCCTTACGTTGACAGTTTTGATGAAGAGCCTCCTTTGCTAGAAGATAAGTTAAGGAAGTGCTGTTAATGTGTGTACAGCTCGAGAATAATAGCAATAATGAGCACGTAAAGTGTGCTGTCAGCATGATGCATACAGTGTTTTGTGTGTGACTGTTCCACGTGTAAACAAATCTGCCTCTTCAAGACACTTAACCCAGTGGAAGTCTGCCGCATGTTTGTGTGGGGGGAACCGGAAGGAGGTATGTGCTACTGCTGCAGTTACCACAGGTGCCTTCACTGTTTCTTAAATTTGAACTCCCTGGCAATGTCTACACAACAGTGAAGACATCATTTCGAAAAGTGGTTACATCAGAGTAACCACCCTCCCCACTTAATGAAACTGCTTCCCTTCCCACTTTACACAGATCGGAGAAAATTTCTTGATTATTTTTTCTCTTTGTGATTATCCCCATCAAATGTATAGTATATTATAAGAAAGAGCACTTATTATAATTTTGCATTTTGAATCTAGGGAATTTCTAAGAATTGCTCTAATATGTTCTTCATGTTGAGTGACTTTGTGAAAGTCTCAAGCTTCATCTATAAAAGATATGAAAAGGCCTTAGGCACAATTTCTGTGATAAGGTGATGAATGACATTTGCCAGCTTTTTTAGAGTGTACATGAAGACAACCTATAAAGTTATGAATCTATAATAAAACATCCCCTGCACAAAAACATGTTATTTGAAACTGTGCTTGTTTATGCCTTAAATGCTTTGTTGTCTAAAAGGCTTGTTTGGTTTTGTGTAAGAATGACAACTTTGGCTATTCGGTAATATACAATCAATATGTTAACAAATACACCTTGAAGGCTAGTAGTCAATTTAAGTCTATCAGACAAGAAAAATTACTGTGACATTTGGTATTTGTAAAATAGCCTAATGTTTGTGTTTCAAAGGCCAACAACACAATTTGCATAAAAAATCAATATATTAGTTCATTTTTATAGCACTTATATATCTTATACTTTACTACCACTAGATGACAGTAAAACAATTTTGCATTAAAATTTCACAGCAATTTTTCTACCTTATTTTGTATAAGGTGTAATATTAGATTATCTACAATTAATAATACTTATAAGCTCATTTGCATACTTTGTAATACATTTGAAAACAAATTATAAGGTGGGGCAAAAGTAGATTTACAGTTGTTTGTATGGAAAATAATACAATAATTAATAAATAACAATAAACTCTGTGTTTCATGTACTCAAACTATAAATCTACTTTTGTCACACCCTGTATTATGGCAATGTATTTTGGTAGAAAATACATAAGATCTTTTTTCTTATGAAAATATTTAGTTTATCTTAGGTTCATTTACTGTTTTATGACTCAATGTTGAAATATATATAGAAGTTAATTATTCAATTAAATAAATGATTGAAATCAGTAATTATGTCTCATAAGGCTTTGATTTTCTTTGGGAATAATTATTATGCATTTTCAGAAAAAAAGATGTTTTGCCACTTTATTGTGGCAAATACTGAAAACATTGTTAGCATAAATGTCTAAATTGAAAATGAAGTTTGAAAGCAACATAAATTTTAGGTGAAATTAATTCACCTACTGTATTTCTCAAATTTTTAAAGTATTCTCTTTTAAAAATTACATTAGACATTCTGACCCAGCAGTTTTCAACCTTTTCTTTTTTATCTCATGGCACAGCAATTACTAAAATTTGCGGCACCAAAACT
>NW_005353325.1:107909-109795 GCF_000412655.1 Myotis brandtii | reverse complement strand
ATAATAATATATTTTGAAGGTATGACAAAAATAGGCATGATTTTAATTCATTCACATGAGACTGCTATTGTTGTGTTGGCTTTTGAAATTTTTTATTTGACAATTTAAGGGAAAAGAGGTCAGTGCTCTGACAAAATAATCAGGTATTGCATGTTTTAAAAATTACTGCAGCACACTGGTTGAAAATCGCTATTCTAACCTCATTTTAAGCTTGGACAACTGCTTATATTCTCCAAAATGCATGTTCATTAAGAAATAATAAATACACTGTGAAAATAAAAGGAATGCAACATGAATGTTATAATGTAGATTATTTGCCCACAATTAATTTAACCAACCAGATTTTTTTTATTTTCAAGCTCGGGATAGTAGTCATCAATTTGAATGTGAAATGAGTGAGAGATATGCTTTCCATCCTAGTTCATACTAACTTCTGCCTGACAGTCTGAAAAATGTCAAGGTCCCTGTTAAAGCAAGGTCCCTTTGGGTCATGGTCATTATTAAAGGTCCATCTGGCCTTCTCTGTATAGAAATGTCAGCTTTGCAAGGTGTTCAGGTGGTATGAGCCACTGCAAAAGTTGAACTATGTATACTCTGTATCTGACCAAAGAGAGTTACTAAATTCTAGGAAGGGAAGTTGAATGCCACATACAAATGATTTTGGGAGATGATCCTTCCCATGGGAGAACTGGGCTCAATTAAAAAAAAAATACAACCATCATCATATTGAATGCCCATTGACTTGATAAAAAGCATGGATTCTGTTGTTGTTTGTTTATTTTTGTGGGATGGGTTGTACCCTTATACCAACCACTTCCTACCTGTCCCACAGCCTCTGGCAACCACTTTTCTACTCTGTTTCTATAAGTTTGACTATTTTTAAAAATAAATTTTAGATTCAACATATAACTGATATCATGCAGTATTTGTCTTTCTTGACTTGTTTCACCTCACATAATGCCCTCAAGTTCTATCCATGTTATTGTAAATGGCAGGATATTTTATTCCACCACTCATAAAAGGGAACATTTAACTTGTCTCAAGAATTTAATCTCGCCCTAGCTGGTTTGGCTCAGTGGATAGAACATCGGCCTGCAGACTGAAGAGTCCCAGGTTTGATTCCTGTCAAGGGCACATGCCCAGGTTGCGGGCTCCATCTCCAGTAGGGGGTGTGCAGGAGGTAGCCGATCAATGATTCTCATCACTGATGTTTCTATCTCTCTCTCCTTCTCCCTTCCTCTCTGAAGTCAATAAAAACACATTTTAAAAAAGAATTTAATCTCTACACAGACTCAACTGCACAGAGCATTTAGCGTGTAAAAATAGGCGTGCACATCATGATTCCGTTTACTTGCCGAAAAGGCCATTCCCTTTCTTCTCTGTGGTGTTTCAGGCAGGCAGCATTCTCCTCTCAAAGGAAGTCCCAGATCTGGGACAAATATCTCTAGTTTAGATAGTTCTTCTAGGGAAAAATTATACTACGTTTGATATTTCCAAAGTGTTAGCAATGGAAATTGCAAGGAAAGGACATGTCTAAATGGGCAATAGGATGGGACTTTGGGTCTACCGTTACATTTTAGTTTTTACTGTAGAATGTTCATTTCTCAATTTTCATCTAGATTTTAAGCTTGTATTGGCTACATAAGTCAGGGATACTTTTTCTTATGGAAGAAAATTGTCTAAAATATTTCTCTTAGCTCATTGTTTGCAAATAAAAATATAATTTTATTTATTTATTTATTTTTAATATCTTATTGATTTTCTACAAAAAAGAAAGGAGAGGGATAGAGAGCCAGAAACATCGATGAGAGAGAAACATCGATCAGCTGCCTCCTGCATGCCCCCCACTGGGGATGTGCCCGCAACCAAGGTACATGCCCTTGACC
>NW_005353325.1:76329-98905 GCF_000412655.1 Myotis brandtii | reverse complement strand
CCAGGTTGCGGGCTCCATCTCCAGTAGGGGGTGTGCAGGAGGTAGCCGATCAATGATTCTCATCACTGATGTTTCTATCTCTCTCTCCTTCTCCCTTCCTCTCTGAAGTCAATAAAAACACATTTTAAAAAAGAATTTAATCTCTACACAGACTCAACTGCACAGAGCATTTAGCGTGTAAAAATAGGCGTGCACATCATGATTCCGTTTACTTGCCGAAAAGGCCATTCCCTTTCTTCTCTGTGGTGTTTCAGGCAGGCAGCATTCTCCTCTCAAAGGAAGTCCCAGATCTGGGACAAATATCTCTAGTTTAGATAGTTCTTCTAGGGAAAAATTATACTACGTTTGATATTTCCAAAGTGTTAGCAATGGAAATTGCAAGGAAAGGACATGTCTAAATGGGCAATAGGATGGGACTTTGGGTCTACCGTTACATTTTAGTTTTTACTGTAGAATGTTCATTTCTCAATTTTCATCTAGATTTTAAGCTTGTATTGGCTACATAAGTCAGGGATACTTTTTCTTATGGAAGAAAATTGTCTAAAATATTTCTCTTAGCTCATTGTTTGCAAATAAAAATATAATTTTATTTATTTATTTATTTTTAATATCTTATTGATTTTCTACAAAAAAGAAAGGAGAGGGATAGAGAGCCAGAAACATCGATGAGAGAGAAACATCGATCAGCTGCCTCCTGCATGCCCCCCACTGGGGATGTGCCCGCAACCAAGGTACATGCCCTTGACCAGAATCGAACCTGGGATCCTTCAGTCTGCAGGCCGACGCTCTATCCACTGAGCCAAACCGGTTCAGCTAATTTTATTTATTTATGGTTTAAATTTTTACTTGGAGTTTTAGATTACAAAGTTATAACAATCAGATTAAAATTCTAAGCAAGTGAATCAAATATAGTAACTTTAATAAAAGAATATTACTGATGTTTATTTTTCTAATATTTGATGTTTATATTTGATGTTCTATATTCTGAGGTTTATATTTTTAATATAAATACTTTTATATATTTATATTACTCCCCTCCCCTCTTTTTTTTGCAGAACTTGGAATTAATTTTGATCACATATGGCAAAAAACCTTGACAGTGTTAAACCCATTGAAGCCAGCAGATGGCAGCATTATGAATGAAACCGACCTGGCTGGGCCCATCCTGTTCTGTGTGGCGCTGGGAGCCACCCTGCTTCTGGTAAAGGACAGCAGCAGCAGATTTAAACGTGTGTCCTTTCCAATGTGATTTTTGCAGAGTGCTTTGGAAACACAGAAGGCAGTATGTCACTTTATAAAGTGACAATTGTCTGTTTAATTTGTGGCTACATTTTTTGGGGGTGAGATAGAAACATGTTTCATAGAACTATAGTGACAAAATAGAAACTGCCATCATGCATTACAACCGATTAAAAAAAAAATAGAAATTTAAATAAAATTTTAAAGATAAAAATCACCAAATCAATTTTTTTTATAAAGCAGCTAATCATTTAGGTCTTTATTGTTATTAAGAAAAAAATGTCAATCTGGAATAGTTGAAGGAGCACATGAGCTTGGGAAATATAAGGCTTAAATTTTATTTCTTGCTTTTTGGTGAAATTTGTATTGTGACACCGGACAAATCCTTTCTCTTTGTTCATCATTTTCTTGGTTGAGTTGTATCTCTATGGTATTTCTAGTATCCTATGAAGTCTGAGATGGGTCTTCCTCTCTGAAATCAATATTTTTATTTCAGAGAGGAAGGGAGAGGGAGAGAGAGATAGAAACATCAATGATGAGAGAGAATCATTGATTGGCTGCCTCCTGCATGGCTCCTACTAGGGATCAAGACCGCAACCCAGGCATGTGCCCTTGACTGGAATCACACCCAGGACCCTTCAGTCTGGAGGCTGATGCTCTATCCACTGAGCCAAACCAACTAGTGCAGCTTTATGCTTTTTATGATGACATTTTCCCCCCTGACTTTCACCATCTCCCTTGTGTATGTGCCTCTTTCATTCTTTATATCTGGGAGTAATAATATCAAAATAGGCCAAAAAAATTTTTAAGTCACATATTTCCACCTAAGTTAAGTTTAGATAGCATTCTAGCTTATCATTTGGAAAACATGTTTCATTTTTAAAAAGAAAGAAAAACTTAGAAAAGGTTTATTATTTTATACCAAAAAGAGAATGATAATACATTAAAAACAGAGGATGGCCCCAGGTGGGTGGCTCACTTGGTTGGAGAGTCCTCCGGGTCAGGGCATGTGCAGGAGATAACCGATCGATGTTTCCCTCACATCAGTGTTTCCCTTTCTCTCTTTCTCTCAAATCAATAATCATATGCTCAGGTGGGTATTAATAAAAAACACAACACAGGATGAAAAATATGGTCAAGTTAGCCTGAAAAAAATATGGCTTTATTAAAGCATAAAGTGATAAACTTTGCAGGAGAAATAATACAGGAAATTAAAAATTCTAGGCCTTGTTCACTTTCCTTTCTTACAGCTATTTCCCATAATTGTTTTTCTGCACTGTAGTTACAATTTTTAAAAGTAGCTGTAAAGTGTTATTTGCAATTAAATAAATTTTTACTTTTTATTTATTAACTACTTAATACCAGTATCAAAACACTGATAGAAGTCTAGTTTCTGCATAATAATGTGATTAATAATCATAGTTTATTTATCTAGTACAATAGTAGTTAGTGATAGCATCTATTTCTTCCTTTGAACTACAGCAAATACAAATACTCTATAAATCAAATACTATATCAACTGGAGTTTTAATTTAGTCTCTAACCTCCCTTCTGTCTCTGTCACAGTAATTTGATAATCTTAGATTAAATGCTGCTAAGTAAAACCATGTCAATTAATCAAGTAGTCAGAAACAATCAATTTAATATATTAACTCATCTTTCTTTTTCAAGTAATATAACAGCTGTGTGTTGTTGTTTTTTCTGTAGAAATGCTACCAGCACCATCCTTTAAAGGAAATTATTAATTCCATTAAGATCTTTTTAGGGTGTACAATGTTATTTGGAGTTATTTGAGTATCCTCTCTTTTGTCTTAAATAGTACAAAGCTATATAGACAAAAAAATCAATTGGAAGTAAGAAAATTGAATCTACCCGAACTTTTCCTCTAGGTGTGATCTTGAATCTTTTGTTTCCTGTTTCTTGAACTTTATTTCTTCATTTTGAGGACAAAACAAGATTTATTAAAAGTGGTACTTAAGTTCCGTTCAGTTCTGAAATTTTGGGGAATATTTGAAAATGGATATTTTCTGAAACTTTTTAGGAAAACATTATCATTTCAATTTTAACATTAGAATGTGGTTACTTAGGAATTGATTCTGACACATGTAGAGCAATAAGGACAAAACAAACAAAGTGGCTATTAGTGAAGTCAGATTTAACTCAGAATTCATTTGAAGCTAAGTTAACCTGACTCTGGATATATCCAATTAAAATGTAAAGGATGAGCCTTTGCCTAGTAGCTCAGTTGGTTAGAATGGCATTGTCCTGATATGCCAAGGTTGTGGGTTTGATCCCTGGTCAGGACACATACCAGAAGCAACCAATGAGTGCATAAATACGTGGAACAACAAATTGGCATTTCTCTCTCTCTCTCTCTCTCTCTCTCTCTCTCTCTCTTAAAAAAATCAATAAAGATGTAAAAGATGATTTTATGGACTGATATATATATATATGTACCAGAAAAAGCAAAAGTAAATCCAGAACCAATATCCAAATCTACTCATTGTCCCTGGAGGTATAAGATTCACGGTCACATACTCATCATTTTTGATTTATGTTGATATAAGGCACAATACCTTTTAGTGGACTTTCTTCATGCTGAAGGAGGCAAACTAAAAAGAACAGCTTCAAACACAACACAAATTTAGTTTTACTTGTTATTTCTCTCAAAACTATTTTCACCCCAACACAATAAACATGAGTGATTTAAAGCTATGGGTCTTTTTTTTTTTGGATAGATCTAAGAGTGTGATCTGAAAAAAGAATATGCATGGTCAATATAACAGTACTAGAGGCCTGGTGCACAAAATTTGCTCGGCCTGTGCATTCTTGCAATCCCGGACCCCTCAGGGGATATCCCTGGGATTGGGCCTCAACCGGCAGTTGGACATCCCTCTCACAATTCAGGAGCGCTGGCTCCTAATTGCTCGCCTGCCTGCTCACTCCTAACTGCTGGCCCCTAATCACTCTGCCTGCCTGATTGCCCCTAACTGCTCTGCCTGCCTGCCTGCCTGCCTGGTCATCCCTAACCACTCTGCCTGCCTGCCTGATTGCCCCTAACTGCTTACCTGCCTGCCTGATCACCCTTGACTGCTCACCTGCCTGCCTGCCTGCTCAGTGCGTGTCATAGCAACCAGTCGTTCTGCCATTCAGTCAATTTGCATATTACCCTTTTATTATATAGGATAATCACATGAATAAGTATTTCAAATACAGATTTAGTATGAAGATGGTAGTGCAGGAAGGATCCTGAAAATTTTGAGGTTAAAAAGAAATGGAACTCTTTCTTTTTTTAAATTATAAATACTTCATGAGTATGACATTATAATTTGGCATCTGTATACACTACAAAGTGATCTCCCCCTAAAGGTTGGTTACTCTTGATCAACATACAATTAACACCTTTTACCCCTTTAGTCCACTCCTAACCCTCTTCTTCTCTGCTCTCTGGTAACAAAGGATCTGGGATCTGTTCTCTGTAGGTAATTAAAAAAAATAGAAAGAAAGAAAAAGAAAAAAAAGGAACATTTATTTTCCATTTCAACTACAAGCCCTTGTTACAATTCAAAACAAATTAAAAAATGGTGGTGGCCCCTGCCAAGTGGAATTGTACTTTAAATTGAATAAAATAACAAAAGAGCAAGATGAAAAGAAATGTCAATAACTGATATGGAAAGGGACAATTTTGCTACCAAATTAGTTTCATTCATCATTTATTTTCCCCACCCTAATCACAAAACTTCTTGGGGCCAGGAAATTCAGACTATGTGTCCTTTGGGTGTAGAGAAATTGCTTTTCACCATTACAGCTATCATTACCTCAGAATTATCACATTCAGTTAAAATATTAAATAAGATGTTTCTCTACTACTTAAAAGTGATTTGAAAGTGTCACTATTTTCCAAGTTGAGCAAACCCACCCAGTGGTGCAGTGCATAACTGATGTGTGTGTTTTTTAGAATGTCCATTAGCATCCATAACATTATTTCACAAAATAATACAAAAGAATTCCAAAAGAATACAAAAGACATTCAAGGAGAACTTACTCTGGCTAATGCAAGAGAGAATTCTGCCAGTGTAGCCCAGGGACATTTTTGTGAAAGAACTTAGTGACCAGCCTCCATAACTACAGAAGAAGAAGAGTTGAAAATAGCTGGAAAGTTTTGATCATTAAAATGGTCATAACATTTTCCAATATCCTTCATTAATAAATATTTCTTTGTTCTCTAAGACATAAGGACTTCACAAATAACAGCTATGGAGAAGAAAAAAAAAAGACAGCTGAAAAACTTCTGAATCAACTTACCAGACCTT
The DNA here is from genome assembly GCF_000412655.1 of Myotis brandtii. Lineage (NCBI taxonomy): Eukaryota > Metazoa > Chordata > Mammalia > Chiroptera > Vespertilionidae > Myotis > Myotis brandtii. The sequence goes on along the minus strand of NW_005353325.1, from coordinate 93,353 downwards.
TGTTGTTTTTTAATAATTCCCATGAGAACCAAAGTCAATTGATCCAACCTTTATCTAGAATTTCTAGTCAGTTTAATGTAAATGTAAAAACTAAAATCATTCTCGACTGGAGCGTTGGCATCCTCAGGTAGCCAACATTAAAATATCCTCTGTTCAATTAACAGTAGATTGTACTTACCCAAGATGAGTTTAATGAAGATATTTCAGCTCCTAGACCCTAGTGCTTTGTGAGTGGCGGCTATTTTTATAAGTCCTCAGAAGCTCAGTGGTATATCCTGAACACCACTGAATTCCCTTAACAGTACCTCTTTTATGATTCATTACCAGGTAGTTTATACAAATCAACTTTTCATAAAGTATGTTCAGTTAAACTGGCTCTAGGCATTATGAAAACAAAATTTTCTGTGGTAAGTTTAGTATATGCTGGGTAATAAAAGGTTAAATAAGTTCCATTATTAAAGCTCCTGTAGTTAAGGACCTAAATTTTAGAGCCAGACTACCTGGGATCAAAGCCAACTTCAACCAATTAGCATTATTTTATTTTGGGGAGTTACTTAAACTTTCCGCCCCTCAATTTCCTGTGTAAAATTGATAAAATAATGCTACCTATCTCATAGGATGGTTGTGTAGATTAAACAAGTTATAGAAATGCTTAGAATAGGCCCTAACATAGCAATTCCTATGGGTCTTTGCTTATATTACCAATATGCCTTGTAAATAACCAAGACTAAATTGGAATTTTTTTCATTATTTGATTCATTTATTTAATTATTTAACAAATATGGGGAGAAAATATATTCTTACTTATGCTCTAATAGGCAATCTGTGATAAAAAAGAAATAAACCTAAAAATATTTCACCTTCTCTGTAGCATGCTTGTGCCATCCCACGTATAGTCAGGGGTGTTTGTTTTCAGGACCTGAATTCATAATATAGTCAGTGTTTTACCCAGAACTCCCAGCCTCCTGATAATTGTAAGCACTACAAAGATATGGAACAGCGCTGAGCTGATTGATTCTAAAATGCTCTCTGATTTGTTGACACCCTGTTTTTTCTCTTGATGCTTTCTGTGTATTCATTCAAACTGTTTTCTTCTCCCTGTTTCAGGCAGGAAAAGTTCAGTTTGGTTACATATATGGCATGAGTGCCATCGGCTGCCTAGGGATTTATGCCTTACTAAACTTGATGAGCTCTTCCGGGGTGTCCTATGGCTGCGTGGCGAGTGTGCTGGGATACTGCCTGCTCCCCATGGTCATCCTGTCCAGCGGCGCCGTCTTCTTTTCACTGCAGTAAGTGTCCTCGTTCACTGATAGACCCCGCATGCACAGTCACTGCTAAGGCGTGCCACACCAGTGCAACACTGACCTCTTCCCAGGCATTTTGGTAGTGGAGTTGGGGACTTGATGACTATTAAAAGCTACAGGCACGCCCAGCCATCTGGCTCAGATGTTGAGTGTTGACCCATGAACCAGGAGGTCATGGTTCCATTCCCGGTCAGGGCACATGCTCCAGTTGCAGGCTTGATCCCCAGTGCGGGGCATGCAGGAGGCAGCTGACCAATGATTCTCTCTCATTATTGATGTTTGTATCTTTCCCTCTCCTTTCCTTTCTGAAATCAATAAAAATATATTTTTAAAAAAGCTACAGGCAGATTCAGGGAAGTAGGTCAGTTTTGGCTAAGGTGCTGTTTCTATATCAGTGATTTAAAAAATAGATTACACCAAGTAATCTTTAAAACTGGCACTTTGTGAGTTGTCACATTCTTCAATATGAGCTATTGTCATGGGTAATGGAAGATCTTTAAAAAATTCACTTGTTTGATTGTGGAAGAGTAAGTGCCTGGTGAACTGCTGACAAATCGCCTCAGCTCCCAGGCACTCTGTCTTCTAGGTGGGAGGCAACTGTTCTCTCTCAGCTGGGCTCCGTGTGGTGCAGAATTCCCAGAAACCCTGATGAGGATATTAATGCTAGAGAGTTTTATGGCATATGTGCTCAGTCAAGAATTTTCTTTCTTTATTACTTCCTGAGCAGTTAGTATTTGCAATCCAAAACCATTAGTAAGAATGCAGTAGCTAAGTTTCTGTCAGGCACTCTCCCGGGACAGCTGCATGTCACAACCACTTTGATTGGGGAGACCAAGTAATTACATCGTCCTTTATCACTTGTTATGCTCTAAGCCCAAGTAGAAATAAACATTTGCCATCAGTGCTCATGATTCCACATTGTAATGAGACATAATTTGTATTTTTTTCTTGGAGGATCCACATTTTATGTTATTAACCCTACATTGGATAGGATATTACATAAAGAACGTACCAATACCAAAGATAGACATTTTAGAAAAGCATTTAATCTTTATTTAGATATTAGAGGCCCAGTGCACGAAAATCGTGCACTCCGGGGTGGGGGGGTCCCTCAGCCCGGCCTGCACCCTCTTGCAGTCCAGGAGCTCTCGGGGGACGGGCCTAAGCCATCATTTGGGCATTCTTAGCACTGCCGTGGAGGCAGGAGAGGCTCCCGCCACCACTGCTGCGCTCACCAGCCTTGAGCCTGGCTTGTGGCTGAGCAGCGCTCCCCCTGTGGGAGCACACTGACCACCAGGGGGAAGCTCCTGCATTGAGCATCTGCCCCTGCTGGTCAGTGCACGTCCTAGCGACCGGTCGTTCCGCCGTTCAGTCATTTGCATATTAGCCTTTTATTATATAGGATAATCTAGATATATAAAAAGCTAAGTGACTGTCCGACAGTCTGACCGGCCGGTACCTATGATGTGCACTGATCACCAGGGGGCAGACGCTCAATGCAGGAGCCACCAAGTTGTGGTGACTTGGCAGCAGTGGTTCTCGGGCAACGCACCTTGAAACCAGAGAGGAGGGAGCCCAATTCCTCGTGGGGCTGTGCAATTCCACCTTCGGCTGTGGGTTATGTTGTTCCTAGGGCACTGGCGGTCCTGAATCTGGTTTACTACACACTTGCGTTTGCATTCCACACCCTGTTCAACAACAACTTTGCAGAGTGCCCTCTCGCACTCCGGGACCCCTCGGGGGGTGTTGGAGAACCAGTTTCGGCCCAATCCCCACAGGCCAGTCCGAGTGACCCCACTGCCAGAGGGACCCTGCTGCTCACCCAGCCCTTTGAGCTGTGGTGGCAGGGGAGGTTGGCTCCAGGGCATGCCCGGCCTGTCTCGCCCAGTCCTGTCCCATTGGCCAACACCTTTAAGTTCATATGGTTCCTCACCCTCATTTTACAAATGAGAAAGTAGTTATAAATATGGTACCAAAGACATTTCAAAGGCAGCTCTGATTCAGTAACCTCTTTCTCATGATGTAAGGTAACCATCTCTTTTGTCTTTACTACAGGGGCACGATCGGTACTGTGTTGGCACTGGTCATCATTGTCTGGTGTAGTCTCTCAGCTTCCAAAATCTTCATTTCCGCCTTGGACATGGAAGGACAACAGCTTCTCATTGCCTACCCGTGTGCCTTACTTTATGGACTTTTTGCCCTCTTAACAGTTTTCTGAAGAGTATTTGAGACAGCATTACAAGATTCTGTTTATTTGCTGTTCAGATTATTCTGGAAATGTATTAGCTTTCAAATTTGGTAATATGTTTTATTGCTATTAAGAGACTAATAAGCAGAAAAACAAAAAGGCACTTATGGATGCTGCTCTAATAGCATGCTTGGTTTGAATGATGTTCTGCGTCTCAGCTTGATGCATTAAAACATATAAACATACTTTAAAATAAAAGGGATAAAGTTGTTGTACTGATGGAGCCTGCTTTTCTCAATAGATGCATTTCTGAGAAATTGTAAGTAAATAAAATCACATGCTGACTGGATAGTTAGCCTTCTGAGATTATTTCATCAGGGCTCAAGTTGTGTGCCTATGGTTAGAGTAACATTGTCCAGCCCCTTTGGAGAATTGTAAGGGTGGGTTATGTAGGGTTTCTTTTACCTGAGATTCAAATAACTCCAGTCTTTCAATTCAGTTACTTTAGCAACTGTTCTTTGGTCTCATCTGGACAATGAATTAACTCACCATATTTTCAAACCCTCACTTCCTTCTTACTTGGTTTAGATGCCATGGTTCATTGCTATAATTTCCCTCCTGCGTATATCCTCAGTAACCTTGCTGTTTGCTCCCTAGAGGAAATTCCACTTGTTTCACTTTAATTATATCACTGTATCTTAAATGGCTCCTCAGTATGTCTTTCGTTATTTTTAAAAATTTTATTAACTGATTTTAGAGAGAGAGAGGACAAGAAAGAGAGAAAGATCGATTTGTTGTTCCACTTATTTATGTATTCATTGGTTGCTTCTTGTATGTGCCCTGACCAGGGATTGAACCCACAACCTTGGCATATTGGGATGACACTCTAGCCAGCTGAGCTACTCAGCAAGGGCTTTGGTACTACCTTTGGACTCATACTACATTACCCTGCTAAAATGCTTTCACACTTCCTGAGATGATTATGTTACACAATTTCTTCACTCCTCGAATCTCTAAAATTTCTCATTTCTCGCTGTTAGTTGATGAAACTTCTTTTTATTTCATTGAAAGCTAGAAACATCCAGAAAAAAACACTTCATAGTCCCATCACCAGATCTACCAACCTGCATGCATCTTTATCTCACACACACACACACACATACTTTGCATTCCTTCTTGTCCATCTCTTCCCTGCCACTTGCATAGCCTTCACTTTCCTTTTGACCAATCAAAACTCATATCAGCATATAAACATGGTTCAATATCTCCTATCTTAAAATAAAAATCCTTTGATTTAACATCATTCTCCAGTTATAGCCCATTTCTCTGTTGCAAAAAAATATTGAAAGAGTTGTCTATTATCTCTACCTTCACTTTATTACTATCCGTTCCTTTTCTTCTATTCCAGTCCAGATTTCATCACTCTATTCACTAAGACCACCTTTGTCAAACCAGCAACAACCTCCACAATGGTCTAAACCCAATGGTCAATTCTTAGGCATCATTTTATTTGAACTGACAGGTATTTGATTACTACTGATTTCCTTCAGCCCTGTGCTGTACTTACTTCTCCATAGACTTCTGGAGCATCACAGATTCTGGTTTTATTTTTTGTTTTTTCCCTACCTCACTGGTGGCTTCTTCTCACTCTTTGGCTGGCCTTTCTTCTTCTCAACATCAAATCTCTTCTTGATCTATAGTCACTTGCCAGATATACTCATTTCATTGCATAGCTTTAAAATCTAATGGCTCCCAAATTCCCATCTCCCACCTAACACTCTCTCCTAAGCTCTTAACATATATATAATATTCTCAAACATAGCATATCTGAAACCAATAAGGGGGGTAGATAGTAAATCAGTGGGGGAGGGGAAATAGATCGTAAACAAAGTAAATAATTATTAAACAAGGCAATTACAGAACTATGAAGAGAATGCTAAAGTAGGGATGAGTAGAAAAGAAGACAAAACAGTAGTAAATGTTAGACTTCTGTAGTTTATAATCCATTAATGGATCCGTTAATGAAATAGTGAGGTTTTTTTTAAGTTCTTGCTTTCTATTTGACTGAGATTGTCTTAGTGACTCATTGTTTAAGGAAGATGAAGCAAGAATTTTGTTTATTGTAGTGATTCTTCATAATATCACCATATTTCTTAGAGATATATTTATATTATGGACTTACAACTTTTACCTTTTAGAAAGTGGTTTTACTAAAAAAAAGTTATAGGTAAAATTTGCTCTAAATTCAGGATATAAATTAAGACTTTCTATGCAAAAAAGGTTTGACTTTTTTTACTTTAAAAATTATAACATCTGTATAAAAAGCCACTAAACAAAATACCAAATATTTCCTAAGAGTAATAAGAATAAATTCTATTTAAAAGCTACTAATGGAAGAATTATGAATTATCTAAGAATTAGTGTAAAAATAAATATAAATGATCTCTATGAAAAGAATTATAAAATATTAGGTCACTTTTTAATACTACAATATGTAAATAGCTATATTATATGCCAGGATGACAAAAATAGACTTTGTAAAAGAATATTCCCCCAAATAAATGTATAGGTTTAATATAATTTCAATTAAAAATTTATGAGTATTTTTCTCAGACATTGGAAAAGTAATTTTAAGGTTAATCTGAAAAAATAAGACAATATGAACTGAAAAATTGGAAACAATCTACAACTATTATAAGAGGCAGTGAGTTAAAATCAATTATTGTTAATCTATGGCTTAATACTAGGTAACTATATGAAAATATTTTGGAAGACATATGAGAAATTTCATGTATTAAATTTTTCTAATTTTGATATTTACTGAGGACTCACTATGCATTGATCTAGATGCTTTATATTATCAACTCACTTAAACCTCACAAGAACTCTTTGAAGTGCTCTTATCTGCACCTTCGTTTTATAGATGAGACCCAGCATTATTCAGCCATTAACCAGGATTTGAATCCAAGAAGCTTGATTTCTGAGTCCATAACCACAGCATAACACTGACTATTACGGAACAAAAAAATCCCATTACATCGTCATGGCTGTCAGCATGTCTACTATTTATTCTACTCAGATTTATCCTTTCCCCTTGACCTTGGCCAATACTAAACAAAGCCAAAGAGCTTTACCTGTCAGGGAAAAGTAATACAATAAAAGACCATAGAAGAATCTAGAATTACTGAGGGGACTAAAGTGATACTTGCATCACTCCTGGTTATCTTTCTGAACTCTTGTTGAAATAAGCTATGCATATTTAGATCTAGTAAGAATTTAGAAAGAAATATCTCCCCAAATATAGGCCACCTTCTCCCATTCCCAGTGTGTATGCATTATTTGGGTTTGTATGAAATGGAAGTATTTTTCTTTTTAAATAAATGATAACATTTATGGTCAGTAGGGTATGTTACAGAGCAAATGATAAAGTGAAAGGAAGCACATTTAGGGCATACAACTAGAAATATCTTTTTGGTTTTGTAGATCCTAGCAAACTTTTTCACTTTCCCTTGTGCTCAAATGCTTTCTACTTCTATTATCTGAGAATGTAACATTTTTCTAGTTTTCTATCTTTACTGGTTGGATAAAAGTTACAGGGTATGAGCTAAGGGTAAATGGCATATTTGGAGTCAAGAGGTGGCCTTCATTTCTACAGGAATGATTGGGGACATGTGCTGAAAATAAAAGTCCTGAATTACTCAGACTCAAGTGCCCCAGTTCACAACAGTTTAACTAGGGCAGTGGCCTTTGCAACATTTGATGACAGATGCTTTTCTACTCTGCTCAGGCTCCCTGTGAAGAATACCAACTGTAAAATCATACTGACAATCTCCTGTTACCCCCTCTCTCTCTTTTTTAGAGCACTTTAGGTTCTATTCTGTTTCTTAGTGATGCAATCAAAGATTTATAGCTTTGGAAATCAGTTTTCATTTTTTAGTAGAAGTCTAAAATGATTTTAAATGGGGGTTCTGGGAACTAATTTCCATGTGTGGATGGGGGGAAGGGATCCCACACCACCAACAAGCAATTCATGGACAGCAGCAGGGTGTGCAAGAATTAACTCATTTCAGACACAACCTACCCAGCAATAGCACCAGATTCCACAAGTTAGCAGTCCTACAACACTGTCCACCCACTCCCAACCCAGGTTACTGCGTGTACTTCTGAACTTGGCAGACTGGCTATAAGTTGGAGGTTCCCACAACCCCTCTTTGAGTTTGCTTAATTTGCTAGAGTAGCTCACAGGACTCAGACAAACAGTTTACTTATTGGAGTAACCAGTTTATTTTAAAAAGGCACAATAAAAACTACAGATAAATATTCAGATGGAAGAGTTGTGTAGGGCAAAGCATGGGGAAAGAGCTCAGCGCTTTCATGCTCTCCCCATGTGTTCATCAACCTGAAAGCCCTCTGAACTGCCTCCTTTGGGTTTGTATGGAAGCTTTATTACACAGGCATGATTGATTAAGTCACTGGGCATTTGGCAACTGGCTCAATCTCCAGCCCCTCTTCCCCCTGGAGGTGGTGGGGAGAAGTAGGACTGAAAGTTCCAACCTTCTAATCACATGGTTGGCTTTCCAGACAACCAGCTGCCTTCCTTAGGTGTGTTCCAAAGGTCACCTCATTAACATAACAAAAGGCATCTTTGTTGCTCTCAACACTTAGGAAATTTCAAGGGTTTTAGGAGAGCTGTGAGAGAAATGGGAACTAAGACCAAATACACATTATAAATCATAAAATCATAGGTTTTTAAAAAATTATTGTATAAAGCCAACCAGTCTATGTCACAGAGAATCAATAAATCATAAAATCATAGGTTTTTAAAAAATTATTGTTGTATAAAGCCAACCAGTCTATGTCACAGAGAATCCATGATGCTGGTGACAAAATACATAATTTGAGGGGAAAATACCTAACTTTTTTAATGAAGGTGATATTCATGGGCTTTTACCCTGCTGGTTAGCCACACAAGTGGTGAAAATGTGTACAAGGACTTTGATGTGGAAGAAAGAAAAGAAGAAAGGAAGGAAGGACATTCTAGATTCTAGTCCTGGCTCTGCAGGTAAACAGCTTAATGACTTTGAGACCAGTGTGTTCCTTTCTGAGTCTCATTTTCTTTACATAGAAAATGAAGTGAATGATACAGAGTTTGCAAGGTCCTTATGAGGACTAAATAAGATGCTGAATATAAATAACCTAGCCCAGTGCCTGGAATGTAATGATTACTCAATAAATGGAAACATAACCACAGCTGTAATAGGTCCCTTGGGAAGATATTATAAGAAATAATATTTGCTTTTCCATTGCATCATGAATACAATGATTGGTAAAGGAAGATGACTTTGATATACATAGTGAAAAACAATTGTTTTGGCATAGTGATGCAGGTTGTGAATGGGGTCATGTCAGGCCAGCTAAAGTTTTATTTTTTAAGTAATACTAAAATTAGCACAACTTTATGAATTTGAAAGAAGGGTCTTTGTTGAAGTTTTATTATTTGGCTACCAAGCATCTGAACCTCCTTATATCGAAAGTATTCTCCAACTCCCCCAACCCCCCCAAAACAAACAAACAAACAAACAAACAAAACCAATAAAACAAAACAGGCAGTTAAACCCTCTCTCTCTGATCCCTGGCAGCTATGGCATGTGAACTAGGATCAGCCAATTCGATCCTCTTGTTTAGTACCTGGAGTCCAGAGAAAATGATAAAACAAAAGGGCACTGGGAAATACTCATGGAAACAGAAGAGGAGATTCAAACAATGGGAGTGGCTATACATATGTAGCTGAGGTTATACCTGCTACCTAGATTTTTTCTCTGATAAGACCTATGTTCTCTGGTCTCTTGCATCATGCCTTTTACCCAAGCTTGGTCTTTGTAACTTAAGGTTGGTTCTTTGAACTATCCTATATCTTTTTTATAAATACCATTTTCTTTTAATAGTAACGAAAGTCAAATTCTGGTTTTTGTTTGTTTGTTTGTTTTTTCAATCAAGAACTCCCAAGGTATTAGTAAACCAATGACCATTTCCTTAATTTGGTATCACCAAATTTTGGGAGTGCTAATTAGGTTTCATAATATAGAAGATTTAAATAAGTGTATACTCTTTAGACTATTGGGTAAGACATAACCGTTGTACTGTATGTAGCTCTCACATGCAGAACACCAAGCACCTAAACTCTGGCTGTAGAAGTACTATCACACAAACACACACACACACACACACACACACTTAAAACTGTAGTTGGGGGAGAGGATTTGATAACTAAAGTATAATTTCCAGACTCTAGGGATGAGTTGAGAACATGGGTTTTATCTGTCCCACCAGCAAACCTGAGACTGTATTTGATGCTGTATATTGTGGGATGATCCATGCAAGAATCAAAGCAGCATGTGGGGAGGACCATGTGAAATATTTCCTAGAGATGGAAGCCAGGGCTGGGGCAGGAGTGATGAACTCCAGCCAGAGGAAGAACACTCAGAGTGAAAAGTCCCCAGGACCTCAGTCACTGCCTGAAAGCACTGAGGTGAGATCATCACTAACTAGACCAGTGATGGTGAACCTATGACACGCGTGTCAGAGGTGACACACGAACTCATTTTTTTGGTTGATTTTTCTTTGTTCAATGGCATTTAAATATATAAAATAAATATCAAAAATATAAGTCTTTGTTTTACTATGGTTGCAAATATAAAAAAATTTCTATATGTGACATGGCACCAGAGTTAAGTTAGGGTTTTTCAAAATGCTGACACACCGAGCTCAAAGGTTCGCCATCACTGACCTAGGCATTGCCTCTTGAAATGTGGAAACTAGGGAATTCATCCTTATTTAATAGAAAGTGCAGGCCTTGTAGGTAAATGACCATTCTGAACCACCCTAGAGGGGTCATTGATGGAACGAAAGGGTGAGAGAAGCAAGGTTGTGGTGGGGTCAAGCATAGTGGAGGAATGTTTATGGATTATCTCAAGATTGTTTTTAGAGGCCCCAAAATGCTGTTTAGTGTTTCTATGTTTGCTATTCTTTATTTGCACACAGAGATTGGTGCAGTGAGTCCAAAAATATGTAGAATATGCAAGAATGTTTTTATTCCTAGCATTATCTTTGTGAACACTGGATAGTATTTATTTTATGTATTTTTGGGTATGACCCTGGGCTTGTCTTTCTGCAAGGAATCAGAGGCTGGTGTAATATTTTGCTTGCTAAAACCTAAACCCTATTTATCTGCCCTGAGTCATGAGTGACATTAAGAAACAATGCTTAATTAAAACAATAAATCAGAAATAGAAACCACTCCTTGATGAATGATATACACTCAGGTTTACTTGTTGCTCTTAGAAATACCATTTCCAGGAAGGTGTCCCAAGTTAAATTCCCTCAGCACAAACTCTTTTCAATAAACCTTTCATCATGTAGAAACGTTGATTATATATAAAATCCTTTAATAGCCATTAGTATTTACTTAACATTATATTTTCCTAGATTATAATATAAAAACTAGAGGCCCAGTGCACAAATTTGTGCATGGGTGGGGCCGGCTAGCCCACCCTGATGGGGACCATTGGGCTGGGCTGGCCAGGGGAGGGGCCATGGGTAGTTGACCTGCCAGCCGCACCCCTCGGTCGAACTCCCGGTTGAACTCCTGGTCGCACTCCTGGTCAAGGGGCAATTTGCATATTAGCCTTTTATTACATAGGATTAGAGACCTGGTGCACAAAATTTGTGCATGGGTAGGGTCTCTAGGCCTGGTCGGTGATCAGGGTCGATCAGTGGCTCAACTGGTGGGGTGATTAGGGGGCCACCGCTGGTACCTGCCTTGGCCAGCCTGCACCACCTGCTAGCCAGCCCTGACCCCACCACTCCTGCTGTTTGCCTCCCTCTGTGGGGCCACCAGCAGGGTGATCAGGGGGGCCCCCAATGGCATCCGCCTTGGCTGGACTGGGGCCTGTGGGCTGGGGGCAGCTCCTGCATTGAGCATCTGCCCCCTGGTGGTCAGTGTGCATCATAGCAACCGGTTGTTCTACTGGTAGTTCTGCTGTTTGGTCTATTTGCATATTAGGCTTTTATTATATAGGATAATGAGAAATCCTATTTATTAATCTTTGCTCTCAATCATAGCTTAAACTAATGCTAAAAAAATTCATTTTAACTTGAGCACAGTGAACTGATCAGAACACTTCCCAGTTGTCATCAGAAGCATCCTGAGCCATGCATGCAGCTTCATAGAGCTTCAGGACCAGTGGCCATTCGGTTGTGAAAGGCTTTTCTCCGACATGACTTAAACTACCAGTGCCAGGCCTCCACCACAGCCTGGTATGTGGCCAATGGGTATGGGCCAATGGAGTTTTATTTTTTCAAACTTTTCCTCTGGCTTTCTACTTTTTTTTCTTCCATGGGTAAGAGGAGATAACAATCATTATATATGAATACAATAGACATGAAGGAAGTATCTAAAAAAACTATTATATAGTGGGCACCTACTACGTTTCCATGTTTCATATAGAATGTTTCATTTTACCATCAGAAAAAGCAGTGAGACTTGCTCATGGAAAATATAAACTAAAGGAGTACCCTACCCTTTCTATGTGCTCCTGTGGAGTCCTGTGTCTGTCTACCCCTGTTGCAGGTATTAGAAAATCCTATTTATTTGTCTACACCTTCAGTGGAGTAAAGTGTCTTGAGGATACTGATTATGTTAATTTTCTAGGGCTACCATCACAAAGTTCCACAGACTAGGTATCTTAAAAAGCAGAAATGTATCTTCTCAGAGTTCTGGAGGGTAGAAGTCCAAGATCTGAGAACTAAAAACTTGAAGCAGTATTGACAACAAGTTTGGTTCCTTCTGAGAGCTCTCATTGGTTTTCACGTGGCTGCCTTCTCCCTGTGTCCTCGCAAGTTCCTTCCTTGGTCTGTGTTTGTTTGTTTGTTTGTTTGTTTTTAATATATTTTATTGATTTTTTACAGAGAGGAAGGGAGAGGGATACAGAGTTTGAAACATCGATGAGAGAGAAACATCGATCAGCTGCCTCCTGCACACCCCCTCCTGGGGATGTGCCCGCAACCAAGGTACATGCCCTTGACCAGAATCGAACCTGGGACCCTTCAGTCCACAGGCCGACACTCTATCCACTGAGCCAAACTGGTTAGGGCTGTGTTATTTTTTTAAAAAAAATTAATCTTTTTTGTTGAGATTACTACCGAGGTCCCTCTTTATTTCCCTCCACACCTCCCCTTCACCTGGTTCCCACCCGCCCCAGGCCCTTGCCACCCTATTGTCTGTGTCCATAGGTACTGCATACATGCATATAATATCTTTATCTAATCTCTTCCCGCACCCCCCACACCCTCTTCCCTCTGAGAATCGTCAGTCTGTGCCATTTCCATGCCCCTGCTTCTATTCCATTCACCAGTTTATTCTGCTCATCAGATTTTTTATTCATTTGATTTTTAGATTCAGTTATTGATAGATATGTATTTGTTGACACTTTGTTGTTCATATTTTTCATCATTACCTTTTTCTTCCTCTTCTTAAAGAATACCCTTCAGCATTTCATATAATATTGGTTTGGTGGTGATGAACTCCTTTAGCTTTTTCTTGTCTATCAAGCTCTTTATCTGACCCTCAATTCTAAATGATAGTTTTTCTGGGTAGAGTAATCTTGGTTGTAGGTTCTTGCTATTCATCCCTTTGAATATTTCTTTCCACTCCCTTCTGGCCTGAACGGTTTCTGCTGAGAAATCAGCTGACAGTTGTATGGGCACTTCCTTGTAGGTAACTAACTGCTTTTCTCTTGATGCTTTTAAGATTCTCTCTTTGTCTTTTGACCTTGGCATTTTAATTATGATGTATCTTGGTGTGGTCCTCTTTGGGTTCCTCTTGTTTGGGGTTCTCTGTGCTTCCTGGACTTGTAAGTCTATTTCTTAGGTAGGGGAAGTTTTCTGTCATTATTTCTTCAAATAGGTTTTCAATATCTTGCTCTCTCTCTTCTTCTGGCACCCCCATAATTTGGATGTTGGTATACTTGTCCCAGAGGCTTCTTACACTATCTTCATATTTTTGGATTTTTTGTGTGTGTGTGTTTTCTTCTGGTTGGGTGATTTTTGCTTTCTCATATTTCAAATCATTGATTTGATTCTCGGGATCCTCTAGTCTACTGTTGAATCCCTGTATATTATTCTTTATTTCAGTTAGTGTCTGCTTAATTTCTGGACTGGGCCTTTTCCATTTTTTTGGCATTCTCACTAAGATCCTTGAAAGTCTCACTAAGTCCTTTAGAGGTTTCTAGAAGATTCTTGAGTAGCCTTGTAACTGTGGTTTTGAACTCTATATCCAGTAGTTTACTTTCTTTCATTTCTTTCATTTGTGACATGCTTCTTTGTCTCCGCATTTTGGCTGCTTCCCTGTGTTTGTTTCTATGTGTTGGGTAGAGCTGCTAAATCTCCTTGAGTTGATAGAGTGGCCTTGTGTAGTAGGTGCACCCCTTTGTCAGCTGTGTGCACAGTCTTGTTGTAGTTGAGCCTTGATTGCTGTTGGTGTCACTGGGAGGAATTGACCTCCAGGCCAGTTGGCTGTGGGGACCAGCTGAGACTACAGTGGGAGAGCTGCTGTGAAGGATACTCCCTTATGGAGCAGGACTTGCTTCAGTGGGGCTTTGGTGGTCACTGAGTCTGCCCCTTGAGTGTGTTGCTTATGGATGTGAAGAGTTGTAATCTGATATGGTCTCACACTGACTACTGGGTACACTGGCTCTTTCGTCTCCAAGGAGGTGCAAAGTCAGCCACTGCCTGGGGCCACCCAGCAGGAGTTACAGAGAGATCTGCAGATTCCTTCTCTTTGTATTGGGTTTGGAAGTGCCCAGACGAGGCCCAACTTTGAAGCAAGGCATGCAGGTGCTGGTGCTGGGTCTTGGGCCTTTTATTGATAGGTTTGTGGCTCCCTGACCCAGCTGCAGCTCCTTTGACAGGTATTAGCCTGAGAAAGGACAGGCCATTCATATGCAAAAGCCATTGCCCACAGCTTGGGTGGGGTTGTAAATTGGATGAGGCCAGAACTCAGGAAATCACCAGGGCGGAGCAAACAGAAATGGCTGCCAGTCAGCCCTGCAACCAGGGAAGTCCCAGCATAAGAACAATGACTGCTGCAAGCACTTCCATCAGGAAGAAAGCTTCCCATGAGTTCCTGTCCTGATGACAGAGAGTCCAGTTTCCCCTCATATTTGTCTGGGTCCTCCAGATCCTCACCTGGCACTGGAGCTCAGAAGAAGTGGGAGCTTGTACGGTCAGTTCATGGTGCCAGTCTTTTAAGAGCAACAGCTGGGTCTCCAGCTGCCTCTGTGTCACTGAGCCCCAATCAGCACTGGTTTTTACAGCCCATAGTTCTTATTGCCCATAGGGACTTCTTTTCCCAGCTCTGGGACCCTGGGCTGAGCATCTGGTGTGGGGCTGGGACTTGTTGCTCCTCCGGGCAGCCTCTGCGGAGATGATCTCCCTCCTGATTAAAAAAGCAGCACACGTGGGTGCCGGACCAGCCCATTCTGTGCCTCTGCACCTCTTACCAGTCTCAGTGTGTTTTCTTCTTTACCTCTCTAGTTGTAGTATTTCCATTCAGCCAGCTTTACAGCAGTTCTGGATGGTGGTTGTTCTGTATTTTAGTTGTAATTTTGATGTGGTTGTGGGAGGCAGCGATTACAGGCATTTGCCTACGCCATCATCTTGGTTCTCCCTGGTGTGAGTTCTTTATTTCCTAATCTCCTCTTCTTATAAGAACACCCATCACATTGGATGAATGCCCTCCCATATGACCTCATCTTGGCTTAAATACCTCTTTAATGGTCTTCTCTCCAAATATAGTCTTATTCTGAAGTACTGGGGTTTAGGACTTCAATATATAATCATCTTTTATGTTCACCACAAAGTTAGTGCTTGTTTCTATCATGCCACCTGTTTATCCAAATAATTTTCTAATCTCTTATCTCAATCTGCTAAGAATGACTATTATTTCCACCTCCTTAAGACACTCCCCCACTGCTATCCCGTTGTGTGGGATCTATCAGAAAATATGGCTGCTGCCAACTCTTTCCCTGTCTGTACACATGTGCTATCCCCCTTCTTGAATCTGGGCCTCTTGTGACTGGTTTGACCAGTATAATACAGCACTCTGCCAGTTCTGAGCCCAGCCTTCAAGAGGAATGCCCACTTCTGCTGCCTGGCTCTTGAAGCCTTGAACCAATGTGTGAGGAATTCAAGTTCCTCTGTGGAATAAGATCCTACAGGAAGGAGCATTGAAGTGCTAGAAATGTTAGTGAGGAAGACATCTTGGGCAGATTGCTTTTACCTTGAGCATATGTTGATGAAAACTCTAACTAGAAGTATTGCATTTTCCTTGACATCATCCTTTGAATCATAACAACCTCTGTGCTTATCCCAGTTCACTGAAGCCCCTGCCCCTATTGTGCCACCTGGGATGGATATGTTACCATTATCTTAGAGAATTCCTTTACACTAGCCCAGTACATCGAGTAGGCAGTAAGTGCAGTCTTGACTTCTGTCCTTACCAAAGAGGTCAGCTGTCTCTGTCCAAAGGGAACTAAAGCCTCTAAACAATTTAATAAAATTAATGCATTTTGTAGGATGAACTCTTGCACTTTTAACATAAAACCAATTCCATATAATTTTAAATCTATTCACTGAATCAACCATCCACCGAGTGGTTCTCAAATATTCTTGAACCTGAAATGCCTATTAAGGTACAATTGGCACTGTCAACATTCCTTGCACAATTTTAATGAGAAAAAAAAATTGAAAGCACACCTCTCCGTACGGCTAGGCATTAATCACTGTAATGATAGCAGGGAAGTAAATTAACGAATACTATAACCTCTTACCCTTCAGAAGCTAAGTAATCATAAAGGTACCACAGGAAAATTGGTTACATCTGAACCAATTTTTGTAAGGCGTGATGATAATTAAAAATGTTAAAAATCAAAGAGGGTTTTTTTTTTAAGTTAAAAACTTGGAGGCAGTACTGCCATTCTCATCTTTCCCCCACCATCACTTCCTAGATGCTGCTCAGTCCATGCCTACACTCTCTTTCTTGCCACCCCCTCCTCCAGGGAACCCTTTGCATCCACTGAGAACTTAGGGCTCTTATTGTGTCCTGCTCTATTTTTATATTTATTTATTGATTTGAGAGAGAGAGAAAGAGAGAAAGAGAAACATCAATTTGCTGCTCCACCTATTCATGCACTTATTGATTTATCCTTATACTAGAGGCCTGGTGCATGAAATTTGTACACTGGAGGGGGGTGTCCCTCGGCCCAGCCTGCACCCTTTCCAATCTGAGACCCCTCAGGGGATGTCTGACTGCCAGTTTAGGCCCTATTCCTGTGAGATTGGGCCTAAACTGGCAGTAGGACATCCCTCTCACAATCCAGAACTGCTGGCTCCTAACCACTCACCTGCCTGCCTATCTGATCACCCCCTAACTGCTCCCCTGCCAGCCTGATTGACACCTAACTGCTCCCCTGCCG
>NW_005353325.1:74498-76281 GCF_000412655.1 Myotis brandtii | reverse complement strand
TCCCCTGCCGGTCATCTTGTGACACCGTGGGGGTGGCCATCTGGTGATGATGTGGGGCGGCCATCTTGTGACATGAGGGCGTGAGGGTCAATTTGCATATTACCTCTTTATTTTATAGGATATGCCCTGACCATGAGTTGAACCCGCGACCTTGGAGTATGGGGAACGATGCTCTGATCAACTGAACCACCCAGCCTGGGCTGTCTTGCTCTTTTCTCAAAGAGTCTGCATATTCATGTGGGTAGTGTGGCTGGCACAACATCCTTTGAGATCTTAATATTAAAATGTCCTTAATATTACAAATTGCACTTAGTTCATGTCATGGAATTTATTTCCAATGTCCCATTTTCAATGACTTCACAAATTCCCCTGTAGACATGTGTGAACATCAAAAAATGGAGTCACTGATGTCAAAGAGCCCTACCTCACAAGGAGTTGGGAGGCCACTAGGGAGTCCACCTTACTCAGGTCCACACCCAGGTAAAACTTGAGATTTTGAACTTTGTTGTTGTTCTCCCTGCAACCACAATCTAGATCTTACTTTCCCTGCAACCACAAACTCGATATTTTAGTTTACATCGAGTCTAGCTAGCTAAAACATATTTTCTTCTCTATTTCCATATTCTGTCTTATATACTGGGCTGGTTTGTTTATTGATGACTCTAAATAATTTTTCTTTTGGAATCATTTTTTCTTTTGTGTGTTCCTTTGTATCACATGAGCTAGAAACCTAAGAATTATATTTACCAAAAGTCCACCCACAGAATTCCTGGTAAGATTCCAACACCAGTAGTCACCCATTCCAACACCTGCCTGGACCTTACTAACCCTCTTCAGACTATTCAGATGCTCTTAGACAGCCTATCAGGAAGTTTCAATACAACCTGTGACTTGTACCTTTATAAGCTCCAGCTTTCTTTGTTTTCTCTGGGGCACATTTCAGGTCACTCCTGAATCTGTAACCCCAGGTCTAAATCCTCTTTTTTTTTTAAATCCTCACCTGAGGATATTTTTCCATTGATTTTTAGGGAGAGTGAAAGAGAGAGAGAAAGACAGAGAGAAACATCGATGTGAGAGAAACACATCGATTGGTTGCCTCCTACAAGAGCCCTGACCAGGGCCTGGGCTGGGGAGGAGCCTGCAACTGAGGTACATGCCCTTGACCAAAATTGAACCCAGGATCCTTTGGTCTGCCAGCTGGTGCTCTATCCACTGAGCAAAACAGGTTAGGGTGCCAGATCTAAATCCTTAAAGACCCTGAATCAACTTTTGTTTTGCTTTGCAACCTTAGTTCTTCATTCTTTTACATATCCCACAATTTACTTTTAACTTTGATTTACTGGTGATATTTAAGTTGTTACTGACCAGCAACTCAAACTTTTTTCTCTAAAATGAATCCCTAAAGATAGAAACTGGGAACTAAAAGAAAAAACAGTTTTGAGGACCTTGATGTGCTTTGAAAAATCACCTTTGAGAAACTTGAGAACAATGGGTTCTAATAACAGTGGAAGTAACAACTGTTTGTCCTGCATGTGGCACACTGAGTAGCTTATATAAAAGTAGCATCTAAAGGTCCTTGTTAGCATAAGTGACCATTTTGTGTGTGTATTTGCTCTTTATGATTACTAGTAAGATTAAACTTTTAACTTTATAAATTTGTGGTATCTATTATTTTATGAATAAACTAGAGGCCCAGTGCATGAAATTCATGCATGGGAGGGGGGAGGGGGGACCCTCAGCCTGGCCTGCACCCTCTCGCAATCCAGGACCCCTCGGGGGATGT
>NW_005353325.1:50842-74309 GCF_000412655.1 Myotis brandtii | reverse complement strand
TTTTTTTTTAAATCCTCACCTGAGGATATTTTTCCATTGATTTTTAGGGAGAGTGAAAGAGAGAGGGAAAGACAGAGAGAAACATCGATGTGAGAGAAACACATCGATTGGTTGCCTCCTACAAGAGCCCTGACCAGGGCCTGGGCTGGGGAGGAGCCTGCAACTGAGGTACATGCCCTTGACCAAAATTGAACCCAGGATCCTTTGGTCTGCCAGCTGGTGCTCTATCCACTGAGCAAAACAGGTTAGGGTGCCAGATCTAAATCCTTAAAGACCCTGAATCAACTTTTGTTTTGCTTTGCAACCTTAGTTCTTCATTCTTTTACATATCCCACAATTTACTTTTAACTTTGATTTACTGGTGATATTTAAGTTGTTACTGACCAGCAACTCAAACTTTTTTCTCTAAAATGAATCCCTAAAGATAGAAACTGGGAACTAAAAGAAAAAACAGTTTTGAGGACCTTGATGTGCTTTGAAAAATCACCTTTGAGAAACTTGAAAACAATAGGTTCTAATAACAGTGGAAGTAACAACTGTTTGTCCTGCATGTGGCACACTGAGTAGCTTATATAAAAGTAGCATCTAAAGGTCCTTGTTAGCATAAGTGACCATTTTGTGTGTGTATTTGCTCTTTATGATTACTAGTAAGATTAAACTTTTAACTTTATAAATTTGTGGTATCTATTATTTTATGAATAAACTAGAGGCCCAGTGCATGAAATTCATGCATGGGAGGGGGGAGGGGGGACCCTCAGCCTGGCCTGCACCCTCTCGCAATCCAGGACCCCTCGGGGGATGTTCGACTGCCCAGGGATCAGGCCTAAACCAGCAGTCAGACAATCCTCTCGCAATCTGGGACCACTGGCTCCTAACCACTCGCCTGCCTGTCTGATCGCCCCTAACTGCCTCTTCCTCAGCTCTGCTGTGTTGGCTTTGTCTGGAAGGACGTCCAGAATGATGTCTGGAAGGTCGTTTGGCTGTCTGGACTAATTAGCATATTACACCTTTATTATTATAGATAGATCATGTATCTACATTTTCTAAATAATCATTTGAACTATTTCTGACTATCTCACCCTCCCATTCCTCTTAGTCACTCTTAATTTACGTTGTTTTCCAGTAGTCACCCATTCCAATTCTACACCTTTCTAGTTTTGCTTCCATATTTTAGTTTACATCGAGTCTAGCTAGCTAAAACATATTTTCTTCTCTATTTCCATATTCTGTCTTATATACTGGGCTGGTTTGTTTATTGATGACTCTAAATAATTTTTCTTTTGGAATCATTTTTTCTTTTGTGTGTTCCTTTGTATCACATGAGCTAGAAACCTAAGAATTATATTTACCAAAAGTCCACCCACAGAATTCCTGGTAAGATTCCAATAAGTTTCTAACGCAAGATGTAGATGGCTAAAAAGAAGCAGCAAACATTATTCCTCCTAAGCAGAAGTGGACAAACACGGGTTTTGGGAGAAGACAAATGCCTTCTGGGTATTCTCCTACCCTTCATTCAATTCGATGCTACAAGCAGCTGAGATTATCATTGGCCCTTTCCCCAAAATTTCTAGATCTTTCAGATTGGACCACAGGCAAAAGGCTTTGCCAAGTAGACTTCCCAGGGGAAGCTACACTCCC
This sequence comes from Myotis brandtii, assembly GCF_000412655.1. NCBI lineage: Eukaryota > Metazoa > Chordata > Mammalia > Chiroptera > Vespertilionidae > Myotis > Myotis brandtii. The sequence goes on along the minus strand of NW_005353325.1, from coordinate 72,671 downwards.
TCCTCACAACAGATTTGTTGCTCAGTCAGACATTGATATTCTCTAGAGGAAATGAAGTCAAGGAGACAGGTTTTTTGGGACTAGCCCTGTTTATACACATATCTAAGGTGACCTAATCAGGGGGCCTTAGGAGTGTCCACACTTTTCAGGTACTTCCTTGTCTGAGACCTTATTAGGGGCCTTGCCTAAGGCACTTTATCTACTTTGACCTTTCCACTGCTAGCTCAGCCCCAAGTCCCCCCCACCAGCTCATGGATCCATAAAGATGTCCTCCTCATGAGATATGATCCCAGCCATCTGCAAGGCATCCACATGACCCTGCCCAGTGCTCTTCTATGGGGAAAATTTGGATCACTAGGAAGCCAATGTCTCCTTTTGTCCCTTACTTGCACTGTCACAGAAAGCCGTAAAGGCTTGACTGTTATTTTCAGTTGGGCTTGTTGCCCTGATTCACCAGATTGCATGTGATTCCTGATCCCTGCCCTGGGTTCTAATTGCCTGTGTTAAATCCCCCTTCCCACATCAAATATCTAGAGTTCTTTTGTTCTGACAGAACCTTTCTGATACATACATGTACCCCAGTGTTTCTTTTTCTTTTACTTCCCAGGAAGAAATATTACACTTCCTGCTCAAGGTTAATTCATTTCCTCAGTCATTTATTCACTCATGCATTTAGGCATATTTATTAAACATCTGGTACTGTGTTATTATCACCGGCACTGTGTTAATTCCTGAGACTATAAAATAAAGACTTGGTCTATGCCCTGAAGGAGTACATTGTCTTATCCCTGAGACACAAAGAGGCAAATGATTACAATTCAGAAGTAATCATAGGGCATAAGGCTAGGGCCATAAACCCATAGGAATGGTGTCCTTGTAAGAAGAGGAAAAGATACCAGAGTTCTTATTCTCTCTCTCTCTCTCTCTCTCTCTCTCTCTCTCTCTCTCCCTCCTTCCCTCCCTCCCTCATGTATGCACAATGAAAAGACCATGTGAGGACACAGCAAGAAGACACATCTTCAAGCAAAGGAGAGCTTTTTCACCAGAAACCAACTACTATTCTGGTACTTTAATCTTGGACTTCTAGTCTGCAGAACTGTGAGTAAATAAATTTCTGTTGTATTTTGTTAGGACAACTTGAGCAGACATGAACAAACCTGAAGGATGAGAGATAATGGCTATGTGCAAAGTAGGGAGACAAGCGAGAGAGGAAATAGTGGATACAGAGTCCAGGATGCTAAGAAGAGCCAGATATCCTGGGCAGATTTAAGAACTGTCTGCCAGGGATCCTATAGGCCCATTGGGAATATTTCTGATATATCTTCAGGAATGAGTCCAAGATGACAGGATCACTAATTATGGAAATAACAAATGGATTTTGTGTCTGGTGGATCTGAGGTCCAATTCTAAGGAGTAAAATGTGATTGAGACGGGGGAAGAGACCAAAGTTCTACATGCTGGTAGTGACTGAGGCACTGATAACCAATGACTACATTCAATTTTTTCATGTTACAAACGTGAAAATCAAAACACAGGGATATGAAGAGTATTAACAGGGATTAAACAGACACATCACACCAGCATCCTTATGAATCTCACTCTCCTGTATATCCCTTTCAAGTATTTTCATTTAAACTGAACCAAATTACCCTTCCCAAATTTATGTCACATAATTGGGCTATGGCACCAAACCTGGATATCTAGAAAAATGGTCTCTATGGTATTTGAATGTGGAAAACTGAAACTACAATCTAAAAGCATTAACTATTGTCCTGGCCAGCGTGGTTCGACCCAGAGCCCTGTCTGGGGTGCATTTAGGAGGCAACCAATTGATGTCTCTCTCACATCAAAGTTTCTCTCTCTCTCTCTCTCTCTCTCTCTCTCTCTCTCCCTCTCTACTCATCTATTCCTCCCTATCTCCCTTCCACTTTCTCTAAAAATCAATGGAAAAAATATCCTTGGGTGAGGATCAATTAAAGCATTAACTGTTAATGCTCTTGTTTCCTCTATATACTTAGTAGTATTGACCAAGCACTGTTTGAAGGTTCAGGGTCTACATAGGTTGCTTATTGGACTGTAATCTCAAAAAAAATCTCACTTTTATAATTGTAGTAATAACAGTAGCAATGTTTATTTATTGGGTATTTATGATATGTCTAACAGGCAGCTAGATGTTTTATAAAACATATTTAATTTATGCAGTAGGTATTTTTAGTACCAACAGATGAAGAAAATAGGGAATACCTGGAAAAGATGCTCAAGATTATCCAGCTAAGAAAATGAAGGAACTGAAAATGAAGTAATTTTCCAGTGAATGTTTAACAACCATGGAAGCTTGGGTCTGCAGCATTTGAGGATTTCGGTAGCATTAATACACTCACAATGATTTCAAACTGTAAATGTGATGCCACTGACCTGCTAACAGCTGCACAGCAGCAAACCATTACACAGTTGACCCGAGAACAACATGGGTTTGAACTCCACAGGTCCTCTTATACTTGAATTTTTTCAATAAATACAGCTGACCCTTCCATGGATTTCAACCAACCATGGTTGGAAAAAAAGTATTTTTTCATTCCTAACCATAGTTTCGCAGCCATGGATTCTCAACTACCTATAGAAAATACTGATTTCTTTTTTTTTAAATTAAATGTATTGTGGTGACATCTATAACAATAAAAGCATAATATGCTAATTAGACCAGACAGCTGAACAACCTTTCAGACATCATTCCAAACGTCCTTCTGGATGAAGCTGCCACGGTGGGGGCTGAGGCAGAGGGGGTTAGGGGCGGTCAGGCAGGCAGGTGAGCAGTTAGGGGCAATCAGGCAGGCAGGTAGGCAAGCAATTAGGAGCCAGCAGTTCTGGATTGTGAAAGGGTGCTGGCCGGGCTGAGGGACTCCTCCCCCCTCATGCACTGGGCCTCTAGTTAGTTAATCTATACTAATAAAAGGATAATATGCTACTTAGACAAGACATCTTCCAGACACCCTTCTGGACAAAGCCATGGTGGTGGGGGCCGAGGCAGAGGCAGTTAGGGGCAATCAGGCTGGCAGGGGAGCAGTTAGGGGCAATCAGGCTGGCAGGGGAGCAGTTAGGGACAATCAGGCTGGCAGGGGAGCAGTTAGGGGGTGATCAGGCCAGCAGGGGAACAGTTAGGGCCATCAGGCCGGCAGGCAGAGGTGGTTAGGGGCAACCAGGCAGGCAGGCAGGTGAGCGGTTAGGAGCCAGAGGTCCTGGATTGTGAGAAGGATGTCTGGGATCAGGCCTAAACTGGCAGTCAGACATCCCCCAAGGGGTCCCGGATTGGAGAGGGTGCAGGATCGGGCTGAGGGACCCCCTTCCCCATGCACAAATTTTATGCACCGGGCCTCTAGTAAGATTATAAAGGTTTCAAATATACATTTCTATGATACATGATTTGTATATTGCATTGTGTGCCCACCACCCAAAGTCAAATCATCTTTCTTCATCATATATTTGACCCCTTTTACCATTTACTGCCCTTCTACCTCCTTTCCTTTGGTAACCAACATACTATTGCCTGTATCTATAAGCTTCTTTAAAAAAATATTTTTTCATTTATTGCTTTTAGTTTTATATCCCACATATGAGTGAAATCACATGATTCTTAACTGTTTATTTCACTTAACATGATATTCTCAAGGTCTTCCATTTGTCGCAAATAGCAATATTTAATCTTTTTTTTTAATGGCTGAGTAGTAAAAATGATTTCAATCTACAGATAAAAAAAAATACTGTTTTTGATCAGTGGACGGTTGAATCCTGAAAGTGAAGGACCCACTGTAGTTGTTTTCGGAGAGTCAAGAGTCATAGCAGATTGTGGATTTTCAACTGCTTGGGGGTTGGCACTACTAATCACCCTGCTTTTTCAGGACCAAATGTATGCACTTCTACCATAACCATTGTTCTCACAAGCCTGGGGGAGACAGTTCCAGCACAGCTGTATAATGGGAGTGTGACTCCTGAGTTTGTACATGTAAAACCTAGGCTATATTTTCTCTTTTTGCCACTGGGCTTTGAAACGGGTATAATGAGTGTAACTTACCAGGTGTATGATTTACAAGGATTTTGCTTTTTCGATGTTCCATCTCTTCAACTTCACAGCCAAAGATAAGTTTCTTTTTACTTGACAGTCAAAGATTGTATTCAGTTGGAAAGATATTGACCTCTGTTTTCAATTTCCATGTCTTCAGAGGGTAGATTGGGAAATGGACTGGCCAGTTTCTATAACCATATTGTTAGAAACATATGAGATCTGGGACACTAATTTTTAGAGAGGATGTAGGTAAAACTGATACTTATTTATGCAATGCTTATTCCCAACCCTGTCCCTGCACAGAGAGCCTAAATTTTGTTCTGGCTTTATGTCCAAGCTTCCCCATGTGCCTTGGTAAATCCTTATGGTTCTAGACCAATGATCAGGTCCTATAAACCTTGGCAATGATGGATTTTAGTTTGGGCATGTTACCCAAATAAGGCCAGGGAGATATGAAGTGAGATACCTGAAACCTGGGAAATGTTTCTGAGTTCTTAAACACAAGACAGTCGCTTTCCTTGCCTCCCTTCCATTGGCATAAAAATATTTGATGTCAGAATCATAGAATTATTACAAAAATGTAATAAGCTGACCAGCTGTTTGTAACAAAGTAGGAAGATAGCAAAAACTTGGATTGCTACTGATGACTTGGAGCTGCTAAATTAATAACCCCATAGTTTCCCTTCCTCAGGTCTTGTATTGTGAGCTAATAAAATCCCCTTATTTGTTACTTAAGTGGGTTTTTTGTTTCTTCTATCCCCACATCTAGCCCTGTACATACTATCTTTTTTATCTCCTTTTTGTTTGTTTGTTTAGTTTCTCTTTCCTCTGCATATCTTTTTTTGGTTATATCCTGTCTTATTTAAATGTTTATAATGAGACTAGAGGCCCAATGCACAAACTTATTCCCAACCCTGTCCCTGCACAGAGAGCCTAAATTTTGTTCTGGCTTTATGTCCAAGCTTCCCCATGTGCCTTGGTAAATCCTTATGGTTCTAGACCAATGATCAGGTCCTATAAACCTTGGCAATGATGGATTTTAGTTTGGGCACGTTACCCAAATAAGGCCAGGGAGATATGAAGTGATACCTGAAACCTGGGAAATGTTTCTGAGTTCTTAAACACAAGACAGTCGCTTTCCTTGCCTCCCTTCCATTGGCATAAAAATATTTGATGCCAGGAGCCATAGAATTATTACAAAAATAAAATAAGCTGACCAGCTATTTGTAACAAAGTAGGAAGATAGCAAAAACTTGGATTGCTACTGATGACTTGGAGCTGCTAAATTAATAACCCCATAGTTTCCCTTCCTCAGGTCTTGTATTGTGAGCTAATAAAATCCCCTTATTTGTTACTTAAGTGGGTTTTTTGTTTCTTCTATCCCCACATCTAGCCCTGTACATACTATCTTTTTTATCTCCTTTTTGTTTGTTTGTTTAGTTTCTTTTTCCTCTGCATATCTTTTTTTGGTGATATCCTGTCTTATTTAAATGTTTATAATGAGACTAGAGGCCTGATGCACAAAATTCATGCAAGGGGCTCAGCCCTTGTAGCCCCGGCTTTGTGTAAGAGTAGGCCTTCCTTCCCCCTGCTTCCGGCATTGGCTTCCCTCTGGCATCCAGGACCTGGGCTTCCCTCCTCTGGCCGCCAGCAGGCACCCGGGACCCGGGCTGGCTTCCCTCTGGCCTAGGCTTCGTCAGGAAGGATGCCCAGAAGATGTCCGGTCTAATTAGCATATTATCCTTTTATTATTATAGAAGATACCCTAGATGAAATATGACCACAGATTTGGGAGACTTTGAGTGATAGCTGGCAAAAAGAAAAGCAAACATTTCTGCCCCTCAAAACCTGAAGGCATTGATGCAATCTTTTGAAACAAATTATTCTTAATTTAAAAAAAGGTAAATATTTTTCATATTCTTATGGAGATATTTATCTGTGTGGGTGTGTGATAACTGGGTGCTCACTAAGAGATAAGAGCTGAGATGCAGAGAAGAACAGGAGGGACCTGGGACCTGAACTTCATCTCAGTCTGAAGGCGAGAGTGTAAAATAATTGGTCTGACAAGACAGCTTGCTCATAGAACAGTCATATTCTCTGACTTTTTAGGCTGTCACGATGCTTTTGAAATACCACAAACTGTTAAGGTGTTTCTCTTTCATGCAGAACCTCCGCCTATATCCCTGAGTTTGCAAGCTGATCGTTGATGGAACCTTCTGAAGCCCAAATGAGAGCTGCAGTGTCTGCATCGACCAGCAGGCCTTTTAGGCGGTGCATTTCCTGTGTTGATGACCCTGTTGGCAGGTATCCCTGCCTTTGAATTATGAATAGCACTTAGATGAGAAGTTGCTTGCTTATTTGTAAGCTGTATTATAAATCTAGGATTCGCCTTGGTCATGGAGTGGGGTCCATTGAGAATGACAGAGTGCGCTCCTCTGCACCATGTGGAGTTAGTATCAATGGTGCCCCTTTGCCAAACGATGCTCATATCTTCTTTGGGCTATTGATACCAGATAGTGCTGATAAGATTTGTACTTTCAATAGTCCACATAGTCACCAAAGTGTTAGTTCTAGATGAAGTAGAGGTGGTAGCAAGGCCTAATAGCATATATTTAGACCTTATAACTACAAAGATTAAAATGGTTTTGTTTATTTGTTTGTTTTTTGGTTTGGTGCTTTTTATTCTGGCTGTTTGAGGATAGATTATGAGGCTGTTAGCATACAAAGTTTAGGAAATAGGTCAATTGATATTAAATTCAAGTATGCCCCAAAGCTGTTATTTTAAATACACATTCTGCTCAAATTCCAGAAGGGAGACCATATTCAGTTTAATCTTGTTTTACAAATCTAGCTTTATTTTCAATATGATTTTGTCCTCTTTGTTAGAAGAACGTGTTTGTGTGAATTAGCACAAACCTGACAAAATCATGCTTATTTTCAGAAAAAAAAAGCATTCTTTTGACTTTCAAAGCTAAGTATATATTAGTTTACTCCCCAAGACTGATGCATTAGGTAGACTTCTGCAGACGTTCTCATTAGGATCTTTTAGTTGAAGGAAGCAGAAACTCACTCAAGTTTTATGGCGAGGAAACATTTAGGGCAACTAGAGACAGAGATAAGATACGCTTCCACGAATGGAAACCGTAGTACAGCCGATCATCCTGCAAATGGAACGTGACCCAAGGCAGCACTCATACTTTCTGCAGCAGGAGTTCATGAATTCTCAGGAGCTTGGCAGCAGTGCCATGTTCTTTGTATTGACTTTTGTATTATTTCCGCTACTCTGTCTTCTAACTCTGCTATCTCAAAACTTCAGCTTGCTGTGACTCTTTATGACCCTATCTCTAAACACTTCTTGGTACCATCTCATCCTCATGGCTTCTCTTTCTTCTTCTCAACAGCTATCACTCACAGGGTTAACTGCCTAATTTTTCTTGCTGTCTAAGAGATAACGTTTTTGAGATCTAGAACCTTATAGGGTTTTTATATTAGGATGCTTGTTTTTCTCCTATTGATTTTTAAACACTTTAATATATCAGTATTAACCTTTCATATTTAAAAATAGCGTTCCCAGTTTATCACTTGCTTTTTACTTTTAATCAATGTTAAAATTTTATTTGTCAAATCATTCCATCACTTCTCGCTAGATTTTGCCTTTGCTAATAAGCTCAGAAAGGGCTCCTCCTTTATAGCATTTTGTAATTATTTCTCAATCAGTGTTTTTACATAGTGGTCTATGGACCACCTGAGCAGAACCACCTGGGTTTGTTTACTTAAAGTGTGGAATCCTGGTGCCCTGCCCTAGACTTACTAGATTTGATTACAAGGTTAGACCCAAATAATTAGTACTTTTTAAATCAAGAAAAAGGGTCGGTCATTTTGCGTATTACAATTTGACATAGTTGACATATTTTTCTAGTACTTCATTAAGACTACAAATTAGTTTTAAATAATTATCAGAGGAGATTATTGTTTGAAAAAGTCTTTCAAAACAGAATTATATAAAAATAAATGTGAAAGTTATGTTCCAATTCCTCCTAGGGGTTAAAAACTATTATTCATAAGTTTGTTTTGAATTCTTTAGGACATGTTTTCTATTACAGTGAAATTTTGATCATGTCTTATGAATTGGAACTATATGATCTTAGAGACCAAGAATTGCTTTGTAAATGTATATAATATTTTTTTATTTTTACAGAGAACTAATAAAAAATTAAAATGAGTTATTTTGTACAGTTTATGGATTCTTCCAGTAAAAACAGATTATGCATCATGCTATGTTCTAAAGCTAATAAGGATATTTAGATATACTTGTATAAAGATTTTAGTGCCACTTGCTTTATATTATTCAAAAATTCCAAAGGAAATATTAAAAATTATTTATTGTAACATGAGTTGACTGTAGTAGTGAAGCTATTCATATTTTGTTTACTGTCATGTAACCACATTCTTTGCAAATTGTTGTAGAGTATAAAAAAACACTTTTAAAAATTCTGGTCTTGTGCAGTTTGATAAAATTTTCAAAAGACATTGAACGTCCTCAGAAGTGACAGTTTTATATTGAGTGCAAAAATAAATGTTAATCTTAGATGACAGTTTGTCTTTTATCATGGCTTCCTACATATTATTGAACTTGATTTTGAAGATGATCTGGCTGGCTTACTTATTAGTTGACCAGGAAGGAATTTATAGTCATTATGTATACAGCAATTCAATTAAAAAAAAAAGTTTAATGTAGGCTTTGCATTTAACCCATCCTATATAATAAAACCCTAAGATGCAAATCGAGCAAATGGTGGAAAGACTGGTGAAACACCAGTTGCTATGATGCACACTGACCACCAGGGGGAAGACTCTCAACGTAGGAGCTGCCCCCTGGTCGTCAGTGCGCTCCCACAGGGGGAGCACCGCTCAGCCAGAGCTGGGCTTATGTCTGGTGAGTGCAGTGGTGGTGGTGGGAGCCTCTCCTGCCTCTGCGGAAGTGATAAAGAGCAGCAAGCAGTCAGGCGGTAAGGAGCAAGGGGTCCCAGACTTCCAGAGGGATGTCAGACATCCCCCAAGGGGTTCCCAGACTGAGAGGGTGCAGGCCAGGCTGAGGGGGACCCCCCCCCCAGTGCACGGATTTCATGCACCGGGCCTGTAGCTTAGTATACTAGTATAGTTTGTCTTTTATCATGGCTTCCTACATATTATTGAACTTGATTTTGAAGATGATCTGGCTGGCTTACTTATTAGTTGACCAGGAATGAATTTATAGTCATTATGTATACAGCAATTCAATTAAAAAAAAAAGTTTAATGTAGGCTTTGCATTTAACCCATCCTATATAATAAAACCCTAAGATGCAAATCGAGCAAATGGTGGAAAGACTGGTGAAACACCAGTTGCTATGATGCACACTGACCACCAGGGGGAAGACTCTCAACGTAGGAGCTGCCCCCTGGTCGTCAGTGCGCTCCCACAGGGGGAGCACCGCTCAGCCAGAGCTGGGCTTATGTCTGGTGAGTGCAGTGGCGGTGGTGGGAGCCTCTCCTGCCTCTGCGGAAGTGATAAAGAGCAGCAAGCAGTCAGGCGGTAAGGAGCAAGGGGTCCCAGACTTCCAGAGGGATGTCAGACATCCCCCAAGGGGTTCCCAGACTGAGAGGGTGCAGGCCAGGCTGAGGGCCCCCCCCCCCAGTGCACGGATTTCATGCACCGGGCCTGTAGCTTAGTATACTAGTATTTTAATTATACTACTTTATTTGAACATTGTGATATTGATTTCCAAGTGAAGTATTATTAAGCCATTGAAATACTTCCTTCTGAAAATTTAGCTTGACTTAACCTCTCTATGGTAGAATACATGGACTTTTTAGCCCATGACCTTTCTATTTACTGAGACTATGGAATTTATGTAAAAGAACTCATGACTATTGTTCTATGCCAAATTTTAATCTGCTTATAAGTCTGGTTGTGTGACCTCAGGCTCATTCTTTAGACTCTTCTCTTCTGTACGTAATACTTGTTCCCAAGGCAGTGATCTCACCCAGTCTCAGAGCTTTAGATTCAGCTCTATGCTAACGACTCTCTCATTTTCCAGGCAATTAAAGGCTGGAAAAGCAATGCTATATTCCCCTGGGTTGAGTGAAGGGACCCCAAGGAGAACCCTCCCTGGGAGTATTGCTGAAGAGGCAGAAACTTTCCATGGGAGTTTCTAAATCAAAAGCATCTTGGGAATTTTTGCCATCCTGTGGGAAGAACTGACAGAGAATGAAACCAATACAGGGAAATGCATTGGGTTATAGATGTATTTTTGATTGATTCATTGAGTACATAAGCCCGAACAAGCTTACTCCTGATGTAACCTTTCTATTCATGCAAGCCAAAATGTACTTTTATTTGCTTGTCATTTTAAATAAGTTCTCAATTCTTTGTAAATGAATCAATGACACAGAAAATACATAAGTAATATCAAATGGTAAAAAATTTCAAATTTCAAATATTATTTCCATGGTAAAACTTATGCAAAGAAAAACAAAAATGTAATTCTCTTTGAGAAATAGAATTATGAGTGTTGTTATTTAATGACTTGTTTTAATCCTCAAACTTTCTATAAGGATCTATTATGTTTATAGTTAGAAAGACTGTAAGTCTAATTTTAGAAAAACTAGCTTTTCCATATTATGGATGTTGTTATTTCCCCAGCATTATTACTGACAAATATTTTTGTGCTTGAGGTTTTGCTTGAGATTTCAATCTAGTAGACTTATTTTTATTGGATGCACAATTTTGAGTTTATTTAAAAAATATACGTGGCCAATAGCTTTATCCCAATTCAGAAAGATTTTTGTTTCCTCTTTTCATTGAGTGCTTTTTTAAGCATATGAGTCTCACCTCTAAAATTTTAAATATTCTCTACCTTTAGTTGTCTATGAGTGATCTCTCTACTTGTTTGGGGTGTTCTAGTGCATATATTTTTCTATGTCTCATTGCTTTTCAGAATGTAACATCACTAATGTATTTACTTCTAACTGTTGTAAGTGCCTTAAAAGCAGTATCTTGTGAGTAGCCCTAAGTACCTGTGATGGAAGGGACAGTAATTGCTTTAAGTGCTGTTACGACTGTCTCTGTAAAACACTGGATTTTTAAGCCTTTGTGTTTTGAAAATATTTGCAGAAGACCCAACCATGATGTGCACTGGCTTTTATTTTAGCTGCTACCTATAATTTATCCAAAATTATATTAAATCATAACTAAACATTGGATACATTTTTTATCTAAACTAGTAGCCCTGCGCACGAATCTGTGCACAAGTAGCTCGCTGCCACTTGCCTCAGCTGACCACCCCGCCCACCGCTGCTGGTAGCTCTCTGCCGCTCATAGCTTGCTGCCCTGCCCTCGTGGAAAAGCAATGCTATATTCCCCTGGGTTGAGTGAAGGGACCCCAAGGAGAACCCTCCCTGGGAGTATTGCTGAAGAGGCAGAAACTTTCCAGAAACCGCCCACTGCCCCGCCCTCCTGTACCTCTTCTTGCTCTTAGCTCGCTGACCCGCCCTCCTGTAGCTCTCTGCCGCTTGGAGATTATTCGTGACATTATGGCGTCCCGGCTAATTTGCATATTCCTCTATTATTATATTAGGTAGAAAGAAACTATTCCCTGGGAGTATTGCTGAAGAGGCAGAAACTTTCCAGAAACCGCCCACTGCCCCGCCCTCCTGTACCTCTTCTTGCTCTTAGCTCGCTGACCCGCCCTCCTGTAGCTCTCTGCCGCTTGGAGATTATTCGTGACATTATGGCGTCCTGGCTAATTTGCATATTCCTCTATTATTATATTAGATAGAAAGAAACTACGATTTATTATAAATGAGTTTTGTCCACTATGTAAGTACTGGAAATTGCAGTGTGTTAGTAGCTAATGTATAAATGTTCATGAGAATTAATAAATATGAGACATTTGAATGTTAAAGGCCATGTAAGCATATACTTTTTTCTAGTATTGGTAGAAAAGTTTTATTTAGCCTAGAAGTTATTTTTTAAACATTTTAATATTCTTCCAAATACCAGAGGGGTCTTCCGCAATAAGAAGAGAAACTATTGTTGGGAATTCTCAAAACAGAGGCTCAGGAATATTTGGCAGAGGCTGGATTGGAAAAGAATAGCATATGAAAATTTTGCCAATCTACCTATCTGTGTGAGGGTTATGGGAGCAGAGTTGACAGTTTCTACATTAAAGTCAGCATGGATCAATTACAGAAGAGAATGAGAATTCTCTGAGACTTGTATAGAAGCTCTTATAAAAGGCAATAATTAGCCTGACATGAACCAGTTTAGGAACAGAAGAAGGTTAGTGGGTTGGTTGGGGGAGGGGAGGGGAGGTAAAAATAGTAGAAACAGATCTGGACCAGACCTGGGACAGAGACATTCCCATGGGGCTCCTCCTAACAGGGTTTCACTACATCTTAGAGCAGAAGGACTGGTCATTCCTATTAAAACCATGTACTAGTCGTGCTGCTTTTATATTCTGTTATCATTGTCACCCTTAAGACCACATAGTTCACTCATAGCATATGTTCAGTTCTTGTCAACTTTTTTGCCCATATTAAAGGAGCTTCAGGGATTGCTAAACCGAACAGGAAGAACTTAAATTCCATTCAATTTAGTAAAGCAAATATTCTTAAGGGCCTGGTAAATGGCAGGCACATGACTCAGTGAGAAAGGTGAATAAGACATCACTTCTCACCTGGAGGCCCCCGGAGAGTATAATACAGTACTATACATAGCATGAAAATGGGATGTTAGAAGGTCACTTTGTCTAGCCTTTAGTGCTGCAGGGGACAAGGGGTGATGCCAGAACTGAACATCGAAGAGCAAAAGTGTGTTATGGAAATGGTGACAACAGCCATGGTTGGGACTGGAGAAAGGTGGAGGGTGAAGGAATATTCCAGAGAATGAGATTAGTAGAGGGATATCAAGATCCTGCTGCTGTTAGTGAACAGGCCACATAAGCAACGTGACTTCTGTGACTTTTAATTTTTAAAGATGAGGAATATTTATTCATCTTGATTCAAGTCTCTATTAATTGTTAATATTAGAAGTTTTGCTTTTTTAAAGGCATAGTTCTTACCCATTGGAAGCCTGGGTTAGTGTAATATTAATGGTTTCAATGATTTTTGTCATATAATCTCCTAAAGTTTGAAATTTCTGATTAATGAGTTTTTCTTGATTTTCTTGAAGTGTGTGTGTGCATTGTTTTTTTTTGTATCTTTTTATATCAAAGTGTGTGTTTTTAAAAATCTTATTGCCTCTTTTATTTCCTCTAAGTAAAAACATTAGTTAGATTTTGGAAAAAGATACATTTGCAAAAGGGAGATATTAGAAGCTTAACAAATACAAGTATCTCCTACTTTTCAAAAGTCCGTGTTATGACATGTCATTTAAACGGAAGACCCACATTAATACCTGCTTTCACTAACTGAAAGAGATGCAAAGAGGATTTTCGCTTTTATAGAAAAAGGCAAAAAGCAATTACACTCAGCATCTCAGCACCAAGCCACCGTATCTTTGAACTGGGTCTGTGAGCACCTGAGCTTTATCTAGATTTATTTTGTGCATCCATTTGCAAGATGTGTCCTAAGGTTTCAGAAAAGTCTAAGGGCTCACAGGGTGTTATGCTTAGTGTAAGACTAGATGTCATTGTTTCGGTCATGGTGAAAGAGAGAAAGATATTATGCACGTATTGAATTTTGGGTCTGGGAACACTCACATTTTTTTTCCCTTATAAATCATTGCTAATGCTTCTTTTTACATCATTTCGGCTTACAAAAGGTTTCAGATGAATGCTCTACTTTCGGATAGTGAGGGTAATTTGTAAACCAATTGCTTAATAATTATAAATGTTTACTTATTTTTAATATAATTATGCGCCTTCAAAAATGTATAAATATACTCTCAGTACCATAAAATGTATTTGCAAAAACAAGTGGAAATCATTATAATAGACATAGTGAAAGAGGAAAAAAGAGAATGGGAATCAAATTCTATAATTTGGGCATTTTTGTAAAGCTAGTGAGCCAGAAATGTCAAAAAATATTACATACTTCTGAGTTTGCCCAAAGCAGCAAATCTCTCAATCCCAGTTTGTTTTCCTAGACTCTGTTGTGCCCTTTTTGTCAGCTCTCTTCTTGTAGCCAGTACTTGGGGAACAGAACCTTAGATGTTTTAGAATTTAAAAGCTTTCTGAGGGTCTCTTTGCAGATAAAATACTTTTCTCCACGGCACTTAATGTTAGAATCTATCAAAATGTTAGCTACTGTTTTTATTTCTAAACATTTTTCTAAATGCCCCAGGTTCTATATCCTGAAAAACTGTAATTTAATTATTTTGGTGCTATAAGGTTCTCTTTTTATTAGCATTGGTCTGTGATTCTTGTAATTCTTTGGAAGTACATTGAATTTAATTACAAATACATAAGAAACTTTTTTTGTGTGTATAATATATGTCATCTGGACTTTCTGTCTTCAGTGGATGAAGGTTTATGCTAAATGATCCCAGATAAAGTGCCTGGATCTATTTCTTCTCTTTGGTCTTTCTGTCTGCAAATATACAGACAAAAGTTAGTTTGTATATTTTTATAGTTTGCAACCTTTAAGATCAGATTTCTTCTCTTCCTAAGCCACTTAACATAACTTCATTGCTTCATTTATCTTTGCAACGATAGCCAAAAGCTCGGAGTGTTTTATTTCCTTACTTTATATGGATGGGGAAGCTTTCAGGGACAATAGGTAGCTTTGTTGACTCTATTGCCTAAATTATAATAATTCTCCCATTGCCTTTCTTGTGGACTAGCCATCATTGTGTGCAAATGGAGAATGTAATTGTATTTACTTCAAAAGAATAAGATTGCTATAAATATTTTATTATTAGAGTGTTTCTTCTTAATTTTATATGGTTGCTTTACTCTTCTAGAATTATTTAACTTTGTGTTTTACAAAAACTAAAGACTCTAGCACAGAATTATTTTTTAACCAAAGCATTACAACTAAATTACTCACCTTACATTACATTGTTCCCCCTCCTCTTTAAGGGAAAATTCAGACCAACATTGAATGAAAATATTATGTTGTTAGGATCTGGGGATTATTTCTGATAATAAATTTTTAATGGTTTTTATTTTAAAAGAAAGGAAGTTAGATAAAATTCTGATTTGTAAGAGTTGACAGAAGAAGAGGTCAGAGACAAGAGAACAGGAAGGGTGAGGAATGGGGACCATGCAATAAGGTGTTAAACTGGGAGATTCAGAGGGCTCTTGAGCCAGAACAAGGAGGATGGTTCTATACACATGGCCATAAAAATGCCGGCATCTCTATTCCCAGAGAAGAACTAAAGAGGGATAATATTCTCCTATCAATTGTTCACGTCACGTACCCAGAAGTGGTGTTGCTCAGAGAGCCAGATCTAGCACCAACGATTGGAGCAACCTGTCTGGGCAGCTGTTGATCATATTATTGATGTGTATTGCCCTGACTATTCCTTAATACTTCCTCCAGCCTTATTATTTCATTTCTTGAATGGCAACAGTATCCTACTATTGATGGAAGTTCTCCAAAATCAAAACTTTTGGGATGCCTTATTTCTACATCGCAGGGATTTCAGTTGCAGATCTTGTTTGTCACTGTATCCTTATTGCCAAGCTTAATGTATTGGACAGAGCAAGTTTTTAAATGCTTGAATGTGTAGAGGGAAATTAGACTCAACCATATGATGTGGGTGTGACATGTTAATATGAGGAGGAATGGAATGATGGTGGCTATATTTGGGGACAGCCTACCACAGGGGATGAATGATAAATAAAATTGTTTAAGCAACTAAATGCTGCCAGTAATTTGTCAATTTATCCTTTTAACAATTATTTATTGTAGACCTAAAGTGATAGAATATAGCCTTTTAAACTTCATAACAGGGAAAAAAAGAATAAAAAGCCAAATTCCATCACTCAGAAATATTCATTCATCATTTGGTATCTCTTTTTCTTGTTGTATATAGAAATATGTTCATATTATTTATATACTTATATAATTTCACATCAATGTACTCACATAAGCATGCTACTTTATAACCTTCTTTAAGTAAATGATTTATTGTAGGACATATTTCTATGTCAAGAAATCTATAGCAATGTTATACAATCGGTGTTTGATGGACCTTGTGGTTTCATGGATAAGTTAGCACTTGCAGTAGAAAATAAATTATATTAATTTTCTTTCAAACATATTATAAATTTAAATTCTAAGATTATGATTTTCATAGAAACCTTATTATGTTCTTAATAAAAATTAATGTTCTCCAGGGTTGTGCATATACGTAATGACTTGTTGGTCACTTGTTTCAGCTGATGTTACATTAAGAGTTTAGAACTGAAGAAAATATTTTCATAGCATTTGCATATTAATGTTTACATTTATTAAGTTTGCAAGCTTTATTTATTTCTGTTGTATTAAAACAGATCAATGGGTCAAAAGTTGTTCATTGATGGGTAAAAGAAGTGATGAAAATAGGAACAACAAAACTACAATTTAGAATAACATAATTTATATTATATTCTTATTGTTGTTTTTAAACTTGGTCAGGTCTCTTTAGAGTTACTGGGAGTGGACTTGGACAAGAGAGTGGGAAGACCCAAAGGAATTGTTCAGAGGGCAAAGTGTAAGACATTGAAACTTTAGAGATGGTTCAGTTTCTGTTGATGCAAAGGTCTGGTGAAGTCAAGAGAAAGGTTACTGGGTCTAGGAGTATGTTGATTATCATTGAAAATAGTTATGAAGAGGAGCATTCTGGGGCAGGAGCTAAAGTTCAATTGCTTTAAACAGTTCCTCCAGAACAATGTTAAATAATACTGAGAATAAGGAAAGTAACTGTTTTATTCCTAACTGTAATAGACATGCTCCTACATGTCACCCTTAAACATGGTGCCAACTGTTGGTTTGAAATATGTCTTTTAACGAACTATTTAAGAAAATAAATTATTTCTACTTTTAAAAATAAGGCTCTTTTGACATTTAGCTATAAGTTCACATGTTTTTTCTCTTAGATATTTTCATATCCATTAATATTTGAAATATATTCTCTCAATATCACTTACTATTTTTTCTGTCTTACTTTCACTAGTTGCTTGACTCCAACAATCTTTTGATCTTATAATCCATGAATGAAGTCACCATTCTATGCTCCTCATCCTTCTTGTGCCATCAATATCTTCTTTAGCCCTAGCTGGTTTGGCGCAGTGGATCATGCGTTGGCCTATGGACTGAAGGGACCTGGGTTCAATTCTGGTCAAGGGCATGTACCTCTGTTGCAGTCTCCTCCCAGGCCAAGGCCCTGGTCAGGGCTTGTGTAGGTGGCAACCATTTGTGTTGTTTCTCTCACATCAATGTTTCCCTCTGTCTTTCCCTTTCTTTTCCACTCTCTCTAAAACTCAATGAAAAAATATCCTTGGGTGACGATTAACAATAACAAAAATAATATATCTTCTTTAAATTCCATTGACAATCATGGAATTTATGTGCACAATAATGATTACATGTAACATCCTTGATCTTTCTCTATCACACCAGTCTGGCAAAACACCAACCCAGTTTAAAACAGATCTCCATATATACATGCAACAATATTGGTATTAACAAAATAAAGTTGAGAGAAAAATGCTAGTCTTGGAAAATTAGGCAAAGCCAAACAATTACTGAAGAATTTATTAACAACAGCAACAACAACAAAAAGGAGAATTATAGTCACAAAACGTAAGATTGTGGTTACCTAGTTGAGGGTGAGTAGGTGAACAAATGAGCTAGGGAAGAGCACATTATTGGTGATGTTCTAGTTCTTCATTTGAATGATGGCTTCATAAGTTTTTATTTATTATTTTGAATTATAATTTACATATATCTTACATATTTACATACATAAAGACAAAAGAAATGATATGTGCAGACATAGATTTTAGAAAGCTTCGTAAGTCCTTTATAAGAGTAGTGGGATTCATTCCATAGACTATCTAGAATGAATGTTTTAAGAATGGGGGTAAAATGATAATATGTGTGTCTTTAAAACTCAGTATTACTCTGTTAGAATTTGGAAAATAAATTACAAAGGGTCAGAATGGATGCAGAGAGACTAAATTTGTTGGTGTAGTGCAAGGGAAATCTAGTCTTACAGAGAAAATCCTTTGACTGACTTATCAGTTATTTAAAACTTTTGTTTCATTTCAATTTACTCATTAGCTTAAAGAAATGCCTTTTACATCACCAGAACACAGAAAAAGTATTCATGGGGCCAGGGAAGGACTCCTTGCTATTACTGATTTCCAGTGATCAAAGCTGGGTAAAAATAATACACAGAGGGAATTATATTTTTAAATTCTACAATTTTCTATAAGCCCATAAATGTTTAACTAATTTAATTCTATTCTCTCTTATTTATTAATTGAACCTTCTAAGGTTATAAGTTTTCTCATAAGCTCAATGTTAGCCACACACAGCAAATGTGTTTTAATGTTTAATATTCTTCTTATATTCATTTTCTAAATAATTTAAAGTAAGGTTTACATTCTTTTTGATTCCACTATTATTGAAAGCACATTTTAAGTGTTTGTATTTTGGTTATTTATATATTTTTGTAATTTGTAGATTAATTGCATTATAATCAGAGAATGTAATTTGCATTCCACTTTGGAGAATTAATTGACATTTTCTTTGTGGGCTGATGTTTGAAATTTTTTAGAAACAATTTAAAAAATTATATTCTTTATGTGATACAATCTTTTCTTTTTATAGAGCTATTCAAACCAACTGTTATTCAGATTATTATTATTTCTTGGATTATTTTTGCTTACTGGTTTGATCAGTGATCAAATGATTTTATTACTAGTATGTTTTTCTGCTTCTATTTTTATTGAACAGTTTAAAAAAAAATTAATAGCAAAGTAGTTAAGTAATTTACCCACCTCAATTACTAGATTTCCTTTACTTTAGCTTAAAAATATATATATTTCCACCATAAGACCACAACACTTCCAGGAGAGACACGATAGCTTACTTACCTTTTAATCCCCAGTGCTATCAAGCCTGGAAGACACTAGAGTGAAGAGATTTAAATACTTGGGGAATGGCAATATTCTATGGCTATAATTACATAGGATGTAAGACAGTGGCCTCTGGAGTTTACACTCTGAGGACATAAGCCACAAAGCCTGTTTGCTAGGTGGTTAATTAATTTCTTACAGGTAGTACCAGCCAACAGGGAATAAACATCTTGTGTCAGTATCTCCTTTCCAGAACTCTCCTTTTAAATGATGAAAAACATTCTATTTCATAAAAATAATTGTATAGATTTATAGTAAACTCACTGTGAGTAAATTCCTAATCAAACATTCCAATTTTCTGGCCTCTAAGGTAGAAGAAAGATGTTCTATTTTAGGAAATTTAAAATCAGGATCTATACTATATCCAATCTATTTTTATCTATAGCATAAAGTGTTCTTTTGGAAATTGTTTAAAACAGTTTATATTTTGCCACCATTGTAATCATTATTCAATACTAGAGGCCCAGTGCACAAAATTCATGCATGGGGGGGTCCCCTCAGCCCAGCCTTCACCCTCTCCAATCTGGGACATCCCTCTCACAATCCTGGACCACTGGCTCCTAATCACTCACCTGCCTGCCTGCCTGGTCACCCCTAACTGCCTCCCGGCTGGCCTGGTTGCCCCCAACTGCCCCCCCCTGCTGGCCTGATTGCTCCTCATGGCCCCCCTGCCAACCTGGTCACCCCACACAGCCTGCTTGTTCAGTCGTTTGGTCATCCCTCACTAACCCCCCTGCTGGCCTGGTCGTAGGCAGCCATCTTGAGGGCATGATGGTCAATTTGCATGTTACCTCTTTATTATATAGGATTTACTGAACATGTGGCAGAATCTATTTTAAAAATTTCATATCCTGAGCACATAAAACAAACAAAAACCCATCAGAGCTTTGCCAAATATTAATTGCTATTTCCTTTCCCTTGGAATCCTTACTAAAACTTTGGGAAAAGCATACATTCTCTTTAGCAATCAATCTGAGCTGTTTAACTGAAACCTGCTTAAATTACTTGTCCATGAGGTAGAAACAGTAAGTTAGGTTCACCTTGGTAATCAAGGATGAAACTTTTAGACTGAATAAATATAATATACAGTAAATATTCTGGACATGAGAACTAGTGAAAGTTTTCTCACACTTCTTTCCCAAGGGGCCAGATTGGCATGTCATTTAGGAGTGCTTTGTGTTGCCTGGGACAGCAGGCAGTACACAGAGGCTTAGCAGAAATGTTTGTCCTTTGCACACACCAAGCAGTCTGCAGGCAGGAAATCTGTATTTGTGAAGTGTCTCATTATGCTGGTGATGTCCTGTATCCCTATAGTTTCCCATTGTGCCCTCCTTAGTGGAAGGATTTATTCTTCTTCATCTTGTCATCATGAAGAAAACCAGGTTTTCTTAGAAAATAGGAGAAGTGGATTTTGGTCATCACTGGCAGGGACCTTTCTTCTCTATGAGATAGATCACTGGTGCCTGACATTAGGTAAATAATTCTACCTACCCCCTGATAGAAATGGACAGGCAAAACTGCTTTGAGCCCATGGGGTATCTTTGTGAGAACGTGAAAAGGTGACGTGCTGATAGAATGCAGCCCTATGTTGGAGCACATACCTTGGCAAATGGAGCCTGACTTAGATTTCAGCCTCCACTTACCTGTTTGCTAAGTTCCTGTGTACAGTGAACAACCGGAACGGCTGTAGGTGGCAGCACTAGGTACAGGACAGAAGTGCTAGTAAAGTAGGAGGCAAGTAGTGATTGATTTTGGCTTCCTCGACATACTAGTAGATCCAGTTGGTTCTAACTGCTCTGTCCTTCTTTCTTTTGGAAGCAAAGTTAACCATGCTCAACAATTACTATGTGTTAGAAACTGTGAAACAGAAGTATGAAATATTTTGCATTCTTTTTAAAAAAAATATATATATTTTATTGATTTCAGAGAGGAAGGAAGAGGGAGAAAGAGATAGAAACATCAATGATGAGTGAGAATCATTGATCAGCTGCCTTCTGCACCCACCCTCCTGGGGATTGAGGATGCAACCTGGTCATGTGTCCTGACCTGGAATAGAACCATGACCTTCTGGTTCATAGGTCATGGTTCAACCACCAAACAACACTGACTGGGAAATATTTTGCATTTTGCATTCTTAATGAAATCTTCCTGATGGCTTGTAAACTTTTGATAAGAAAGAGAGGGGAAATCTATTTCCCAGGGATCTATACTAATAAAAGGGTAATATGCTAATTAGACCAGATGTCTTTTGGACTATCATCTGGAAGTTCCTCCAGACAAAGCCGGGCCCAGGTGAAGCCGCCCACCCACGGTCCCGGGCACCAGCATCTGAGGCTGTGGTCCAGAAGAGTGAGAAAAGCCGCCCGCCCTGCAGTCCCGGGCACCAGAGGCTGTGGCTGTGGCCCAGGAGAGGGAGAAAAGCCGTCCACTCCATGGCTGCGGCTGGCCTGGGCGAAGCCAGACCAGGTCCTGGGTGCCTGTGGCCGGCCAGAGGGAGGTAATCCTGGGTCCTGGGTGTGGGGCCAAGGCAGAGGCAGTTAGAGGCAATCAGGCTGGCAGGGGAGCAGTTAGGGGTGATCAGGCAGACAGGCAGAGGTGGTTAGGGGTGACCAGGCAGGCATAGGTGGTTAGGGGTGATCAGGCAGGCAGGCAGGTGA
>NW_005353325.1:20916-50730 GCF_000412655.1 Myotis brandtii | reverse complement strand
CATGAATTTCATGCACCGGGCCTCTAGGATTTAAGATAAAACTCAAGTCCTTAAAAAGTCAGTGAGTAGGGTATTAAACAAACGAGAAGAGTTACAGTAATGATTTTAGGAGCATATGAAGGAATATCTCAAGGAAACAATATTCTCCTATGCAACTAGAAGGATATGGCTAACAGCGGTGAAAAGGAGAACACTGAGGCTATGAGCATCCATCCTTCACTGTCTTTCTGCTGGACTTAGAATACTTCCCTTTACCCCTCAGTGTCAAATAATTTAACAATTCCCCAAAGAAGCACATAGGATATCCCTCCACTATGATTGTATTTATTCTATCTTTCCAGTTTCATCTTGATAAAGACGCTGTTGCCATCATTCTAAACATGATGGGTTTGCAGAACATAAGGTGTGATCCCTCTTTAAATAGAACGCTTGCCAATCATCCTTAACTGCTTTCTCTTGAGGTACTTTGTCTTTTAGGCAGGGTTATCAAGAGTAAGCTCAGCTCCTTCCTTGAAGGTGCCAGATCTTATATATTACCTCATTACTTCTTGCCCTGTTCTCATTCAGCTCAGGATATTTTGCCCTGTTTTTTATTTAAAAAGAAATTAGACAATTGAAATACATTCTGAGTAAGGAAATAGCCTTCAAAATACCTACTCTATTTAAATAATATCAAAATGACATAGAAGAGACTTAAAGAAGTCACCTTCCTCAGCTCTTATCCCACTTTGATCATATGTCAAACAGTTGCAACCTGATACCCACTTTTCTTGTTATTGTTTTTAAATAGCCTACAATCTTTCTTGATATTGTTTGGTGTTAATCATGCTTGTGTACAAAATTTTCCACACATCCATTTACCCATTCCTTCATTATTAATTTCTAGTTTTATTGTATGTATTCAGAAAGTGCTGTTTTTAGCAATTCTACTTTATGGGTCTTACCTATGCTTTCTTTGTGATCTAATATAAGATTGATTTCTGTGAATGTGGGTTTTGTTTTGTTTTGTTTTGTTTTTTTGGGAAGTGTGCTCTTTATTATTAGAGTGTAAATTTCAATATACGTTTATAAAATCTACTTTATTGGTTATTGTTGTCCATATCTTTTATTATTTTTAGTCCACTTGGTCTGTCTTGCTGAATGATTTAAGCTCATTCTTATTTGTTGATATGACTGACATTTTTTAACTGAACTCTTCATATATCATTTCACATCATAAATTTCTATATATATTATGTTTTCTGAATTTATCTATTAGAAGTTTTGTGTTTTTGTTCCAGTGGTTACCTTTATACCTACATTTTATACCTTTTAATGTTCTTTACCACATTTTCATATATGACCAATTACTATCTGGGTTGTTGATATTTAGTGTTAATTTGTATTGACACCCACCTATTGTTTATACAACAATCAATGAATTTATTCAATTTTCCTTTTTCCCTTTTTACCTCTTCTCATTTTTAAAATTGAATTATTTCCTTTTCAAAACATAACATTTAGCCCAGCAGGCGTGGCTTAGTGGTTGAGTGTCAACCTATGAACCAGGAGGTCAAGGTTTGATTCCCAGATAAGGCATAAGCTTGGGTTGTGGGCTTGATGCCCAGTATGGGCATGCAGGCCAGTGTGGGGTGCACAGAAGACAGCTGATCAATGATTCTCTCTCACCATTGATCTCTCTCTCTCTCTTCTTTCTTCTCTGAAATCAATAAAAATATATAAAACATATAACATTTATATATTATTCTATTAATCTTATCTCTAGCCTTTGATTTTATCTTAGATATCTAATTAAATATGTACTTTCTTCACCACAATTCCCTTTGGCAAAGTTCCTCCACTTATCTCTTGGTTGGATGAAGGTCAGTCTCTACTCTTCCTCAAGAAGAGCTCATGGGTACAGCCACTTTCCAGTTATTGAATGCTTAATATTGTTTCTATGGACCTGGTACTTGAAGAATAGCTTAGCTGGGAGTGAAAATCCTTGCTTCACACTTCTTATCTTTGAATTCCTTGAAAAATGCTGCTCCATTGTTGCCTTTCTTGTAAGGTTGCATTGAAAGTCTAATGCCAATCTAATTTATTTTTCCTTTTAAATTATTTGATTATATTGCCCACAGACATTGGGGATTTTTTAAATCTTTAAGTTTAATATTTTAATAGTATACATCACTGAGTTGATTGCTGTAGGCAAATTTTCCCAGAAACTTGTTAGGTCCTTTCAATATGTAAATGGAGGTCTTCTTTTATTTCTGAAATGTTTTAGTAGATAATATTTTAAAATATTAGTTCTGCTTCATTGTTTTACTTTGTTTGTCCAGAACCAATAATAATACATCTGTTGAATTTTGTTTGATGTTTTCCTGCTTTTGTCTCTTTCTGTTTTTTTATTTTTTATTTTTGTGGTCCTTTTACTTATTTTATGATTTAATTTTTATCCTTTTGATTGTCTTCCTCCTTTTAGTTCATGACTGCTGTTTGCATTCTCCTTTGGGTAACATGTAAATTTTTTATTATTTAAAAACTTTAAGCCCTAACCGGTTTGACTCAGTGGATAGAGCATCAGCCTGCGGACTCAAGGGTCCCAGGTTCGATTCCGGTCAAGGGCATGTACCTTGGTTGCGGGCACATCCCCAGTAGGGAGTGTGAAGGAGGCAGCTGATCGATGTTTCTCTCTCATGGATGTTTCTAACTCTCTATCCCTCTCCCTTCCTCTCTGTAAAAAAAACTTTATGTTGTTGTTGTTTTTTTCCCATTTTTTTCCTGAGTTCAATTATTTGTCATTCATTCCTTCCTGTTTTTAAATTTATTTTTGTTTTTAATTTTTGAATTTATGATTTAAGGTGTTTTAGCTTTATATATTCAATTACATTTTTAAAGCTATTTAATTCATTGTGGAACACTGTTTTATAATTTTCTTACATTTTTGGGGGGAGTGGAGGGTTCTTACTAGCAGAAATGTTTAATTCCCATCTTCTATTTTATTATTTTTAGTAGCTTTGTATATAGAAACTGCTTACATTTCTATATTTCTTATGTGGGAGTTTGAGGTTATTTGTGCAATTATAGTTTAAGAACATATTCTGTTAGATTAAAAGGCTGGATGATGTTTTTCTTTTCTTTTCTTTGTAAATGAGGAGAGAGTCATTTTTTTTTTGAAATTTTTGCTTTACTTTTAAAAGATTCTAAAAATTTTCCCTTCTTGCTTCTTTTACCTTTCACCACCCAGTCTTCAAAGAGTGTCTCTCCTTTGCTTTTGACATTTGCTGCCCCAGAAGTAGCACTTTTTCAAGACTGCCCCCTTGAATGCTGTGCGCTCACTTACCTCCCTTTCTGTAGTCAGTGTTCTGGTGGACCGGAACTCTTTTTCAGCGTTTTTGTATGTAAGGAAGCCTTTCACTTCCTGGTCATTGTTTTATTTTGATCTTTTTTTCTTTGCTCAGCACAAATTTTCTGGACTTTCCTACCTCTCTGCAAAGACTTGCATCAGGGACTTGAGAAATAGGTCTGCTGGAATTTGGTATTTATTTTATTTTATTATTCTTTTATTTACATATACTTTTAAGTTTATGCTGAAAGAGTAGGAGTTGTGTGGCTTGTTTGCTTGTTTTTTGTTTGTCTGTACAGTTTGGGGAATGGCAATAGAGATCCGGCCTTAGACAATAGTGCAGCTACCTGGAGGTCCTCTATTGTCTCTGGCTCATAGATCAGAAAACCAAGACTTAGTGAGTTCAGATAATTACCAAAACCCAGCTTACATGTCAGAGGGCCACTTAACCACATACTGCCTCTGAAATTTTTTTAAAAAAAGTTTAAATTTCCAGTGCATCCAACCAGCAAGTCTTATTTACAGTAATTACTCCAGGAAGCAAGATTGGTATGTAGCAGAATAGAATATCAAAGTAGCCAAACTGTTTAGGAAACTGCTTTAAAATGACTTGTCCAAGCTTTAAAGGGGAATAAGTGAGTAAGGTGAAAACAGACAGCTATACTGTGAAAACAGGCAATGTGAAACCGATGAGGGTACACAATGAGAGAAAGCAATTTCAGCAAAAATAAAGAAGTGAAAAAGGTGGTGCCAGAAGGATGCCACCAGTTTCCAGGAAGAGAAATCAGCATAAGAATTAGCTTAAGTCGAGGATAAGTACAATTAGAGAGACAAATTTGCACTTTCCTGAAAGCATAAAAGCCCAAGAAAATTAATGGGCCATAACCAAACCTTACGGTAATCCTCACCATTATTCACATCTATAAAATTAAGATTTGGATTTGCTTGGGTCCATGTGATCTTGTTCTGAAAATGACAAGATGTATTTATAAGAAGTAGTCACTTTCAAATATTTGATGACTTGGTAAGTGAAGCTGTGCATAGGACAGATGATTATTACTTAAAGGATTAGAGGGAGTGGATCTGTGAAAATGCAGAAAGATAAGTGCCTTTAGAAGAATTAAATATTCCCAATGATACATTATGTTTCTGTGCCTCAGGCTGATTCTGAGAAATAAATGGCAAATCCAACCTGTGAATCTAGGGCCGTGGTTGGCAAACTGCGGCTCTCGAGCCACATGCGGCTCTTTGGCCCCTTGAGTGTGGCTCTTCCTAAGCCTTAGGAGTACCCTAATTAAGTTAATAACAATGTATCTACCTATATAGCTTAAGTTCAAAAAATTTGTCTCCCAAAAGAAATTTCAATCTTTGTACTGTTGATATTTGGCTCTGTTGACTAATGAGTTTGCCGATCACTGACTACTAGGGGATGCTTAATGTGAAGTGTGAGTTCAGCATGTTTCCCAAGAAATCTTAAGCTTGTAAGATATTAAGAGACGACCACACCAGTCTAAAACCGTATCTGCCTAATGCCAGTCTTGTATGTTTCTGGGAAATAGGCTTAAGGCTTTGATGGGATGGTTATTTATTTATTACTTTCTTATTCTTCTCAGAGGGGAGATGGCCTGGTGCAGTAGGCAGATAGCTAGTAATTCTGTAACCTTCAGCCTGTTATATGTTTTGGTGCTTTATTTCATATTAAGATAATATTTCTTCTATGCCTATTTCTAAAATCAATGAATGCCTAACTCATAAAGGACAGAGATGCAACTTCTTAGTGGATAAGTCTAATTCTTGGGAACACCAGCAGCATTTAACATTATATTCCTACTCACATGAGGGCACAAGATTTTACTAGAGAGATAAACAGAAAAGGTATTGAAAGTAAGAGACAGCATTTTCTTGCCATTTGTAGTGAAATAAGTCATTTACAGCATATGGTTATATACTTCATTTGACTTCATTGTTGATTGCTCTCTTCATTTTGAAATTCTTGTTTTCACACTCTGACAACTTCTCTCTCTCTCTCTCTCTCTCTCTCTCTCTCTCTCTCTCTCTCCCTCCTCTGGAGAAAATTGTGTATTCATTTTAATTTTTTTATTTTGATAAAACACACAAAACACAGTGTTCATCATCTTAACCATTTTATGAGTACAAATCAGCGATATTAAGTATAGTCATATGGTTGTGCAATGATCACTGCCACCCGTCTCCAGAATTCTTTTCATTTTGTAAAACTGAATCTAATCTCATTAAACAATAATGCCCATGTCTCCCTCCTTCTGGTTCTTAGTGACCACCATCTACTTTCTATCTCTATACTTTTGACTACTCTAGGTATCTTATATAAGGCGGTCATCCAATATTTGTCTTTTTGTGACTGAGTTATTTCACTTAGCATAATATCCTCAAGATTCATCCATGTTGTAGCATATGTCAGAATTTCCTTCCATTCTAAGGCTGAATCATATTCCAGTGTGTGTGTGTGTGTGTGTGTGTGTGTGTGTGTGTGTGTGTGAAATTCTTATTCTTTCATCTGTCAATAGACCCTTGGGTTGCTGTCATAGTTTAGCTGTTATGAATAATGCTTGTAGGACATGGGTAACCAGATGTCTCTCCAGGACCTTATTTTCAGTTCTTTTGGATGTAGACCCAGAAATGGAAGTGTTGGATCATATAGTAATTTTTAAAAAGTTTTTGAAGAACTGCCATATTGTTTTCCATGCAACTATATCACTTTACATTCCCATCATCATTGTACAAGCGTTCCAATTTCTTCACATTCTCATCAACACTTATTACTTAATTACTTTCTTTTAATTTTTGACAGTAGCCATTCTGATGGATATGAGGTGGTATCTTATTGGGGTTTTTATTTGCATTTATCTAATGATTAGTGATGTGTTGAGCATCTTTTCATGTGCTTATTATTTGTTCACATGTCTTCGTTGGAGAAAAGTCTATTCAAGTCCTTTGCCCATTTTTGAAGTTGTTTGTGTTTGTTACTATTGAGTTTTAGGATTTCTCCATATATTCTGTATATTTTTTTCACTTTTTATAAGCGTTTTTCCTACCTCCAATGAGTATATCTCTTAAGTGTAGTCTGAAAACTGTAATCAGAATCACTTGGGATATGTGTTTAGAATATACTTTCTCTGAATCCACCACTCTACCTATTGAATCAGTCACTAGATTAAGGACACTGGATGATGCATTTGAATAAGCATTTAACTTGAGTAAAACTTCACAAGTATTAAAATTTGAGAACTATTTCCTTAAATGTTAGACCTTTCCAAGGGTTTTTTCCCAGCTCACTGTTCTCAATTTCATGGTTTAAGTACCAGCTACTGACACACTGACAGCTTTCAAAGCTATTATATCAGTTCTGACCATTTATTTTCATGTAACCAGCAGACCTCAAAGTCAACACTTGCAAAAGTTTATTTATCATCTTTTCCCACTAACCTGCTCTTTCATCTGTGGTTTTCATTGGTAGTACCATCATCCACCTATTCTCTGAACTTAAACATTTTAAAATTAGAGAACTGAAAATAATTCTTAATTTACCCCTCTACTTTATCCCTCTCTCTAACCAATCAGTGACTACGTTCCACAGGGATTTTACCTCAGTGTGTTTATGAAACACTTCTGCTTGTCTGATCATTGATACAGGTTAGTCTCAGCTGGAACACCTTCTCTCTCTTCTTTTAAAACCATTTCCTTTACAGCCCCCTGTTGGGCCTTTCTAAAGGCAACGTATATCAGCTCAGGTCCCAACAGAAAGCACTGAACATTTTCAGAATAATATAATTCAAGGAAGTTTTTTTTGCTTTCCCACAAATAAATAATTTTCACAAGTTTGTGTGTGGAGCAACCAACCGTAACAGATGGTGTAATAGCCTAGTCATGTTGTTATCACCGTTAGGTTTCATGGAATGAGGTGTGGGAGTGATTACTGGAATATGGAAAAGTGAAGTGGGTAAAGCTGGCTGATTTGAAAGAAGTAGAGATCTTTGATTAATCAGGAGACACCCCAGGCCAAGGCGTGTCCAGACCACACCAGATAAATACCCTCTTCTGCCTCCCGCTCTCCCTCTGACCTCCTGACTGCAGAGCCTGTTAGCCAGACCCAACAGAAAATCAGAAGGCATGGGAAGCCCTCAATGGAGTCTGTACTGGTTAGTCTCCAGGGCAGAGCACAGAACTGAGAAAGGTGGAGAAGGCAGTAGAACCATTCAGCACACAGATCTCGCAGCGTAGCTCCATTGCTTGTAAAGACTTGCACTCTCCCATCTTCTATTAGGCAAAATTTTCGTTCTTTATCAAGGACCACAAAGTATTCCTTATTACCTCATTTCCTCTTTGTCTGGCAGCCCCTGCCCATCTTGCCATGTTACAGAATGCAAATTGCTTGTGCTTCCATATTAAGCTCCTAGTATTCTCACCTCCATGTTTTGGTTCAGGCCTTTCCTTCTAGAGCAGATGCTTTCTTCCTCCTTCTAACTTCTCCCAAGAAACAGCTCAGCCATATCTCTGACTAACATTCCTCTCCATAGCTTTTACAAAATCCTGACTTATCTAGTTACTGGTTCTCAACGTTGTATGAATTTCTCTGTCCTTGATTTTATTGCATTGTTTCATTACTATCTATTAATGAGTTTCTATTCCCAACCAGACTGAATTCCTTGAATTTAGTTTAGAGTCTCAGGGCTAAGCCCAGTGCCTATTGGCTGAAAGAAAAAAGTGAATTAGTAATTTTGCCCTGTCTCTTCTCTCTTGCTACTCATGTGTTAATAGTCAAAGGAATCATTTTCAGATTTCTAACAAATGGTGTGCATCTAAGTACCTCGCACTGGGGCTGCAGCCAGCATTAATATTGAAGTGGGTAAGTAATGGCCAATTTTGTTTCCCCTGTAATGGAAATTGATGGAAGGAAGATTCACTGTGGATAATTAGATTGATTTTAGTTTTACCACTTTAATATCCAGACAGTTCTTGAAAGTGATTGTTGTAATTACAAAAGGACAAGCTGATGCAGAAAGCCATTTTTTATTTTTCTCTCTCCAATCTAGACTCATTGTGCTGGTAAAAAAAAAAGACTTATTCTTCTACCTCTCATTCTCAGCATACCTCCCTAAAAAGCACATATGTCTTGCCTGGCCGGCATGGCTCAGTGGTTGAGCACCGACCTATGATCCAGGAGGTCACGGTTCAATTCCTGGTCAGGGCACATGCCCAGTTGCTGGCTCCATCCCCAGTGTGGAGCATCCAGAAACACCAATCAGAAAGGATCTATGCACCCCTATGTTCATAGCAGCACAATTCACCATAGCTAAGATTTGGAAACAGCCTAAGTGCCCATCAGTAGATGAATGGATTAGAAAACTGTGGTACATCTACACGATGGAATACTATGCTGCTGTAAAAAAGAAGGAACTCTTACCATTTGCAACAGCATGGATGGAACTGGAGAGCATTATGCTAAGTGAAATAAGCCAATCAATGAAGGAAAAATACCACATGATCTCACTCATTCATGGATAATAAAGACCATTACAAACTTTTGAACAATAAAAAAATAAAAATAAAAATAAAATAAAAAGTACATATGTCTCAGAAAGGTTTCAAAATATAGGGGGATATTTGGAATGGGTAGAGCCTCTCATTCACTCTAATGCTTTCAGGCAAATAAAGTGCCAAGGATATAATGCTGGCATCCACACTACAATCCATTATTTTTTCATGATGACAGTGCTCTAGGTTCTATTTAAAATTTTAGTTAGAATCATGGAAGGAAATATCAGGAGTAGGAAGAAATTTTCTCCCCCTACCCCACCCCTATAACCACCATCACATCTTCTTGTAATTATTTGATAAAGTTCCTATTAGAATGTAAGTTCTGTTAGGGGAAGACATCAGTTTGATCGGTTGACTGTTACATCATTAACACTAAATATAGTGAATGACTTATGTTAGGTGCTCCATACATATTGAGGAATGACTAAATGAATGAATAAATAAATCTGCTAGCTCCAGTCTCTTGGCTGCTATATAACTATGCTGTGTATTGCATATATGACTGTTATAAATCATGTCATTAAATGTTTAAATGATATTATTTTATTATTGTGCAACTACTTGTGGAGGAAATGATTGTAAGCATTTTACATGCATTAACTCATTTAGCTCTCACAATGACTCTAGAAGTAGGTATTATCATTATCACTGTTTTTCAGATGTGTAAATTGAGACAAAAAGTGTTTATTCTCCAAGGTCACATGCTAGTAATTACAGAGCTAATTAATCTGATTCAGTGCTCACCAAAAACCTGATGATAATTTGGCTCCTGTATCTTACAGAGAAAGAATGAGTGGGTCATAGACAGGATATCTGTTTACATCATACCATTTGGAGTGACTAATAACTTTGACCTACTATTGTTATACTATTTAGAAATATACAGTATTCTATACACTGAGATTATAAAGCACACTTTCTTTTTCTCAAGGCATAAGGGTGGGAATTATAGCATGAAGAGAACATACATGGACATAGAAAGCAGTGCTGGGTGTGAATACTAACCTTGACACTTACTATGTCACCTTGGTTAGGCTCATTAACCTTACTGAGTTTTAACTCCCTCATTTGGCAAAAAAGGGAAAAATTTTGATGACTCTGCATAGAGTTAAAAGATTCAATGAGATAAGTATCATCAAAAGTCCACTGTTACACTGTCACACAGTTGCCACTTGATGATTGGTGACTGCTGAGACTATATTGTTTAAGAATGCTCATTTGATTGGTGACTGCTGAGACTATATTGTTTAAGAATGCACATTGCCCCAAAAAATCTGAGACATTTCTATACACCAATAGTAAACTTTCAGAAAGAGCGATTATAAAAACAATCCCATTTACCATCGCACCAAAAAAATTAAGCTACCTAGGAATAAACTTAACTAAAGAGGTAAAAGACCTCTACTCAGAAAACTACAGGACGTTGAAAAAAGAGATAGAGGAAGACATAAAGAGATGGAAGAACATACCATGTTCTTGGATTGGTAGAATCAACATCATTAAAATGTCCATACTACCCAAAGCAATCTATAAATTCAACGCACTTCCCATTAAAATACCAACAGCATAATTCACAGACCTAGAACAAACTCTCCAAAAATTCATCTGGAACAAAAAACGACCCCGAATAGCTGCAGCGATCCTGAGAAAGAAGAAAGTAGGTGGGATCTCAATACCAGATATCAAGCTGTATTACAAAGCCACTGTTCTCAAAACTGCCTGGTACTGGCACAAGAACAGACATATAGATCAATGGAATAGAATAGAGAGCCCAGAAATCAGCCCCAACCAATACGCTCAATTAATATTTGACAAAGGAGGCAAGAACATACAATGGAGTCAAGACAGTCTCTTCAATAAATGGTGCTGGGAAAATTGGACAGATACATGCAAGAAAATGAAACTAGACCACCAACTTACACCATACACAAAAATAAACTCAAAATGGATAAAGGACTTAAATATACGACAGGAAACCATAAAAATACTAGAAGAATCCAAAGGCAACAAAATCTCAGACCTATGCCGAAGCAATTTCTTCACCGATACAGATCCTAGGGCATTGGAAACTAAAGAGAAAATAAACAAATGGGACTACATCAAAATAAAAAGTTTCTGCACAGCAAAAGAAACCATCAACAAAACAACAAGAAAGCCCACTACATGGGAGAACATATTTGCCAACATTATATCTGATAAGGGCCTAATCTCCAACATTTATAGGGAACTCATACAACTTAACAAAAGGAAGATAAACAATCCAATCAAAAAATGGGCAAAGGACCTAAATAGACACCTTTTAAAAGAGGACATTCAGAAAGCCAAGAGACATATGAAAACATGCTCAAAGTCGCTAATCATCCGAGAGATGCAAATCAAAACAACAATGAGGTACCATTTCACACCTGTCAGAATGGCTAGCATCAACAAATCAACAAACGACAAGTGCTGGAGAGGATGTGGAGAAAAAGGAACACTTGTGCACTGCTGGTGGGAATGCAGACTGGTGCAGCCACTATGGAAGACAGTATGGAGTTTCCTCAAAAAACTGGAAATGGAACTCCCATTTGACCCTGTGATCCCACTTCTAGGAATATATCCCAAGAAACCAAAAACACCAATCAGAAAGGATATATGCACCCCTATGTTCATAGCAGCACAATTCACCATAGCTAAGATTTGGAAACAGCCTAAGTGCCCATCAGTAGATGAATGGATTAGAAAACTGTGGTACATCTACACGATGGAATACTATGCTGCTGTAAAAAAGAAGGAACTCTTACCATTTGCAACAGCATGGATGGAACTGGAGAGCATTATGCTAAGTGAAATAAGCCAGTCAATGAAGGAAAAATACCACATGATCTCACTCATTCATGGATAATAGAGACCATTACAAACTTTTGAACAATAATAGATACAGAGGCAGAGCTTGGGGGGGGGGGAAGGACACATATGTAATACCCTTTGTAATACTTTTAGCAATAAAAAAATAAATAAATAAATAAAGAATGCACATTGCATTTTGCTGCCTGACACATCCTAGGGACGCAAGTTCAGCTTGGTCTTTCTCTATATGGACCAAAGACTCTTTTCCAAATCCAAAATATAAAAGTAGGTAAATGTCATCCTACCATGAATTACCCAAACCATTTCTTTCTTTATCTTTTAGGTCATTAAAAAGCAAACAAAAACAACAGCAATAACAAACATTACTTGGAATTAGGGAAAAATAAGTTCTTCACAAGATCTGCATTTAGGTCTCGTATTTATTCTTATTGAACTTTGGAGGAGGGTCTTTTTAAATTAAAAATATTAAGAATATCAAAGATTAAAGAAGCTTGTTGGGTTTCTCAATGAATGAGAACCAAGGTGTTTAATTCCATTTACTATGACATATTTTTAAAGCAAGATTATCACAGAAATTGATTCTGTACATAGACTGCAACATGTGTTCAGATGGGCACAGTAACTTGTTCTTCATTAGGAAGGTCTTGGTGAATTGTCTTACACCTAAATGGTATCATTTTAGGTTATCATCATTTCCCCAGTGCCCCAAAAGGACAACCTAAATCAATATACTGTCTTTAGTTCTTTGCTAGCTTATTAATAGAGTGTATACTGGGGAGATCTAAACTCAAAATGTACTTTATTTTTCTGTAATATATATTTTTTTAATGAGTGAAAAGGGAAGTGTGCTTTCTGTTTGTATATTTTGTTTTGGACTGAATTATGTTCCCTCAAAATTCACGTGTTGAAGCCCTAAGCCTCAATGTGACTATATTTAGAAACAGGACCTTTGACAAGGTAATTAAAGTTAAATGAAATCATAAGAGTAGAGCCTAATCTGATAAGACTGGTGACCTTATAAGAAGATGAGCTCCCTCTCCCTCTCTCTTTCTGCACAAACACACAAAGGCAAGGCCATATGGAGACATGGTAAGAAGGAAAGAGAAGCCTCACCAGAAATTACTCCTGCTGATACCCTGATCTTGGACTTTTAACCTCCAGACTATAAGAAAATAAATTTCTATTTAAATCACCCAGTCTCCAAGGTATTTTTTATGATAGCTTGAGCAGACTAATATCAAAGCATTTCTCAGTATAATTGTAGTTGTTATATAGAATTAATACTAAATAATTTTTTCATAATATCCACTCTAGTAGTAAATTCTAAAATAATGCACATCTTTTATTTCACAAAGTCTAAATATCTTCATTTTGCTTGATATTTTTAGGCAAAACTATACACAATTTGATAGGCCACACAGGTTAATATCCTTTGTGAATTGTTCATAGAATTACTTGATTACAATTGTGAATCCATCTAATAATCAATTAGATGTTTATTTTCATAATTGCTGTATAGCACAATGTTATGTGGATGTTAACTTTTATCTAGAGCCAATATATGACTAACACATAGTGAATGTCTTCCTAATGGCGCATGATTACAATTATAATAACTTCTATTTGACACAACATTATCTTTTCATGAATTTATGGCAGAGTATTTATATTAGCTACTTACTGGAGTTTAGGTAATAAATCCCAATGCATTACAAGGACCCATTTGCTTTCAGGAGTTTTGTCTTTGTCTCTTTGAAGGTAAATACACTGGAAAGCTTCCTAGTAATGTCTGGAAGACAAATGCCAACCATTCCGAGTAGATTTCCCTCATGTTTCTTCAGCATGTGCTTTGTCTGAATAAGATTGCTGCCCTTTTAAAGACAGCATTTTAGTCTCTGATTGGTAGTGGGCACAGATTTGGATAATCAAACAATAATTTTCATTGAGCTTTAGAATAAGCATACTAGATCCTCAATCAGATCCTGCACTCTTAAATCCTCTGTTTCCAGCTGCAAAGCTCTCTGAGGTTACCTTTTTTGTTTCCAACCCCAAAGCCTCTGAGGTTACCTCTTTCCTAAGTGCTATAGGAGCCAGAGAGGGGGGATTCTGGAGTAAGAAATCCACAGAAAAACCCTGCGTGTTCTTTATTCTGTTTCTTTGGATTTTACTTTCAATGTTGTAGGTGCCTCTGGCTCCTTCATGTACTTAGGGCAAAACACTGAAGAACACTTAAATTCCCAAATGAAAATTCACATCACTTCATGTATTTCTAGGATATAAAATGAAAGCATCATAACAAGGCAGAAATTCTGCCCAGCTCAGGAGTGTCAATGATTTGTGGTGTTTCTTTGCAGGCAGCCCAATAACATGTCAGGAACTGAAAATGAAAGTACCTGTTGTCCTTTGGATAACCTTATGTCGTCTCTGAAGGTTTCTCTAATGGTGCTCTTCTCTATTCAGATTCAGCTCCTGTCTCCATGTCAAGACCTGACAGTTAATTTCCTGGGCCTGTAAAAGACCATCTAGGCCTATGTATTAAGGAAAAGAGCTATTAAGAGGCCATATTGTAGGAGCACAGACTCAGGCAGTGGTTGGAGTTCAGTTTAAACCTGCTTCCAAAGAAAATATATAAATAAAATATTGCATAGTTTCAGGATGGCAATAAAAATATTTTCATATAAGGACAGCAACCATTTCTTAAGACATGGTCCCTTGGGGTTGTTTGTGGAGAATTTTAGCTTGAAACTCTAGGTCCTAAAGAAACGGGTGAAGGCTTTGGCCTGACACTTCTCCCCGCCCACACATAGAGCCAAAATTCAGCCTGACTTTTTCAGACTCTCCACTTTGTATCGGTACCGTCCAACAACAAGAGGGTGGACATGGATCTTGCTTATGGATTTCAACTTCCAGATTTTTTCAAAAGTGGAAGCAACAGGTCATGTGAAATGTGAGATGCTGGCCATCTGTTACCTGGGAAGAAAACAAGTAAAAAAAAATAGGCCAAGGAAAGTCTAGAGTTTAAACAACATGGCAATCCTCTGACCCATTTTTTCTAACCTTCAAGAAAAGGGAATATTTTAAAATTAATTCTTTATAGTAGAGATCAAGATCTTTTTCTGTAAAAGACCATATGGTAAATATTTTAGGCTTTCTAGGCCATATGCTCTTGACCACAACTACTGAAATCTGCCTTTATGATGACAAAGCGGCATCAGTAGTACTTCAATGAATGAACATGGTTATGTTCCAATAAAACTTGATTTATGGACACTGGAATTTGAATTTTGCAAGTTAAAAGTGCACAATTAAAATATTAATCTTCTTTTGACTGTTTTCAATCTGGTGGAGAGCAGATAGATGTGTTCCCTGTGACATCAGTTTCCCAAGTGTCCTAATATAAACCTGAAGAACCAGTACATATTATTAGTATGTACTAATAATACATATATGTATATATATACACACACACACACACACACACATATATATATATATAAATATATATATATACACACACATATATATATGTGGATATATATATATATGCTTTCTAGTTACTACTCTATTTCTCATTGTTCATTCTCCACTTTTTTTTGTTCCATTAATACATTACAGAAACACACACACATATATATATATACCCACACATATATATATATGGATATATATATATGCTTTCTAGTTACCACTCTCTTTTTCTCATTGTTCATTCTCCACTTTTTTTTTGTTCCATTAATACATTACAGAAAAAAAATACTTTTTTTGTGGTATAATGGGAAGAGAAAGAGAGACATTATACTTGCTACTTGTCTACCACTTACCCTCTTTTTTACTCCCAGGAACAACTTTGACAATTGGTTTCACTATCCCATGCTCACTGAATAAGTTAGCTTAACAAATAAGAAATATTGCACAATTTAAATCGTTGTTGAGAGCCATATAAAAGAAAGTTCAGTAAGGGACAGCAGAACTAAACAGTTAAAAACTAAATATGACTGGAGACAACATGAACACCTATTAGGAGAATTGTCTGAATGCTCAATTTTTACATAATATCAAAGCCAGTTTTCCTTTTTTAGCAGAATCAAATTCATCTAAATTCTCACCTTAATTAATAGGGCTCCCTAAAAGAAGCCAAAAGGAATAAATGGTAATTAAATGCTAGTTTTGCACAGTTAAAATGACTACAAATCACTTGCAAACTGGAAAACATAATCAGTAAAGGATCTTTCTCTGTGCAGTTGCTGGTGCCACAATATGAATATATTTTATGTCATATTTAGGGACTCTGGGCAGGCAGCAGCCTATTCTTTCAGGGACTTGGAGTTCACTATTGTCTGGCCAAGAGTTGCCTTGGTTAATAAAAGCTTGCACTAACCAGTAGCAGTGGGGAAAGAGAGAAAGAAATAGATTAAAGGATGCTTTGAAGTAGAATTAATAACCTTTGTTGGTCAAAATGGATGAAAACCGTTGTCAGTAGATGGAAATAGGTCACCTTAATTAAAACATTTAAAAGTCAGTAAAGTGCTAGAAGAGAGAGAATTGATCCCGGTTAAAGTGATGTGAATTTTGTATTTAACAATCTTTTTAAAAATTTAAAAATTTATTTTCCCCCATCACCATTTATCCCCCTATGCCCTCTTCCACCTCCCTCCCCTTGCCCCCCTGTTCCCCCCACCACAATTATCACACATATTTAATAATCTTTATAAAAAACCCCTGCAATTTCCATGCTGATGGAGCGGATTTTAGTAATTATGTTGCTCTCCTAGAAGAGTCTTCATTTAACCAAATATACGTTTCTCTTGCTACCTGTTTTCTATTTTCCTTGGAGGTGAAGTACCAAGTACTGTCTCCTGAGCAATGATTAGGTGTTATTCTCCATTCGTCCTTCAGATCAGTACCCAATCCTGGACTAAAGGGGTCTCATTACCTGCACGTATCAAAACCCAATAAGGTGTGAACAGGAGTTTGCAGCAAAGAAAGTAAGGGTTTATATTTAGGTAGTGGTCCACGCCTGGAGATAGGTTAGCAGAGACCTGGCTCCCAGTGGCTTCCAGGGGATGGGTTACATGGAGGGAGGTGGGGAGGATCATTAATCATGGTGACTAAGGGAGTTAGGGGTATGGTCAGGGTGGTGGTCTCTATTGATTGATTGGTGCTATGGTAGGGGTAATTGATCAGCGCATCTGGTCCTGATGTCAGCCATGGCATAGCTTTGTCTGCTTTCACTGATTCAGCTGAAGCTGGAATACAGCTGAGGCCTAGATGTTATCTCTCATTTGACGAAACTCTATCTATGGTCAACAGACTTGAGGCTTTGTCCCTAAGATTATTTGACGCTGACCAAAACCTCATTGTCCTGAGGGCTTAATGCTTAAATGAGTGGATGTGCAAGAGAGAAGGAGGCAGGTGAGTCAAGGTGCTGGATGAGCCCAGTTTGAATCAAAAGGAAAGAAAGAAGAATAGGTCCCATTAAAGAAATTTCTATGTGGTTACACTTTCCCACCCTGCTCTGGGTGACAGAGTTCTGGCTCCTGTGGACTGTATCTCCTACACTCCCTTTTCCTCTGTTCAGCCAGTGGAGGCACCAGCAGGAGATTGGTAGATGGGAGAAGAATGAGGTCAGAGTGTGTATTTTCCCCATCCATGTGCTGGGCTGTGGTTTGGTAGTAGTTGTGTTCCTGTAGAGCCACATCCCCTACAGGGGAAGACCCTCTCCCATCATTGCAGCTCTTATTGGCTTCCTGTGATAGCAACATCTGTCTCTCCAGATTAGAGATGACAACAGCTTCTGACTGTTGGAGTTCCTAATGCTTCGCCTTCTCTAGTCGGTGCCAATGACCCTGCCCCACAATTCTCATATAGTCTTCTTCATTAAAGTGCCCTAATTATCACTTCTATGCGTGTGGCAGGGATCCTGATTGATAAAATGATTCATATTCTTGAAGCATTATGAATTCACCATTTTTTCCTTGATGTAAGTCTAAATATAATGGGGTCAGTTTTTTTTTTAATTTGTTGTTGACTCTTTTTAAGGGTTCACTCCATTTTCTCCTCCTCAAATATTCTCCCCTTTCTTTCCTCCCCCCAGTGAGGGCTTCTAGACCAACTATAGTCACATTTATGCTCTTGTAGCCCTTTCTATACTCTCCACATTGCCATTTAACCCACCTATTGTAATTAATCATTCACTCTTCTCTTTAAAAGTTCTTCTGCCTTATTTATCATTGTATTCCCAAACTTTGAAAGGAGCCTAGAAAAACTGGTACTCAATAATTGCTTAGTGAATGAGTTATTATCTAGGGATGAGTTGCCCAAGAGTGGACATAACACTGTGGCTCTAATAGTGTTCTAGAATAACCCATGTTTATAGCCATTATGTCATACTATCTGATAGTATGACATAATGGCTATAAACATGGGCTTTTGGCCAGACTATCTTGTTTGGATCCAGTCTCTAGCATTTCTACTAGTCTGTGACCATGAAGATACTTAAGACTCTCAATGCCACAGTTTTATTATGTATAAGATGGTGATAATAACAATACTTATTAAATAAGGTTGTTCTTATGATTAAATGAGTTAAAATATGAAAAGTTCTTAGGATTGTGTCTGGCTACATAAATAATAATTAGGCTACATAAATATTTTTTACTATGTGTGCCACTTTTATGGATCTCATATAATATGTACCAGTGAGGAGAGAATTACAATATCAAATTTATGGTAAGCAAAGAGGATATTTCAAAGCTAATTGCAAACTGGACTTAAATACATCATCAGAATTTCAGTACCTCCATTAAGAGTTTTAAAAATACATAAAATTGATAATGTGGAATTGTTGGTCAGAAACTTGGTTGATTGTTAGGTTTTTAGAACACAGCTATAGATCTTATCTTTTGCTTGGGCAGTGATCACAAGCCATAAGGCAATAGTCTTAAAATAGCTCCTATTGGCATTCAATCTCAGGTAGCATTGTGTTAAATTTATCAGAAGATTTTTTTGCATGATAGTATTATTATTTTTCTCTGAGTACTTGGGAGACATCTCACTTGATTTCTCTACTGCAGATGATACTCACTAATCTTCCAGGAACTCTTGAAATATTAAAATAGGACACTGGACAAGATTTCTGGGTACTAAGTCCTTCAACTGTAATCATATTATTCTGACAACATTTCTATCATAGTGGTTAGTAGCAAATGTTCTGAAGTCAGATTTTGGGGTTTAAATATGCTCCACTTACTAGCTATATTACTGCTCGGGTTGTCTATAGTTTACTTAACATGACATGGCATGAGTATTTTTTTATGTATCCTAAAAGCAATCTTTCAATATTATATGCATTATTTTTAAATTTTAGATTTGATAAACATTAAATTCCACATTCCTCTTTCAT
Source organism: Myotis brandtii (assembly GCF_000412655.1). NCBI lineage: Eukaryota > Metazoa > Chordata > Mammalia > Chiroptera > Vespertilionidae > Myotis > Myotis brandtii. Next base: position 31,573 of record NW_005353325.1, on the reverse strand, counting down.
TGTGTAAATTTTGATTCATTTTTTATGGCTAAAGAATTAGAATAATGTATTAGATTTGATTACAGAAAATATTCTTAAATTTGGAAAGGAAAAATAAGATATAGATTGTCAAAGAGGAGGGGAAAAAAGTACATCCGTAGGGAATGGTCCTTGAAAAATAGCTTGCCCTCCTAGATGCTAACACTGCCTGAGAATTTACATGGCCAGGTGCTGTCCTATCAAGATTTGACTCCTTGAATCCTCTTGTGAGACAGGCTTATTATTATATCCATTTCACACATGAGGAATCCAAGGTAGAAAGAGGTTGAGTGATTTGCTGCAGATTACACAGCTAGAAAAATTGTGCAGGTGGCTATACATAGAGTACAGCAAACTGGAGTGTTACAGAAAGTGAGGTCAGTTTAAGAAGGAAATTCCTTTTAACTCTTAAAAATATATGAAAACATTTTCATATATATATTTTATTTTAAAAAGAAACATCTATGAAACAAGACATTATGATTTAAATTTAATAGATGAAGAAACTGAGCCTCAGCTGAAACTAAATTATCCATGGTTCTAAAGGTAGATGGCTTATGTGGAATTATTTGACTGGAATGGCGGAAAACCATACTTGGCTGCCAAGTTACAGAGTTGAGGGACTGACAAAAAAAAAAAAGAAACTTATTTAGCTCTTCCCTTATTCTAATTCAATGTTTCTCTAACTGAGTTTCATTGATGTTAGGATGATGGTAGAAATATTTCTGCAAGCTCTCAAATTATCTATCCAAATTTTAAATATTGTTTTCAGTTTGATGATAATAAAATCCTAGCACAAACATGCTCTAGAATAGATCCTCTGGATGACTACATTATTATAATCAAATAATACTGACACTTTCAGTGTCTGCAGCTGCCATGGTTTTCATGATTGTCCTGAGTGTCATATACTACTAATCTAATTGTTGTGTACCAATTAGAAAAGAACAACTCTGAATGTAATACTGAATTGACTCCATAAAAAATAAAAATGATACCCTCCTGCACTGGATAAACAAAATGGTGCTTCAGAGAAAATGGTGGAAGATTCGAGCCAACACAAGGACCACGGTGGTGCAGGCTTGCTGAACTCAGAAAACAAGTGCATAGAAATCAGGACCTCATTGATTTTAGGCATGTGACCTCGTGTCTGCTCAGCAACGCAGCCCTTCCCACGTTCAGTGCAGCAGAGTGGACAAGTACATGAACCATGTGGAACCAGACAGCCTGGCATCAAATTTCAGCTGTGCTACTTACTGGAAGTGTGACTTTGGGAAACTTTAGTTAACTTCTCTGTGTCTCAATGTTATCACCCAGAAAATGGGATTTGCAATTTTTCTGCTTCATGGGGTTGTTACATAGAGTTCTATAATATAATAAACTGTAAATAAGTTTAAAATGCAATTATCGTAATTACTTTATACTAATTTTAGAAATCATTTTATTATAGTGTACTTGACATAAGATAAAATGCACACACTTAAATATGTGACTTCTGGCCTCCTTTGTTGTAGATTAATAGACTGTATATGCGCGGGTCTGTGTCATTATACTGTTTAAAGTTTGTTTCTTGCCTAGCCAGTTTCTTGTGGCTCAGTTGGTTGAGTGTCACCCAAAATGTTGCTGGTTTGATTCCCAGTCATGGCACATAACTGGGTTGCAGGTTTGATCCCCCATCAGTGCATGAACAGAAGGCAATCAGTCGATGTTCCTCTCTCATTGATGTTTCTCTCTGTCATCAATGTTTCTCTCTCTCTCTCTCTCTCTCTCTCTCTCTCTCTCTCTCTCTCTTTCTAAGCATGTCCTCAGGTTAAGATTGAAAAAAAAAAAGTTTGTTGTAGACAAGTTAGCTTGGTTTTGTTATTTTATCCAATCTTAACAATCTGTCATTTGACTGGGTTATTAAGAAATTTTACAGTTGATTCTTGATATATGCAATAGTTACATTATGAAATTCCCACAATCACTGAATTAGTGAATATCTAAGCATTGTTCCTTGGGAAAATACAGTTAGAATCCTAGAGCTTCTAGCCATAACTGCTTTGTCTGATAATCAATTTATAAACTTGTATTATGTGTTTCTTTTAAAGATACCTTAATTAATGTACATTCTTTTAAAAATATATATATATTTTATAGATTTCAGAGAAGAGAGATGAGAGAGAGATAGAAACATCAATGATGAGAGAGAATCATTGATAAGCCGCCTCCTGCATGAACTCGCACTAGGGATCTACCACCGGGGCATGTGCCCTGACGGGAATCAAACTGTGACCTCCTGGTTCATAGGTCGACACTCAACCACTCAGCCATGACAGCTGCACAATGTATATTCTTGATTTACATTGAACTCGTGGCCATCAATAATATAGTTCATGCCTGAATTAAGCTAAGCTGACAAGCTCACAGCCTTCTTGTGCTTAGAAACATTATGCTTGGGGGGGTTAAATAGTTAAATCACCAACAAAAAGCACAAAAAAGAAAAAATGTGGCATAAAATAGACCACAAAAAGAGCATTTGTTTATATAATGAGAGCTAAAACAAGAAGAAAGAGTGTGGCATTATTTAACTCCATCTGAGAACTTGCATGTCCGGCACTTGAATTTTTCGCCGCTTTGTACAAATCCATGAATTACCAGGAAATTGCAGCAAATATTGATTTGGAGGTTACAAATAAACGTTAGGGAGTAGGCAAATTTGAAAATACAGAATCCAAAAATAATGGTAATCAACTGAACATTTAAGGTGATTATTGATATGGTAAGATTTAAATGTAATCCTTTTTTTAATTTGTCTATTTTTTCTTCTTTTTCCTGCCTTCTTTTGTATCATCCAACTTTTAAAATTTAATATATCTTCTTAGCTTATTAGACAAAATTGCTGTTTTTTTCTTTTACTATCATCTTATAATTTCTAGAATACACCTTTCATATATAATAACCATATTCATGTGATATTATACAACTTCACATATAGTAAATATTTACTTTCACTTCCCTCTACCTGGCCTTTGTATTATTGTTGTCATGGATTTTACTTCTTTATATATCAAATATGTTCAAGGTAAACTTTTGTTTTTGAATGCTTAAAAAATTGAAATAAAAAATAGTTTCTACTCACATAATTACTATTTTCTATGTTCTTCATTCCTTTTTGTAGCACAAGTTTTTATCTACTACTATTTCCCTTCTTTAACTTTTTTTTTTTAAATCTTCACCCAAGGATATTTTCCCATTGATTTTTAGAAAGAGTGGAAGAGAGAGGGAAAGACAGAGAGAAATATCAATGTGAGAGAAACACATCAATTGGTTGCCTCCTGCAAGAGCCCTGACCAGGGCCCAGGCTGGAAGGAGCCTGCAACTGAGGTGAGGTAATGTGCCCTTGACTGGAATCAAACCTGAGACCCTTTGGTCCACAGGCTGATGCTCTATCTACTGAGCCAAACCAGTTAGGGCTATTGTTCTTTTTATTTTTGTGAGAGAGGAAGGGCGAGGGGAGAGAGAGAAACATCGATGTGAGAGAAACATGGATCAGTTGCCTCCCACACGCACCCCAACCTGCCACCTGAGCATGTGCCCCAACCGGGAATCAAACCTGGGACCTTTCAGCACAGGGGACGACATCCAACCAACTGAGCCACACTGGCCAGGGCAAAATTTATTGTTCTTTAAAAGGTGTCCATATGTTATTCAAATTGTGACACATTATTCCAGTTTGAAGCAGAATAAGGATTTAGTGTATTTTAGCCTTGAATGACCTTTTGTTTTTAAAATAAGTCCTTTAATTTGTTGTCCTGCTCTTTGCCTTACAATGCCTTTCCACACTATTTTATTTCTGTGAATCTTGTGATAGGAACACAAACTTTCCTCTCTCTGGTGTATACTATCTATAAATCCTAAGATTTTTACTTGTAGAGGCTGAGCATTAAAAGCACATATCAAATTTAATTTCAATACATTAAATATTGAAAATTCTGGGATGTTTGATGATACTCTGAACCAGCACAACTTAGATGAATAATGAACCAAGAATAATAGAAAAACACAGGAGCCTCAATAAAGACTTCACCCTTAATTCTTCCAGCTCCTGATTCCCCATCTTTGAGAGGTTTTCATGGCAATGAAAAATGGGAGAAAGCAGAGAAATATTTAATCTTAGGACTTACAACATTTTTTTTTGAGGAAGTTTCTTTCATTGATCCTGCTTAAGAAAGAAAATCATCTATGTACTTTCATTAGGTTGGAATATCCATGGGGACAGCAACTATGTATATCTTGACTGCTACTAATTCCAACACTTAGAACAGTGTCCAGAACAAATGCTCAAGAAAAATATGCTGAATATCCTAGAAATAACAACATCAATACAATCTTCAGAGATTTTTTAAAAATCAAAGCATCTGCATCTTCTCTAACTACTTTTATTTTCCTAAGAGGCCAAAACAAAGGTAAGAAGTGGAAGAGCAAGATCTTAGTATCACTTACAGCAGAGGTAACTGACAAATGTAATATCCAGTATTGCTGTTTCCATTAATTATTGGAAAACCTAGATTCTAACTTTCATGAGCAAACAAATCATGTGTATTTTGGTTCTTCCTACATTTCAGGGCCTAGAACATGTGCAACAAATTATAATAGACACTCAACAGAAATGAAAGAGAAATTATTATTTAATATATGAGATGATTATCAATCTTTCTGCTAAGTATCAGGAGAGAATATATATGTATATGAATATATATTTTATCATATGTGTGTTTGAAATAGAGATAGGTTTTTGTCCTACCCAACACTTGTTTCTTCTTAATTTCATTCATTTTTCTATCAATTCCTTGAAATATATTAAATTTAAATCCTGCCCTTTAAGGTATTGATTGAAAAAGTGACCTTGAATAAGCCACTTAAATTTTTGATGCCTAGGTTAGTCACTCCTATTTTCCTCACTAGAATAGTGTGAGTATTAATATTTAAAATGTTCTGTGTGATATTTGGTGTGGCCAAGAAGCCAAGATGTCTTTGATAGTTGTTTAAATTCCAATGAAAGTCACAGTGAAGAGAAAAAAAAATAATGTGACCAACCCAATGGGAGAATTTAAGCAGAGAAAGGGACATGTCAGAAGTTGTGTTAAAGTAGAAGAGATGAATTGCTTGTGGTGCAAAGAATAGGGAGAATACCTCCATCTCTGTCACTTATTATCTATTCATTCATTCATTCATTCAACAAATACTTGAATGCCTACTATGTACCAGATACTTCTAGAGGTAATTTCTGTTTTTACATCATTGAACAAATGATTCCTGCTCTCATCATCTCTCTTACATTCTATCAAGAATGGGGGCAAGTAGAAATGAAGATAGAAAATGAACAATAGACTAAACAAACAAACAAACAAACATTATAGGGTAATATAGGCTTTGAGAATAAGGGAGTTTAAGGAATGATAAATGAGAGGGCTGCTAATTGCAGTTTTAAATAGGTGAGATTTGATAAAAGACTTGAAGGAGCTGAGGAAATTAGCCATGCAGTTGTCTGTGGAATGGCTTTCAAGGCTAAAGGGACAGCTGAAACAAAAGCCCAAGGCTGTAATGCTTCCGGTGTGGACTGAATAGATAGGGAGAAGGGTTGAGGAGAAAGAAAACAGGGAAAGCTGATTATGTGCAGACTCTTAGGCCAATGTATGAACTCTGGCTTTTACTCTTGGTCACATGGGGAGACTTCCCAGGATTTTAAGCAGAGGAGTGAGCTGAGCTGATTTTGGCTTTGAAACAACTCTGACTGCTGTGCTAATAGACTTGTTTGGTATGTGGGGCACATGTAATAGCAAAAACAACTTTTAGAAAACTTTTGCAATAAAATATATGAGAGAAAATGGTTTTGACCAGGATGGTAGCAGTGCAGGCAGAAAAAACAGAATGGTCAGATTTTAGATATATTTTGAAGGTAGATAAAGCACAATTTGTAAATAGATTGGATGGAGGACAAAAAACAAAACAAAATAAAACAAAAAAAACTCAAGGATGCCTCCAAAGTTTTTGACCTAAGCATTTAAAAGGATGGATGCCCTAACCGGTTTGGCTCAGTGGATAGAGCGTCAGCCTGCGGACTCAGGTTTCCAAGTCCGATTCCGGTCAAGGGCATGTACCTTGGTTGCGGGCACATCCCCAGTAGGGGGTGTGCAGGAGGCGGCTGATCGATGTTTCTCTCTCATTGATGTTTCTAACTCTCTATCCCTCTCCCTCTCTGTAAAAAATTAATAAAATATTTTTAAAAAAGTAAAAGGATGGAGCTTCCATTAACCAAGATGAGCCACTCTTCAGATAAAGAGTGATTGAATCACTGTTACTATCTAACTAGTCTGCGCATCTCTAGTTTTACCTCCCTTCAGTTCTTAACATTTCTAAAAACCTGACCACATCCTTAGCTAATTAAAAGATTACTTTGGATCTCCATTTATTTTAAGATAAAGTTTCTTAACCTGATTTCATTTAGCTTTTGCATATTTCTTCTCACGACTTTCTTTCCCCCCCCCATGCTTCCTACCCCTATCACCACATGGGCTTTTAAGAGACATACCTTCTTTTCATCTCTAAGACATTCAGCTTTCATTTCTCACTCATCTGCATATGTCATCTTAGGTGTTACTTCTTCAGAGAAGCAATTGCTGTGGAAAACCACCATCCATTCTCCAAATATATCCATATATTAATGTGTTGCCACTATTAGAACAGCTTCCACATTCTATCATAATTGCTTGTTTAATTTTTTTGTCATTCACTGTCAGCTTCGGAAGGATGCAAATCTGACTGACTTCTCTCTGTTCCAGTTAGATATTGCTGTGTAACAAACCACCCCAAAACATAGAGCCTAATACAGCAATGATCACTTATTGTGCTCACAAATATAGAAAACTAGAGGCCCGGTGTATGACAATTGTGCACTGGAGGGGGGGTCCTTCAGTCCGCCTGCGCTCTCTCACAGTCTGGAACCCCTCAAAGGATGTCCGATTGCTGGCTCAGGCCCGGTCCCCACCATCAGGCAGACATCCCCCCAGGGGTCCTTAGTGCTTCCGCGGAGGCAGGAGAGGCCCACCACCACCACTGCTGCACTCGGCAGCTGTGAGCCGGGCTTCTGGCTGAGCAGCACTCCACCTGTGGGAGTGCACAGACCACCAGGGGGCAACTCCCTCGTTGACGTCTGCCCCCGGGTGGTAAGTGCACGTCATAGCGACCAGTTATTCTGCTGTTCAGTCGATTTGCATATTAAGGTTTTATTATATAGGACTAGAAGCCCGTTGCATGAAGATTCGTGCAATCGGCCTTTTTTCCCCTGCCTGCTGGCACTGGTTTTCCTCCAGCACCCGGGATCCAGGCCTTTGGTCCGGCCGCAGTGAGGCTTACTGTCTAATCTTCAGTCTTCAGTCTTCAGTCTTCAGTCTTCAGTCTTAACTCCGGCTGGAGCCTTCAGTCTTCGCTCCACACCTGTGTATGCAAATTAACCGCCATCTTTGTTGGGTTAATTTGCATAGTTGCTCTGATTGGCTGGTGGGAGTAGTGCAGTGACACCAATTTGCATGTTTCTCTTTTATTAGTGTAGATAGGCAGTCTCTGTGGGGAAAGTTTATTTCTACTTCATGTGGTGTCAGCAAGTATCTACTTTAATTTGATTCATACATGTGACTAACAAGTTGATGCTGACTGTAAATTCCTCTCCATGTGGGTCTCTTCATGAGGTTATTGATTCTAAGAGCAAGCTTTTCAAGAGTTTCAGGAAGAAACTGTGCCACCTTTTATGACCTAACCTTAGACATCCTTTAACCCCACTTTCATCATAGTCACAACCTTGCCCAGACCCAAAGGGAGGAAACATAGACCCCCAAAATCTCTATGGCAAAAACAGCAAAGTCACATTTTAAGAAGATTATGTAGAATGGGAACTATTATGCAGTCATATTTGGATTATACAATCTGCCATTGTCACTGTTGTGTCTTTGTGTTTGCCACACAGCAAACTGTCTGGCAAATATTAGAGGCTCAATAAATACCTTTGGAATAATTAAAATGTCTTTATCAATAGTTTTCTTGTCCATCCACTATAATAAACTCCCCTTCATTATGGATAGATCCGTATGTTCTTTGTATTTTTTTTCCTGAAAAGTATTCTACTCACAGGAAGTTGTTCTGTATAACTAATCCTGTGCTTCACCTGGATAGAACCTTCATTTCTTCCATTGGAGCCATTTAATCTATAAAATGTTTACAAGGAAAAGAGTTTGCAATATTTCTCAGTTTTTCCTTATTAGGATATTACCACTTTTCTTTGGAAATTGTTGCATAAAACAGAAACTATTATTGTGCTAAGCAGTATAATTTTATGGAAACCAATTGGCTATCTTTTTGCATTTGGCCTTCCTATAAAATTCTGGACTAGACATTAAATTTTAGTTATTACAGTAACAAAAGTAACACATATATTGATTTGAGAAGTGCTTTTCTTCCTGTGAAGCCCAAAATCTTTACTTAATTTTTTTTCAAGTAATGAATTAAGAGCATTCTTTGCCATTCCTGGAATGGTAGCTATTATAATTAAACAGGAGTTATATTAACAAGATCTCCAGAAAGTATTGTTTCAAATGTGTGATAATTTCCCCCTTATTTCTACATCTACACATATAAGTAGGTTCTGAACATATCATAAGAGGATAAAAAAAAATCACTACTCTCATTTCCTAAAGCTTTGGAAGATGGGCAATGACATTTACTGAGTGCAGTGGAATCTATACTACATGATTTACAAATATGCAAACCTCTGAGTCTCAGAGAGGTTGTAACTGGCTCACTGTTTATCTGATGCTATAGCCGGTCTGTGTTCTTTTTATTATAAAGAAGTTATTTTTCCCCAAAAAACCATACTAAAATATTCTTAATAATTCTATTTAGAGTTGCTTATTTTAACAGAGGAACTGGTAATATGATACAAATTTTCCTGGTAATTTGTTAAGTGACTTTAGACCTAAAACTTTAATATTTGCTAGGAAGATTTCTCAACTTACCAACAAAGATGATCCTATTTTATCAATATTTTCATAATACCCTTGTGCCTCTTAATAGCATACATTTTCACTTAATATAATAAATATTTTTTAAATCTAGCTTCTAAGTCAGCAGTTCTCAACCTGTGGGTCACGACCCCTTTGGCGGTCGAACGACCCTTTCACAGGGGTCGCCTAAGACCATCCTGCATATCAGATATTTACAATACGATTCATAACAGTAGCAACATTACAGTTATGAAGTAGCAACGAAAATAATTTTATGGTTGGGTCACAACATGAGGAACTGTATTTAAAGGGCCAAAAGGTTGAGAACCACTGTTCTAAGTCAAGCTAAAAGTTAAGATAAAAAGAAGGAACTAGACTTTTTTAAAAAACTGAAAAATAGGTATTGTTATTGCTTTCATAGAGGAAGGGAGAGGAACAGAGAAAAATGTCAATGAGAGAGAATCATCCATTGGCCACCTTCTGCACACCCCACACTGGGGATTGAGCCCGCAACCTTGGCATGTGCCCTTGACCGGAATCAACCCTGGAACACCTCAGTCTGCACATTCTATCCACTGAGCCAAACCGGCTAGGGCTAGACCTTTTTCATAGCTCTTTCTATAACTGTTAACACAATGCCAGGCATGTAATGCTTCCATACCTCAGTTGAAGTCACATACTTATCTTCTTGCACTGCCAGAACTCATACTTTGATTCACTGTTCATTAGCTCAGATTCCTCTAGAATTCAAGTTTGTACTTGTCCTTCCAATCTTTTAAGGTGGAGTCCTCCTACCTGCTAACTCTACACTCTTTGTGCTTCTATCTTTGTAGCCATGTTTTCCAGTAGGATTTCAGTCTCAGATCTTCTTCATCATACTTTCTATCCTTTTCTTAACCATTGTTCTAACCATCAACATTGGTCTGTACCTTCTCTTACTGTCTAATCTTTAGAACTTCTCTGATGGTTTGTCCATCCGGGCAGGCCCACCTTCTCTGCCCCTGCAACCTTTGATGAGGATCATCCTTCATTTCTTCCAGCTCCTTTTTTTTGAAACCCGCTAGATTATAATATCTTATTTTTTTATGTAAGAAAAGCAAACAGAAAACAGCACTAACAACTCTCATGTGACTTTAAATCTTATAGGACTGCACTTGATCAATAAGTGCATTGAAAAAATGCTTTTCTGAGTTTGTAAAAGCTTCCATAGCCGTCATTTTAGAATCCAAAAGAACAGCTTTAAAAAGTTGAAAATACAAAGCGAAAATAATTTGCAGTTACCCTTCATTTGGCAAAAGTACTTATGAGGTGATTGCTATTTGCCACTCTGTCTCAGAAAAAGTCACGCATTTTTTATTGCTTCACCCAGGATCACTGTGGTACTAGTGCTCAGACCCATTGTCTCTGGAGCAAATATGAACAACCATCTTTGGTGAGACTAAACCACTGCTTGCCAAGATGCCAACATGCTGAGTTAGGCAGTCGTCGCAATGCTAAAAGCTGCCCTTTTGTTCTGCCCTGGAGCCAAGTGCTCCAGAGCATTTTTTTTTGTAGTTCATTATTATTATTATTATTATTAATTTTATTTTATTGCTTTAAGT
>NW_005353325.1:16630-20282 GCF_000412655.1 Myotis brandtii | reverse complement strand
GGGAATCTTTTTAAAATCCTGATTTCTGGGCCTCATCCTCCGGAAATTCTGTTTCTTTGTTATGGGGTGGGGCCACAACATTAGTAACAAAAAAACAGAATTTCCAGAGGATGAGGCCCAGAAATCAGGATTTTAAAAAGATTCCCCGGTGATTCTAATGTGCAGCCAAGGTTGAGAACCACTGCTAAGGGGCCTATTCAGCCCATGGAGTCTGGATTCTCACAGTATAGAACCAGGAAACAATGCTTTGTTTTGTTTTGAAGTTACTGAGCACTCTGGGGGTTTGGACAGCAGGGACACACCGTACCCACACTCTGTGAGCACTATTGGTTGTAGCTGCGCATGTCCCCCGAGCCACCACTGCCTCTCCCATGATGAGAGCTGTGCGCTTCCTGCAGGATCTGGAGGACTCCTGGCGAGTGGTTGCCCTTTAAAACCTGCTGGCGGCCCCCCGAAGCACCTGGATGACAAAATGTGATGCTCTCCATTCCCTCAGCCCCACTGCCGTCCTCCCAGCCAGGGCGATGATGTCTACTCCCATAACAAGAGCTAATAAAATCAGCCTCCTCTGTGATACAGGGAAAATCTTTATTTAATAAAATAATGCGTTTTGCTCCACTCCCAGAACAGCAATCAAGTGGCACGACGGAGAACCACAACAGCTCACCCCGCTGGTTGCTGCTGTGTGTCCAGGTCTGCCGGGTGTGGCCCTGTGGGAGCTAGGAACGTTGCTTCATGAAGGGGCACACGGGGCAGTTTGCACTGCCCTCCGTAAGACGGGGTGGTTAGGAGGCTCCTTTGAAACACAGTGTATGCACTCTCCGGATCCACCAATTGTTTTCCCATGTTCCCCGTCTAGAGAAAATAAAATTTCCCCAAAAGCACTCAGACAGTTAACTGGGGAGGGGGCATCGGTTGCTTCCACAGCTGAGAGCACCCACCCACGTGGAGTGTGGCGCTCTGGGAATCTTTACACAACAACTAAATCTGAATTTCAATCAGACAACAAATACTTTTTCAGTGTCTGCTCCTGTGAAACACAGAGTTAATGAAGCTGCTGTAATGATCATAACCTGCATGCCTTTTTCCATACGAACAACTATAAAGCCACTTTTGCCTGTTGCTGTATTTGCTAAACCTGGAAATTCTACCTGGGGGAGCGGGGGTGGGGCTTGTTAAACAGATTGCTGGGCCGCCACCTCCAGACACTCTGACTGGTAGGCCTGAGTGGCACCTGAGAATCCGCCTTTCGATGCAGGTCCCAGGTGAGGCTGATGTTGCTGGTCCAGAGAGCCAGGGATCTACACTGTGGTGGCTGCACAGCATTAACTTAAAAAACAAAAATCCATTGCCAAAGTTTATAAGTGGGAAGATTTTACCTAGAAATCCAGATTTTCAAATTATATTGAAAATCTGAAAATCTGGCCATCCTAGGCCCACAATCCCATGTAGCAACTTAGCTGAGTGGCTGCTGGCCCTTTTAGATGGGCTCAGCTCTCTACCACTCTTCCTGTCTCCTCGCCACTGGCTGAGTCCACGTGTCATTTATAACCACGTGCGCGCTCACTCCCCCTTTCCTCCAGCAGGATTCAGAGAAAAGCGAAATGCCGTCTCCATCACCAGTAGGCAGAGAAAACCAAGCTTTTCTCAGAGGATGCTCTGCCCAATCGGCTCATTTATTTTTGCAACCTGACCCCTCATAAGCATTTGGATTTGATTTGCTTAGTTTTCCGTATGAAAAATTCTACTATCAGCCTTGTTTGTGGCTGTAAAATGGTTTGGCAAACCATTTTTAACTGGAGAGGGCAAAGGCATACGTTTCGGCCTAGTTCAAGTCAGTCACTAGAAATCCCATATTATCAGGAGTAGAATTAATTAGGTTTATTGTATTTTTGAAATCCAAACACAGTTTCAATTATTACTTGCTACTAATGGCTTATAATGAAGGCAGAGCTTGTTAGCTCAGCAAACAACCCGCAAGTCTGTTTCAAGTGTAAACAGAAGGCAAATGCATGAATTAAACGAATGAATTCACCGATTGTGCTCCCCGGGCTGTAAAGAAGCATTCAGCGGCCACAATGTGTATCACCCACCACCTTTGTTCACAGGGCGCGCCTGCTCCAGCTTTCTTTATGGGGCAGAGACCTTCCGAGGGGTCTCTGACAACGTAAATTCTCTGAATTTTTGAAAGTGCTCATCTGCATCAGTAAGTGCCCTTAAGGATAAGGGATCACCTGGCTCCGGGGGGTTCCTGAAACGCTGTGCTGTTAACAGTAGCCGTTTCATCTCGAACTGTGACTCATGAACAGGCCGACCAGCAAGCTGGCGGAGATGAAGGGACAAGACTGCCCATATTCCCAGGGTGGTCCTACAGAGTATGGGACAGATGGTCATTCTCAGAGGTATTCAACTTAACAGCATTCCCCTTTAAAAGGTAATAAACCGCACCAGGAACAAAAATAAACAAACAAAAGGTTTTGCTCTCCAAAGTCTCCTGGTTTTAACAACCTTTTGTTTAAAATTACCAGCCCTGCATTTCTTCTCTCCAAATGGAATGCATCAGGTTTATTGGCTAGCTGCAGTTAAATCCCACTTCTCTGCACGGTTCCCTTGACTTGCCATTCTTGGATGTGTTCGCCAGGGTGCGAGGGTGGGGGAGGATCACAGGAGTTCCTCTCCTTCTGGAAAATTCCTAGCTCCATGTCCCCATTCCTCGGTGGCTGCCATCTTGTGATTGGAAAGGCACCTGGGTCCCTCTGGAATGTATTCGGCTGCAAGTAACAGAAGAGACAGCTAACGCTGGCACACACGAGGAGGCTTGTTTTTTTTCTTTCTTCTCACAAGGCCCCTGGAGCAGTGGTTCTCAACCTGTGGGTCGCGACCCCTTTGGCAGTCGAACGACCCTTTCACAGGGGTTGCCTAAGACCATCCTGCATATCAGATATTTACATTACGATTCATAACAGTAGCAACATTACAGTTATGAAGTAGCAACGAAAATAATTTTATGGTTGGGTCACAACATGAGGAACTGTATTTAAAGGGCCAAAAGGTTGAGAACCACTGTTCTAAGTCAAGCTAAAAGTTAAGATAAAAAGAAGGAACTAGACTTTTTTAAAAAACATATATATATATTTTTTATTGATTTCAGAGAGGAAGGGAGAGGGAGAGAGAAATAGAAACATCAGTGATGAGAGAGAATCAAACATTGGCCACCTTCTGCACACCCCACACTGGGGATCGAGCCCGCAACCTGGGCGTGTGCCCTTGACCGGAATCAACCCTGGAACACCTCAGTCTGCACATTCTATCCACTGAGCCAAACCGGCTAGGGCTAGACCTTTTTCATAGCTCTTTCTATAACTGTTAACACAATGCCAGGCATGTAATGCTTCCATACCTCAGTTGAAGTCACATACTTATCTTCTTGCACTGCCAGAACTCATACTTTGATTCACTGTTCATTAGCTCAGATTCCTCTAGAATTCAAGTTTGTACTTGTCCTTCCAATCTTTTAAGGTGGAGTCCTCCTACCTGCTAACTCTACACTCTTTGTGCTTCTATCTTTGTAGCCATGTTTTCCAGTAGGATTTCAGTCTCAGATCTTCTTCATCATACTTTCTATCCTTTTCTCAACCATTGTTCTAACCAT
>NW_005353325.1:13018-14913 GCF_000412655.1 Myotis brandtii | reverse complement strand
AGTGGGGTCCAAGGGAGGGGGAATCAATTAGTGGACAGGAAGTCCCACTATGATCCATTCTGCTGCTTCATTGCTGGGCTTGTCTACTTGTCTGTTTTATTACACTTACAAACACAAGAAAGTATGAAATGTCAAAGACCACTGCCTACTTAGTTTCAGTGATGCATTGCTCCTTCTGTCATTCAGTGAAGACTGTCCTTCCTCTGCCTCTCCAGCTGTGATGTGACCTTCTTAGAGATGCAGAACTCTGCAAAGGGATGAGCCCACTAGCAGCATGTTCTCTTGCTTCAGCGACACATGGAATATCCCTGACCCAAGCTCTTCAGGGATGAAATCTCATATCACGTCAGAATGTTAGAGAAGTTAAGCTTACTCCCACAAGCTACATTTTAAATTTCTGATAATAGTTTGTGAGCAATTACGGAGTCATCTGAGGCTTTATAAAATCAAACTACTTGGGCTTCATGTGTTTTGCTCTGGAAGGAGACATAATTTTATAATTTTTTCCAAGTTAATATTTTCTAGCCTCTGAGATGCTTTGTTCATTAATGAAAATAAAATCTCAAAATGATCCTTATGATGAGGTATGAAATGTTACATTTCTGTCTCGATCACCATCAACCCTTAGAGCTTTTTAGTCATCATATTTAAAAAACTATGATAAACAATTTAAAATAAATAAAAACTTTACAAATTCAGGGAGATTTTCTAAATTGTTGGAACTTTAATAATAGTGGTCAAAAATTGGAGAACTTGAACTATCACAGGAAATAGCATCTATGAAAAAGGTAGAGACCAAGGCTATAAGTCTATTGATATATTCACAAGGAGGCTTATTATAAGCCTTTACTCAATAGTACTTTGAGGACAATCAGAAGACACTAATACTTTAAGACCTGTGGATCTTGATATTTATCAAGGCAAAAGCAAGTCAAATCTCTAAAACATGATATTAAGTCAGCATCAACCATTTGTAGTTCAAACCGTAGATGTCAATAAGCACTTTTTTCATTTAGAATTTGAAGTCAGCTACAGTGAGTGATTTTTTCCTGCTTCTGCAGAACCAGAATTTATTTAGAGGCAAGTGCTTCATGTATCTTTTTCATCTAAAAGCATATATAGAATTTCCATGTAAGTGTAACCCGTAGAAATAGAGTTAAACAATGGGATGCTCTCATTGTCCATTTTCATGACTGAGTTAACTAGTGGAATCTTTAAAAAGAACTTAGAGTCAAGTCAATTCACTGAACACTCCATATATAAAATATAATTTCTTGATTTATGACTCATGTGGCTGGAGAACATCTTCCTTGGCAGGTCACAGTTTAGTGCTTTGTTTTTCTAAGCAAAGATTAGGGTTAGTCACATCTTCTTAAAAAACAGCATGGAAAAATTGGCCGTGAGGCCTTCTAGATGGTACATCAGGCAGGAGTGCAAGGGGCCATGGGAATACACTGACATTAGGTCACTAGGTAAGAAGAGACATGAGCAGAGATTCAATATTCCCATGAAGCTACTCTGACCCCAAGTGTAGCAAGATAAGCAATCAATCACCTCCTCAGTTGCTCACATTTTTTCTCCCCTCCCCTACCTTTCTCCTTACCTTCTCCTCCCAATCCAGGAGTCTTTTAATAATCTTTAATAAAACCTTCAGAACTTTAATGACCTGAATAAATTGAGAGAGAATCTTTAATTAAAACAATCACTGGTTGATTTAGCATTCATTCCTGAACTTGCTTCTTTTTAGAAACATAAGTGAAATTTTGCCAAAGGGCAAACTATCCCATTTCTGCATACCACTACTGGCTTTTTGACAAGCTATTCCACTCATACTTATTGACTCTGGAAAAAGACCGGACAGAAGAAGAGAAGGAGATAAAGAAAATATTAAATTT
>NW_005353325.1:3581-12858 GCF_000412655.1 Myotis brandtii | reverse complement strand
ATTGAGACCTTTAGATCATTTACATGAAAATGTCTTGAAACTATTCATGGGACACAAATGTCAAGAATCATAATTGAGGATATTTAGTTTTCCTTGTCATCTTTTTGTATGCAGTCTACTATTATTTAATGAAAGAAACTCGAGACAATGACCCCAATAAAATTGTGTGCCTACTATGAGACAAGCGACACCTCACCCACTGGGCCCTGGTATTGGTTGTCATCACTGCTAGATAACCCAGCTTTATTTTATGAGTCAGTTTAGACAAAGGAAATTGACAGGGTGACTTCAGAAAGAGGAAGAAAGAAATATACCACAACAAAACCAAACAGAAATACACACTGGAGTCCCTTGAGTATTGATTGTGGAGTTATTTATGCCATGATAAATTGTTCCTGGGAAGCAAAAGTGACATCTGAAAGCAACATGAACCTATTCGGTGGTCCCTTCTGAGGCCCTCTCTGTTCTGCCTGTAGCTGCCCTGGGAGGGAAGGCCTGTTTACCAGGAACTGATGCCTCTTTAGTTCTATTGTTAAGACAGCCTCCAGCTTGGGACCTGTCTGGGTACTGATTTATCACTTTGAAGTGTTCACAAGTTTCTTTTTTATTTTTTTTGTCTTTAGAAGCAAGTGCTTCATGTATCTTTTTAATCTAAAAGCATATGTAGAATTTCCATGTAAGTTTAACCTGTAGAAGTAGAGTTAAACAATGGGATGCTCTCATTGGCCATTTTCATGACTGAGTTAACTAGTGGAATCTTTAAAAAGAACTTAGAGTCAAGTCAATTCACTGAACACTCCATATATAAAATATAATTTCTTGATTTATGACTCATGTGGCTGGAGAACATCTTCCTAAATCAATCTAGCATGATTTTAGCAGGTAATTCCCATGTCTCTTATAGGGTAGGCTGGCTAGTAGACTTTTAAGACAGGCCTGTTCTCCTTTTTACAGCTGGGTGGAATATATTTTCCAATCCTGTGCTTAATCTCAGAGTTTGCTGAGAAATATGAGTGTTTAGCTGTCCCACTAACTAAAGCCTTACAACACTCATAAGGAATTAAAAAGTAGTGAGCAGTTTCCACCTCCATCCCCCATTTTGGGGTCTAAAATGAATTCCTACTCACCTGAGGGGAAATAATTTTTTTTCTCATGTTGTCCCTTATTTCAGAGTGTTTTTTTTTTATTCCTAAAGGCAAAATTTATGAAATTCTTAGGGAGAAAATGATTAGTGTATGTTCATTCCTAAACTCCTCTAACTATCCTATCAAACAATAAATATTCTCCAAACACTGCCATGAAAATGATTAAACATGATCACTTTCACTATATATTTTTCCAAAAGAAATATATGAGTTTTTTCCCACTGTCTAAATTGCAGGATTGCAAAGAGATAAGATAAAATATCAGTGGGTTCTAGATATCACGCACTGTTTAGCATAGATAACTCTGAGAAAAGAAACAGGCTATGAGAATCTCTAGTTATTTTAGTTTCCTTCTGGTTCAGGCTGTAAAGAGGATATAGCCAGGATTTTTGCTAAGACTTATTGCACCCTTATAATGTGAGAGAGTTTTGCTAGGTGCTAGATATCAGTATGTAGGAGGAAGGAGATACGGGGTGATAGAAAAAGACATCATAATGGAAGGGACGTTGATTTTGTGCTCACACTCTCCTACTTTTTGCAGGTGGCCTTAGGACCCCAATTTCCTTCTTTATAAAATTGGCAAAATAAATGTAAGAAGAATTGTTCCGAAGGTCATAAAGTATTTATGTAAAGCACTGTCATATTTAGTAAATTGTTACCATCATTATAATAATGGTTCTTGAACTCCCCTTACTATTCACTAAAGCAGCGGTTCTCAAACTGTGAGTCGTGACCCCTTAAAATAGATCCTGCATATCAGATATTTACATTACGATTCATAACAGTAGCAAAATTACAGTTATGAAGTAGCAACGAAAATAATTATATGGTTGAGGGTCACCACAACATGAGGAACTACATTAGGAAGGTTGAGAACCACTGAAGGGAAGGAGATGATAAATACAAAACAAACAAACAAACAAAACTGACTTTTTCAAGGTACTATATGTTAAATTCCCATGAGTGGCAGAAATACTTGCTTCTTCTCAAGTAGGAAGAAGCCACTGGGATTTATTAGTTGGGAAGTCTTTGAAAAAGTGTGGGGGGTTTGACTTTAGACCATCACCAGTGGAAAGTGAGACTGGAGAAAGAGTTATGGGAGTGAAATATATGAAGATATGAGTAGGAAATAGAGCATAGCAACAGGTATGGGTTAAAAACGGCACAAAAATCAGTAAATACATTTCTAAGGGTTTTCCTCCAACTCCAATTTAAACTTGAAGAGCATTATTTTGTAGGATTAAGTCAGTGTTTACTGAATTCTTACTGTATGCCTAGCTAGAGTGGTGCATAATGATGACATGGTCCCAAATACCTCATCCCATACAGAAAGACAAAATAATAAACACACAATGAACAGGATCACAAAAACACAAGGTCTGAAACACTTGCTGCTCAAGAATTGGTCCACAGATAAGCTGTATTAGCACCATCTAGAACCTTGCTGGCAAGGCCGAATCTTGGGTTTCACTTCAGATCTACTTAATCTGAATATGCATTTTTTAAAGATGCCCAGGTGATTTATATGCATATTAAATTTGAGAAACAAAGAAAAATTAACTTTTGAATTAGGCCAAATGGAGGTCTTTGGCTGGATTGCTACATGCTATTTCAGTGGGGTGGAAGCCAGAGGAGACAATAGGTTGAGGAATGGCTGGGATGTAAGGTGTGAACACAGCATGTGGGTTTAACTTACACAATTTTGATTTGAAATGGGATAGGAACAGAGGATAGAGGCAGTAGATAAAAGGGAATACAGGGTCAAGATAGACATTGAGAGACATCATTTAAGATAAAAGATTTATATTTGTGTGAATAAAAGTTACATTTAGGTGAGAGAGAGAGAATGATGATGAGAATATAAAGAATATCTGAGGATCAAGATCCTTGAGAATGTAGGACAAGCCAGGAAGCAACAGGACAAAATTAGTTTGTGCTGGGAGAAGTGACACTTTCTATCCTGGAGCAAAGGAGATGGTAGGAAGGACATATGTCCTATAGATTTAGTGATGGGAATATGAGCAGCTCATTGTCTTTTGTCAAAGGAGCATAAGGCATGAATATCAGCTGTAAACAAGGGGGAAGCAAATATGGAGACTTGAAAAGTGAGAAGTTAATGAATTCATCTCTGCAGAAGAACAATCTGAAGAGAAAACAATGGTAGGATTACCAGACAGTGTAACCAGATAGTTTCCACACCTATATAAATTTAACAACCCAAATATATAGTGAAGTCTGCCCAGTTACATGATTCTTTTTTCTTTCTAGCTGTGCTCGCTTTATGAGCATAGGTGTAGAGAAAGCATATGGTTGGGTTCATGTAAGGTTGGGGTTAATAATCAGAAGTCATCATTTAACACTGCAATGTGTCTAAATCAAATTTTGGCAACTGTTTCTGTCAATAGGAGTTAGAGGTTAGATGCAGATATTTAGCTCAAATTATAATAACATGCTACCTATAAATCACTTCCACTGAGCTCAGCTTCTGCATATATTTCCTGCAAACTTCATAGCAATGCTATGGCTTAGGCATGATTAGCCCACGTTACTGATGAAAATTGAATATAAAGAGCATTCAGTAAACCTTGAATTATAATACCAAGACTAAAATTAAGGTCTACTCAAGTCCCACCATCAAAGTCATCTACACTAATAAAAGAGAAAGATGCAAATTGCATACCTTCACTACGCCCACCAACCAATCAGGAATGAGTATGCAAATTAACCCAACAAAGATGGTGGGTTAATTTGCATACACAGGCACTGAGCGGCCATGGGCAGGACAGTATGATCATCTGGCCAGGATGGTCGTCGCCATGGCGATGACACAGGCATTCTATAAGTCATCTACACTAATAAAAGAGAAAGATGCAAATTGCATACCTTCACTACGCCCACCAACCAATCAGGAATGAGTATGCAAATTAACTCAACAAAGATGGTGGGTTAAATTGCATACGCAGGCACTGAGTGGCCATAGGCAGGATGGGATGGTCGTCTGGCCAGGATGGTCATCGCCATGGCGACGACTCAGGCGTTCTGGACTGCCCCAGCTGCTCCGGGCCTCTGGGCAGCGTGTGAAGGCAGAAAGGAGGCTCTGGCCAGAGTGAAGGCGGTGCCGACAGCCAGGGGAAGGAAAGCCCATTCTTGCACAAATCTTCATGCATCAGGCCTCTAGTGTTATAATAATGAAAAATTTTTTAAAAGAAAAAATGAGATTGGGGTTTTCTAACGTGTTTTCTTTTTTTTCTTTATCTTTTTGTTTTACAGCAAAAACGATTGGTTTTCATTGGACTATTTTCTTTTTTGTCAGTGGCATTATGGAATTGAGTGAAAATGGTGTGTTTTCTCTTTTTAGTTACATATAATCAGCAAATACATATGCACTCTTGGAGACCTTGCCTCTTATATTTCCTTTCGACTGTGTAAAAAGTCTCAGAGGAAGGTTTAAGCTAAGCACCATGCAGAGAATAGGGTGGGGTAGTCCTTACAAGTCTTTGAGTCTAAATCCTACAAAGGATTTATCTTAACTTGATACTTGTTTTCTTGTAAAATATGAGGGAGACAGCATTTAATTTTACTGGTTTAAATCGCAAAAATGTTAAACAATAAAATTTCAAGTTAAATATCAGACCAAAAAAAATCAAATAACAAACGCAAATGTGTATGGAGGCCTGGAAGGAACCATAAAGGAATAAAGAGGGTCAGGCAGATGATCGTGGAGGAAAGCACAGAGCCTGCGGGAACCAGGCAGCTGCTCGGTTTAATCCAGTTGATGCCATGCAGCGATCCAGCGCAATCTTCTAAAAAGGCTCCTATTATCAGACAGAACAGAGCCTAAAATTAGTGAACTATAAACATTTTTAAACATTTATTGGCAAAACCAAACATACCAGCCAGCATAGTGTTAAGATAACATTAAAAAACTTAATAGCAAAAATTAGTTTGAACAGGTCAGTACCAAACTGGAAGTGGTTAGGAAAGTTCCTCCAACCAGAGCTGGGGAAGGACATATAGAGAAAGTGCAGGAGAAAAGCCAGGAAATTATTTGATTGTAGCTTAAAGCCCAGTTGGCTATTTGTGATTGGTTGTCCTTCGCCTTTTGATTTTGTAACTTTGAGGCATTGACAGACTTGGATTTTGGTTTATTTCTATAGGCCGCCAAGGCATTAGAGCCTGAGACCTCAGGCTAATGGTCTCCTTGATTAATTAATTTAACAGTGGTTAGTCCCATGAGCCTCCAGTTTGCCCCTTCTGATAGAGACAGAGATCCTTTTAAATCTCTGACAAAGATCACAGATAACCAATTACCAATATTAAGAAGCCAGGCACCACTTAAAAACTTTTCAAAAATGGCTCATTTGAGAACAATGATCTACTAGGTATTTATTGTAATTAGATATCTTTTCATTTGTTTTTTAATTTATAGAAATTACCTGAGAGAAGGAACCACCTTTCCCCTAATATAAGAGAATTAAAAAAAAATGCTTTCTTTGTACAAGTCATGAGCTTCTTTTTAACGAATGCGTAGGCAAAAAAGCTCCCTTATGAAAGAAAGTAGGGAATATCTATTCAGCAGTGGTCTCATTTATGCACCAAGGAGTTCTCAAACTTAATCAGTTTATCATAATGAACTTCCCAAGGGTAGTCAACAAGAGCATTATAAGCACAGCAGGAAAGTTTTTCAACAATAATAATATTATGCCTCTTTCTGCATAAAGAATAATTTTAGCAGCTTTGTGTTTCAGATAAGTTAAGCTCATAAATACACAAAAGCCACAGTGACAAAAATTGCAGCCTAGTAGCTAAGATCCACATGTGATAATTTCTAATTTCATCACAGGGGCACTGAAAATGTGAATAAGGTTCTGATCTAAGTGAATTTCTTGCTATTCCTTAAATATGCCTCAGACTTCTGTGACTCCACATTGGACATCAGATTTCTTTCTCTTTAACCTGACCCAAGTACTCCTGTCAAAATACTTTCTGCCTGCCAAGCCCAGGCTCAAATCAGCTTCCTCCCCACTGATCCTAGTGAATGAAGGTCTCAGCTATATGTATCTGTAACCACCTCAAGTTGAGGTGTGCTAAGGTAGTGGGGACAAGTGAAAAATATGGATTGTAGACATTGTTTTTGGTAGAATAGAAAGAGTCTAACAGGAGAGAGAAACTGACTAAACATATTGGATTTGACAGCCAATTCACAGAGCTAAAACTCCTAAGGAATTTGGAACAGTGATAATCCTTTAATTTCTCATGTTTGGCCATGATAGTATAGGACCTCAGCTGGCAACCATAAATAGCAAGGGGAATGGGGCAGTCAGTGCAGAGGGGTGTGCAGCCCTGAGGCTATAAAATCCTATCTAATAAAAGACAAAAAGGGTAATTAACTGTACCTCTGCTACACTTCCCATTGGCTAATCAGCGAGATATGCAAATTAATTGCCAACAAAGATGGCGGCCGGCAGCCAGGTAGCTGAAGCGAACAGGAGGTTTGCTTGCTCCAGTGATGGAGGAAGCCAAGGTTCCCCACCTGCCGCAGCCCGGCTCTAAGCTCCGAAAGCAACAGCTCCAAAAGCAACAAAGTTTCAATTATAGAAGCTAAACCAGCCGTGGGCAAACTACGGCCTGTGGGCCGGATCTGGCCCGTTTGAAATGAATAAAACTAAAAAAAAAAAGACCGTACCCTTTTATGTAATGATGTTTACTTTGAATTTATATTAGTTCACACAAACACTCCATCCATGCTTTTGTTCCGGCCCTCCGGTCCAGTTTAAGAACCCATTGTGGCCCTCGAGTCAAAAAGTTTGCCCACCCCTGAATTAGCTCAAAGAAATTTGTATTGAGGAAAATATAGCTCTTAATAAGCTCTTAAGACATGTGTCTTAGAAGTGGTCAAAGTCATAGACCCAGATCCTATTGCCAGACGTAATTTAACTCTGATTATTCAGGAAAAGGACTGAAAGCTTATAGAAAATGTCTAGCAGAAGAAGAGTGATTTTTACAGACCCATCCAAGCAGCATTCAGTCTTCTTCAGTCCAAGGAGCTACTGGACATTGTAGCATCCCATGTTCATGGACATGGTAGGCTCATCCACAGTGTGACTCAGAGCAGTCATACCACAGAGAATAACCTTGTAATAAAAGCCCTGCCTTTTTATGGCAGAGTTGGGTCTTGAAGAAAGTTCTCCTTGATGTCCAGTCTTTAATTTTCAGTCCTTAGGCTTAAACAATTTTAGAACATTTTGGCATTTGAGGATTTATTAAATACTAATTACCTATAATAATAAAAGCGTAATATGCTTATTAGACTGGAAGTCCTTTCAGACGACCTTCTGGACGGGGCCGAAGCAGAGGCAGCCATGGCAGCGACGGGGGGGCCAAGCCCCTTGCACGGATTTCGTGCATCGGGCCTCTAGTATGTCTAGTAAGTACTGTGCTTGGGGAAATAGAGGGATCTGAAATAGAATTGACACTTAGTGGAACTTATCCTTTTTTCTGAAGGGAACCAAAGTCCCAAATAACTGAGATTTGTGATCTTGCCACGTTGCTATACTGGGTGCTCCTACCCCCCCCCCCTCGCCGAGTGCACAAATTTTTGTGCCCCCAGCCTCTAGTCTATATATATAAAAGCCTAAGTGACCATCCGACCATCTGGTAGCTATGACACACACTAACCAGTAGGGGGCAGACACTCAACCCAGGAGTGAAAACCACAGGCATGGAAACATGGAATAGACTGATGAATCTCAGAGGGAAGGGGGGAGGGGGGAGGGCGGGAAGAGATTAACCAAAGATCTTCCTTTTCTTTTAAAATATATTTTATTGATTTTTTTACAGAGAGGAAGGGAGAGGGATAGAGAGTTAGAAACATCGATGAGAGAGAAACATCAATCAGCTGCCTCCTGCACACCCCCCACTGGGGATATGCCCTCAACCAAGGTACTGGAATTGAACCTGGGACCCTTTAGTCTGTAGGCCGACACTCTATCCACTGAGCCAAACCAGTTAGGGCTTAAACAAAGATCTTATATGCATACTAGAGTCCCAGTGCATGGATTCGTGTACCAGTTGGGTCCCTCAGCCTGGCCTACGGGTATCGGGTCAAAACTGGCTCTCCGACATCCCCCAAGGGATTGTGAGAGGGTGCAGGCCAGGCTGAGAGACCCCCCCCCCCAGTGCACAAATCCATGTACCAGTCCTCTAGTGTTATAATAAATGAATTGTGAACAGGTTAATATTTTTAAAAGGTTTTTTCCTTCCTCAAAGTTTAGCTATTTTGAATGTAATATCTAAAGGCAAATTGTAGAGAATAACTGAGAATAAATTTTAATTGATACAAGAAGTATTCTGTTTCTTCACTAATGTGTGTTAAGTGCCTAGGACAGTGTCTGTAACATGGAAGGCATTCCATAAATATTTAAAGAGTGAATGAATAAAATGGAATCTGTATGCATAACCCATGGACACAAGTTCTTTGGTTGTCTGTGTCCATGGAGTATGCATAATGGGTGGTGAGAGTGGGCATCCCTGTCTTGTTCCTGTTCTTAGGGGAAATGGTTTTAGTTTTTGCCCATTGAGTATGATGTTGGCTGTAGGTTTGTCATATCTGGCCTTCATTATGTTGAGGTATGATCCCTCTATTCCCACTTTGCTGAGAGTTTTTATAAAAAATGGGTGTTGGATTTTGTCAAATGCTTTTTCTTTGTCTATTGATATGATCATGTGATATTTATCTTTCAATCTGTTTATGTGATGTATTATGTTTATTGATTTGCAAATATTATACCAGCCTTGCATCCCTGAAATAAATCCCACGTGGTCATGGTGTATGATCTTTTTAATATATTGCTGGATCCAATTAGCTAATATTTTGTTGACAATTTTAGCATCTATGTTCCTCAGGGATATTAGCCTGTAATTCTCTTTCTTTGTAGTGTCTTTATCTGGTTTGGAATTAGGATAATCCTGGCCTCATAAAAAGAGGTTGGAAGTGTTCCTTTCTCTTGGATTTTTTGGAAGAGTTTGAGAAGGATAGGTGTTAGTTCTTTAAATGTTTGGTAAAACTCCCCTGTGAAGCAATCCAGACCAGGGCTTTTGTTTGCTGGAAGTTTTTATTTTATTTTATTTTA
>NW_005353325.1:0-3151 GCF_000412655.1 Myotis brandtii | reverse complement strand
ATATGGTCTCTATGTCATTTATTTCTGCTCTAATCTTTGTTATTTCCTTCCTTCTACTTACTCTGGGCTTTTCTTATTTTCTCTTTTTTAATTCTTTAATTGTAGGGTTAAATATTATTATTTTTTGTTTGTTTTTTTGAGGTAGACCTGTAGTGCTATGAACTTCCCTCTGAGGACTGCTTTTGCTGTGTCCCAGAGATTTTGGGTTGTTGTATGTTCATTTTCATTTGTTTCCAGAAAGTTTTTGATTTCTTTCTTGAATTCATTGGTAACCCATTCATTGTTTAATAACAAGCTATTTAGCCAGTATGTGTTTGAATGTTTTTAAGTGTTTTTACTGCAGTTGATTTCTAATTTCATTCCATTGTGATCTGAGAACATGCTTGATCTGATTTCAATCTCCTTGAACTTGTAGAGACTTGTTTTGTGTCCTAACATGTGGTCTATCTTTGAGAATGACCCATGTGCACTTGAAAAGGATGTGTATTCTGCAACTTGGGGATGAAATCTGCTGTAAATGTCAATTAAATCCATCTGATCCAGTGTGTCATTTAGAGTCACTGTTTCCTGGTTAATTTTTTGTCTGGAAGATCTATCCATTGAAGTCAGCAGGGTGTTAAAGTCTCCTATTATGACTGTATTACTGTTGATCTCTCCCTTAAAGTCCTCCAGAAGTTTTTTATATATTTATGTGCGTCTATATTGGGTGCATATATGTTTATATCAGGATTATATCATCTTGTTGGATCAATGTATTATGTAGTGACCTTTATTGTCTCTGTGATGGCCTTCATTTTGAAGTCTATTTTGTTAGATATACCCTAACTGTTTTTCATTTCCATTTGCATGGAAAATTTTTTTCCATCCCTTCAATCTCATCCTGTGTGAGTCTTTTGTTCTGAGGTGGGTCTCCTGTAGACAGCATATATTGGCAGTACTTTATTTAGAGATCTAGATGAGCTTTAAGAACTGAAAAAAAAAGCAACAATTTTCAAGCCTTTCAAACAGCATCATCAACGTACATAGTAAATTCATATTTTCATAATGCTGTTTATGTCTATTTTGAATAAACTGAAAGCAATTTTAAAAAATTAGTGAATAAGCCCTGCAAGTATGGCTCAGTGGTTCACCGTTGACCCATGAACCAGGAAGTAGTAGTTCTATTCCTGGTCATGTCACATTCCCAGGTTTTGGGCTCCATCCCTAGCAGGAGGCATGCCGATGCAGGAGGCAACCGATCAATTATTCTCTCTCATCATTGATGATTCTCTCTCTCTCTCCCTCTCCCTTCCTCTCTGAAATCAATAAAAAAAATTAGTGAATCAACCATAATTAGTAAAAGGACTACTGTCATCTGTTTTCTCCATTTTGCTATTATTGCCCTTTTCTACCAGAGCAATAATAAAAGTTACAATCCTTAATCATTTATTACTAGCAAAGATTTTTGCTAAGCAATTTTTGTACATGATTATTTTGCATGTGAGAAATTTGAGACTTGCATGAAGTAACTTGCCTAAGGTTACAAGCTACTAAACAGCAGCAAAATGGGGATTTGTACTGGTCAGATTCCCAACCTGAACCTCTATTCATTTTGCTGTGAGCATCATAGCAGTGTCCCCACCACTCTATCCATGTTCTGGCTCTACTTCTAGGCTTCCCTAGGGTTCTTATATAGTAAGAGCCAACACAGGTGGAGCAGATTGGGGTCCCCTTTGTAGTAAAAGCCATAGTAGGAATCAGACAATCAAAGGCACTGGTTGATTTATGGAGCACAAGAGATTTGGCGGCAGTTCCAAATAAGAAACCGGATTCCCTGTGTTTTGTGGCCACGCGGGCCTGTTTTCCAGATTTATTTGAGCACGTTGAGGTAAGCCCTATAGCTGTGTTCTTAATCTTTCTGTAATTTAACAATTTCAGTAGGTCAGCTAAAATTTTCTTTTTTCCCTGTTACTCATCTTCCTCCCCACCCCCAAAACAGAGAAGAGAGTGAATTGTAATAGCTAAGAATTTAAATTATTTGACTCCAAAGGTATTTTGTTTTCCCTGCCTGAACCATTATCATTTAACCTATTCTTATTTTACCTTAATTCTTTTTCTCTCTGTTTTTTTCTTTCTGTTTGATTGAAGCCAGAATTATGAGTATTTACATCCCTAGCTATGAATAGTTAGAATTGTTTCACAAAATTCTTATATGGATCAAGTTTCTAGTTTCTAATTTCCAACAATAGGATTCAAAGCAACAGCAGGCCTTCCTCAATTCCAATAAGTATAAAGAGGTACTAAGAATAGAAAATTGAATATTCACAGCCATGAACAACACTTGAATTAAAAATACCTTAAGACTTGACTTTATCAAATTAAACATACCTTAAGACTTGGATTTTTGTGTGGATCTCATAAAAGCTCTGGATGTAATTGTGACAAAAATCCATTTATTCATGCACACTACTGTGGACAACATTCTGCTGGATACTAATACACTGAGTCCTACCACAGATCCTTTACCAGAAAACTCTGAGGTTAATAATTCCTGGTTTAGAGCCTCTTCTTCCTGAGCCGGCATCAAACGCTACTATAAAGAATTCCATGACAAATCATTTCAGAAGCATAACCTAATAGAAAATTTAGCAGGTAAATCCAGTTTTGGTGCCTGCCAAATTCCTTACCTGGAAAATCATACTTCATAAGATCCTTGTGAGGATTGTATTAGAAAAAGAATATAATATTGCATAGAACAGTGCCAAACACTTGATAGGTACTTTGTAAATTTTAATCATCAATAACATTATCCTCTTCTTTATCTTTTCCTCCTGTTACTCCTTCATTACTTCCCTGAGGAAGTTTCTTTGAAGACCACCACTTTTGTGCTCAGTCTTTTAGGGTATTTTGGAAATATACGTTTTACAAACATACTAACATTATTTTGTTGGAAGGGCTATTGAACATTAGTCACCACTACAAAGCAGGAGGGTTATTTAAGGATATGGCCTCAATTGAAAAGGTACTATGTCTAAATATAAAGTGAAAAAGGGAGGAATTATGGATGACATTGTTAGAAAATGCTGCACAACTGGAGAAAAGGTTATTTTCCATAATGTTTTTCTTTGAATTACTTTATTTTCTCAGATATTTATTTGTTAGATGAAATTCA
>NW_005353324.1:2625368-2625925 GCF_000412655.1 Myotis brandtii | reverse complement strand
TTACACAGATAAACTATCCACTAAGTCTGAGAGTAGGCGGCTTCAGATATGCAAAATGCTTATCTCCCCTGCATCCTTTCTCAGGAAGATACTGCAGGATGTGAGTTTTGAAAACGATTAAACCAAGAAAGAGGAAGTGTGGGATTCAGGAAATTGAGGATTCAACAAAAGAGAGAAGATATCCATGACGATGGGGAAGGGAAGTAACAGAACAACTTAAGCAACAGGCCTCAAGAAGAAACAACAGAGAGAAACCAAGATGGCGGCATAGGTAAACACCTGAAATTGCTGCCTGCACAACCACTTCAAAACTACAACTAAAAGGCAAAACGAACATCATCCAGAACTACAGGAAGGCTGGCTGAGTGGAAATTCTACAAGTAGAAGGAAAGAAAAAAGCACACTGAGACTCAGAGGAGGTGCAGAAGTGCAGAGGTACGGTGATTCTAAAAATCAACTGAATAAATAATCTGATGAACAGAATAAACTGGTGAATATAATAGAATCAGGGGCATGGAAAGGGAGTGGACTGACAATTTTCCGGCGGTGGGGGGGTG
>NW_005353324.1:2621650-2624535 GCF_000412655.1 Myotis brandtii | reverse complement strand
TGATGGATCATCTGAAACATTGACTATAAAACTCTGCAAACTGAATTTCTCTCTTGCCAGAAGGCTCCATGTTAGGCTCTGCCAATAGGAAAATTAGAAGAATATTATAGAGCTGGCAGAGAAAAGAACTTACTTCTTCCTGTCTGCTTCCTTCTCTCTCAATATTGTTCATTCATCATTTTTTCAACTAATTAACAAAGATTTATTGAGTGACTATTGTGTGCCCAGCACTGTCCTAGGTGATTAGGATTCATTGGTGACAATATCTCTGCCACCACAGAGTACCTTCCACTAGAGAAAGAGAGATAATAAACAATGTACATAACAAACAAACAAACAAATTACATAGTATTGAAGGGGAAAAAAACAAAGCAGAGTAAGAGTGATTAGGAATGCATAGGTGAGGAGTATTACAATTTTAAATGGGGTGGTCAGGATAGACTTCTTTGGGAAGAAGATATCTGAGCAAAGATTGGGCCTTAAGATGAGAGTAGGTGTGGCGCATTCCAGGAACAGTGGAGAGGCCAGTATGGCTAGACTGAAGGAAGGGAGGGTAAATGGAGTGAGAAACCTGAAATATTTTGCCTTGGAAAGAAGGGAACTTGAGGTGAGGAAGGTTTTGGCAGAAACAGCGTTTCTTTGTCATAAGTCATGTATGATCATTTCACTTTTCAAATCATGAACATGTGTAACTTGTATAAAATAAAAATAAAAATTTAAAATGATGAATCACAAAATGCAATGTGGTGTCCTGAATTGAAAGCTGGAACAGAAAAAGAACATTCATGGAAAAGCTGGTGAAATCTGAATAGTCTAGTTCATCATAATGTACTAATACTGTTTTCTTAGTTTTGACAAATGGACCATGAAATGTAAGATGTTAACATTAGGGGAAACTGGGTGAGAGAGATATAGCAATTCTCTATATTATCTTTGCAACTTTTCTATAAATCTAAAATTATTCTAAATAAAATGTTTATTTAAACACACACACAAACACACACACACCTTTGAAACAAACAGAAAACTGAATCAGGTGGTAAGATGTTGCCCTTTCCCCTCCCTCAATCCAACCCTCTACTCTTTCTTGGTTGGGTTTGAGCAGTTGGTTATTTACCTGGTAAAAGTATGTGATTTACCCACAGGCCACGGCTGATCATAAGATAGAAGGGAAAGGGCCAGCAGGGAAGCCTTTGTGGATCACATCTATGGAGCATCCAGCTCATAGATCCTTGATGGACGACATTCAGAAGCTGAGAAGCAGAAACCAGGACAGCCCTCGCCAGTTTGGCTCAGTGGATAGAGCGTTGGCCTGTGGACTGAAGGGTCCGGGTTCAATTCTGGTCAAGGGCACATGCCCAGATTGTGGGCTCGATCCTCATAGGGGGAGTGCAGGAGGCAGCCAATCAATGATTCTCTCTCATCATTGATGTTTCTATCTCTCTCTCCCTGTCCCTTCTTCTCTGAAATCAATAAAAATATATTAAAAGAAAAAGGAACCAGGACAGAGGCACTTGTGCAGAAAAAACATGAATGTGCAATTCCCTTAAGTTCTTAAGAAAACAGAGTACCAAAAATATCTAAGTTTGTCTGCTAATTCTTTGATTGCAGGTTCATACTTGGTGCACTTCAAGGCCAAGCAAGCACCACTAACTTCATCTGTTAGCCGGTTTCTTTTGTTCGTTTTAATACTATTTAATGCTGAGAACAAAGTCTCACAAAAATATGTTGATGAAAAAATTGTTAGCAAAGCCATCGCTAGATTTTTTATGTCGCTAAAAGTGTCAGGTACTCTGTTCCAAGCATTCAAAAAACATGAATGTGCAATTCCCTTAAGTTTTTAAGAAAGCAGAGTACCAAAAATATCTTTATAGGACTTCACTTCTTGCTTAATCTCCGTCTCTAGTGAGCTGTAAAGTTAAAAAAGTGGCTTCAAAGTAGAGATAATTTCAGACCCTTGATTCAATGGCTTTTCCCTTACTTTAAATCTTCCTGAAATTTTTGGTGGGGGTACCTGATTCTGTTATAGATGTTAAAATAGTGCCCATGTCAATGCTTTCCATGTGTACTTTTATGTTCTTCACTGTAGAAGTTAGTAAAAAGTTGTTTTAATTTTTTTAGATTAGACAATTATTTAATGTTAGAAAAAAAAGCTTAATTTTGGTGCCAATGCTCTGAAATGATCACCCCCCTATTCTTCTCCCAGGGGAGCCTTTTTCTAGAATTGAGGAAATCTTTTTTTATTCATGCTTTTACACATATTCTGCCTCCACCCATAATCTCTCTGGTGCTTACACTTAGAGAAATAAAAGCCAGGAAAGATAGTACAATTGCTCCTTGAACAACATGGATCTGAAATACATGGGTCCATTTATACACACCCCCCCTCCCCCCCCCCCCAATAAATATACAATTGGCCTTCTGTTTCCATGGGTTTTGAATTCACAGATCCAACCAATCTAGGACTGAAGATAGTATTTTCCATCTTGGGTTGGGAATCAATGGATGTGGAAAGATGTCTCTGGTCCGGAGTGAAGGCAGTGCTGGCAGCCAAGGGAAGAAAGGCCGATACTCGCACAAATCTTCGTGCTTCAGGCCTCTAGTTTTATATAAGGAACTTGAGCATATGCAAATTTTGGTGTCTGAGGGGGACCCTGGAACCATTTCTGGTGGATGCCAAAGGAGTATTAAGTTCTGGGGGAGTCCAACTTTTTAAAATTGGTCTCTAGAGAGAGAGAGGGAGGAAGAAAGATATAGAAACATCAATGTGAGAGACAGAAACATCAATGTGAGAGAGAAACATCGATCAGTTGTCTTCTGCATGTAGGAGATGGAACCTGCAACCTGGGTATGTGCCCTGACCAGGAATCAAACTGGTGACCTTT
>NW_005353324.1:2613010-2617759 GCF_000412655.1 Myotis brandtii | reverse complement strand
TAATAAAATCAGGTGATGGAAAAAGAAGAAAAAGAAAAAAAAAATTGGTTTCTTAGTAAAAAGGCGAAAAAAGAGAAAAAAAAAAAAAAAAAAAAAATTTCAAGTGATGAGAAACATCACTGATGAAAGAGAATCATTGATTGGCTGTTGCCTGCATGGCACATACTGGGGATCAAGCCCGCAACCCGGGAATGTGCCCTGACCAGGAATTGAACCATGACCACACCAGCTGGCTCTAATTTATTTTTAAGCTTTATTTATAGGTCAATGCTCAACCACTGAGCCACACCAGCTGGCTCTAATTTACTTTCAAGCTTTATTTTTTTTTTTTAGTTATTTTTTTTCTTTACTACATCTTTACTTTTTCTATGTGATATGCATATATTGTTGGTTTGAGTCATGAATTCTAGACTTTAACTATTGGCTTTCTAATAGGTAAAATGGGAGATAGCTTTTTTGCTGTCTCCCACCTCCACTTCCCATTTTTCTTTCAGCCAATATAGCTATATTGTCATTTTTTGTTAAATCTGATTTCAGTGTTTCTATTATTATAATGATGTAAGTACCGTTTATTACAGAGTCAAGGACTGTATTGTACTTATGCTTCCTTTCTTGTAAGCTTTTTGGTATTCCTAGAGTTAGTACTTGTTTCCTCCCCCAATTGCCTAAATTTCTCAGTTCTGACGGATGGTTTCTTAACATAATTGTTCACAAAGTTAAATGCACCAGGTAACCTACCAGATAACTTTCCTGCCTTCAGCATCTCGCTCCAAGCTGACTTGTTCCTCTCTGGGCTCTCACTCTGGGACTTCCTGTCATTATCTTAAAAATCCCATTTGACTCTCACTTGTGTTTGATCCTGTTTCCTGAATCCCATGTCTTTCTCTTTTTTGATTTATTAATTCCCTTATTTTCATGGACTTATTCTCAAATAGCTTCCTGAGAAAGAATGCATGGGAGAAAAGTCTTTTGAGACTTTCAAACCTGAAATTTTCTTTATTCTCAGACTTGATTCATAATTTGGCTGGGTATAGAACTTAATACTGAAAATCATTTTTCACCTTAGAATTTTGAAAGGATTGTTTCATATTTTCTAGCTTCCTATATTCCAACTGAGAGGCAGCCATTCATATTCCTAGTTATTTAGATGTAACTCTTTTTTTCCTCTTTAGAAACTTCTGCTCACCCTTGGTGTTCTGAAACGTTATCACAATATGGATTGTATTCTTTGTCAGCACAAATACAGTATGTCTTAAGTATTGCATTTTGATCTGGTAACTCTGTGTCCTATTCCACTTTCAATGTCTTCCTGGACAGGTTTTTGGTGAAAAACCCTTTTTAATATTTGATCCAGCATATCAACTTTGCCTTATATATAAATGAAACACAGGGTCTCTATGACTTTGATTAAATTTAATTTTATATCCTAGCTCTAGAAATAACCTCCTCCCCGCTCCCCCCACTCCTAGCCATTCTCTCAGGTTATGCAGAAGCACCTAATCATTCTCCCAGGTAACACAGAAAACAGGCAGCAAGCAGTAGGCTGGGCCTGACTAATGGTCACAGGTCTGGACCTCTGGCAGGCTAAAGATAACATCTTGACTTAAGTTATGTTTCAGCTTCAGAGCCCTGAGGTAGAATGACTCCCTGGCTACCATCCCATAAGAGGAGCTAGAGACACACCATAAAAAACTCTTAAGACCTGAAGAAATGGTTTATTACCCTTATCTCATCTCTGACCAATCAGTGCCCAGCATGACCCTGTACTTCCTAACCCATGGTGTCTTGTGATTTTGCCCTATATAATCTATAACCTACATGCCATTGGGGAGCTAGGGTTTTAGAGCATAACGTTCCCCATCTCCATATTCGCCAATTCAATATTAAATTATATTTTTTTCTTTCCACACTGCAAACTCTTGCTCATGCATTTCTCAGTGCACACAGGTAGGCAGACTCAAGGAAAAAACATTGGGGTTCTGGTAACATAAATACAAATAAGTTTTCACATGAATTTAATATACCCTGAGATTTCTATAGATTTGCATTTCTAAGAATGCAGCTACTAAGGGACACTAGACTTTGTTTTGTTAAGAATTTAATCAAGGGTTTTCACCATTTAGAAAGATGTATCACTGACAACAGCCTTGCTTGTGATCAATGCACAGATATTAGTCTACAATTACAATTGTCTTACTCATGGTGATTCAAATATACTAATTTAGACCTTATTTTAAATGGCCATTATACAAAATATAACAAAATATAATAAAGTATCAACAACATTCAGCTGAACATGATCTAATGTCTCTTAAATTCAAACTTATTCATTGTAAGATGAAAGCATCTATTATGTTTGCCAGGGTGTTCTGCTCACATGCTTTCATAGTGAAACACATGCTATTGCATTATAATTACTTTGCTTTTATCTCTCCTTTGTAAGGGCATTATAATGTATTTTTAAAAATCATGTGTAGGTTTATTATTTTAACTAGTAATTCCATTTCAGATAGTAAAGGGATATTTAAAAATATTTATTTTTAAAAGGAGGTGGTGTTACAGCATGGTCAAATCTTAGAATAATTATGCTTCATGAAAGAGGCCAGGCAAAAAGCATACATACCTTTATAATTCTTTAAAAACAATATTTTTATTGAGTTCAGAGAGGAAGGG
Source organism: Myotis brandtii (assembly GCF_000412655.1). Lineage (NCBI taxonomy): Eukaryota > Metazoa > Chordata > Mammalia > Chiroptera > Vespertilionidae > Myotis > Myotis brandtii. The sequence goes on along the minus strand of NW_005353324.1, from coordinate 2,615,086 downwards.
AGAGGGAGAGAGAGACAGAAACATCAATGGTGAGAGAGATTCATCGATTGGCTGCCTCCTGCACGCCCCACACTGGGGATCGAGCTCGAAACCCGGACATGTGTCCTGATCGGGAATTGAACCTTGACCTCCTGGTCCATAGGTCGATGCTCAACCACTGAGTCACATGGGCTGGGCAGTAAAGCTGTTTTTTTAGAAAAAGATGATGGATCTGATAGAGTTGAGGCCACTGCTTCCGGCAACTGAGCAATGATGGGATTTTTGCGCTGAGGTGCTTCCAAGTGTCAGCGTCTGTAGGATGTGAGGCCTTTCTCCAAATGTGGTTCAACTCTCCAGATCATGTGGAGCATGTGAACCTGGCTGTCAGCATTCCTAGAAGCAAGCAGCTGAAGGGCAAGGGGGCTTCACCAGTCAGCATGCAGCCTTTTACTTAATCCCTTGTGTTCAAGCCATCTCCTCACCCCACCTTTTAGGTGCCTCTCACTTCTATTAATATTTATAGGTCCCCTTCCTCTAGAATACATGCTTTAAATCAGTGGTTCTCAACCTTCCTCATGCCGAGACCCTTTAATACAGTTCCTCATGTTGTGGTGACCCCCAACCATAAAGTTATTTTCGTTGCTACTTCATAACTGTAATTTTGCTACTGTTATGAATCGTAATGTAAATATCTGATATGCAGGATGTATTTTCATTGTTACAAATTGAACATAATTAAAGCATAGTGATTAATCACAAAAACAATATGTAATTATATATGTGTTTTCCGATGGTCTTGGGTGACCCCTGTGAAAGGGTCGTTCCACCCCCAAAGGGGTCGCGACCCACAGGTTGGCGACCCACACGTTGAGAACCGCTGCTTTAAATAAACATTCTCAAATAGAACAATTATGAAAAAGAAAAGATTTTCTGGCAATCATGTATTTAGATAACTCTTGGATGGCAGAATCAGTTGGTTACTGAGACCAGGACAGACATTTGGAATTGGTGAATGACATTTTAACCCAGGACTCTCCATTCTTTGTGAAGGCAGGGGCCCTTCTGCCATTTTAATAGTGGTGACCATTTGGTGAGCCAGGCACCACAAATAAGTTTCATTTCACAGATGAGGCTACTGAGAATCAAATAAGTGAGACACAAAGACACAGAGCTAGGAACCATGTCAGACAGACGGGCTCCCAGAGCTGGAGATTCCACCTGAATCCAAACACTCTTCCCTCAAGAACTCTGGCTATGAGGATATTAAGTAGAACTTGGGGAGTAAGGGGAAACCCTTTGGGGGTCATTCTTGCTAAGGCTGTGTGAACAGAGCAGGTCCCCACTTGTCTCCCTGCCTGAGATACTGAGGGGCAATATTTTCAATAGACCATCGTGTCCACCATGTGTGCTTGCTGTCAGGAGACCCAGTTTCAAGTTTCTGCTCTGTTGTTATCTCACGGGGTGATCTTGAGTGGTCACTAATCTCTCACTGGACACTCTCCTACTCTGTAAAGGGGGAAGATTTGACTGGACAAGTCTAAAGTTCCACTCAATTTTGAAATGCTGGGAGTCCATATGTTTATTTTTCCCAGAGGTATTTGTGTTGGGGGATGAAAGGCCTTTTGCTGCTGTCTCAGAGACTCCTCTCCAATGCCCTGAACTCAACAATCTTGAGCAGCTGTCTACCCAAGGCCAGCCCTCTCCTGTGCCAGGCCCTGGGAGCAGAGGGGTTAAATAGCACACCCTGCCCTGCTCCAGGCAGAGGAGTTGTAAGGCTTAATCATGTCTCAGCTCTGCAGGCAGCTGTGACTCACTGCAGCGCTGTGCTTATGTAAGTGCCCAGGAACAGGCGGCATTACATACGTGCTGGCAGCCACAGACCTCTCCCACTTGCTCACTACTATTGTTTTTAAACTTTCATTTGGATACAAGCTTCGTTTGGGTTCATCTTTGGAATGGAAATGGGAGCATTATTAGAAAACAGGCAGAACAGGAATTGCCGATCAGTCAGAGAGAACCCAGCCCTTGGGAAAGCTGGCATCACCAAGCCCTGTCTTACCCCCCTCTCTTTGCCTCTTCCCTCCTTCCTACCTGTGT
>NW_005353324.1:2611819-2612943 GCF_000412655.1 Myotis brandtii | reverse complement strand
TGTAACCCCACCCCTACCAGGAACCTCAGGCAGAAAAAGTGAGGCCCAGAGAAGGAACTGTCCCCCGTGTCATGTAGTGAGTAAATGTGTGTGCTCTGGGGGAGAGGGCACAGGAATAGGAATGCCAGGATTCCGCAGTTGGGCAATGATCTCAATAATGTTTCTGTGGGGAAAGGATAGAAACCAGCTTCTCAGATTTCTCCAATCAGATTGCACGCTTCAACCTCAGCTGTCATCCCAAAGGAAAGCTGTAGCCTGGATTTTAGCTTTCTCGCCATCTCTTGTCGAAGATTCATTCTACTTCCAGGTTTATTTCTCCTATGTCCCTTCCCCTGTCTGACGCTCACCTTCCCATCTGTGCTCCTATCCACTCATACAAACGACAAAACAAGCAAATATGAGCCTCCTCCCTCACTTAACCCATCATTCTTTCTCTGTCTTTCCTTTTGCAAATTTCTTGAATGGGTGAGTCTGTCCTTGCTGCTTCTGCTTCTTCATCTCCCATTTGTGTCTTTTGACTCTGCAGAGCAATGAACTGTCTGTGCAGTCCCCTGTGACCTTCGCATTGCTCAATCCCACAGCCTTTTTTTAGTCCTCATCCAATTTAAACTCTTGGCAACATGTGATATGCTGACCAACTGCTCCCTCTTCTAACTCTGTCCCCTTGGTCCCTGTGGCCCATCACTTTACTACTCTACCTACCTCTCAGAAATAATCACCTCCTTCTCAGTCCCTCCTGTCATTTTCTCTCCCCTGGCCTGGACACGAACTATATGTGTAAGTACACACAAGTATTTGTAAGTAGGCATGTATTGATTTTTGTCTCCTTCCAAAAAGGTTAAACAGCTGACAGAAATATGCACAACACTAGGATAGTAAAAAAAAAAAAGTAATGAGATGGAAGTGGTCAGAAATTAAGAGTAAATTGTAGCCCGGCTTGTGTGGCTCAGTGGTTGAGCATGGGCCTATGAACCAGGAGGTCACAGTTCAATTCCTGGTCAGGGCCCATGCCTGGGTTGCAGGATCGATCCCCAGTAGGGGGTGTGCAGGAGGCAGTCAATTAATGATTCTCTCTCATCATTGATGTTTCTATCTCTCCCTCCCTGCCTCTCTAAAATCAATTA
>NW_005353324.1:2601339-2611803 GCF_000412655.1 Myotis brandtii | reverse complement strand
TAATATAAAACTTTTTTTAAAAAAGTTCTCATCACAAGAAAAAATTTTAAAAAGAATAAATTGTAGGCATAATAAATGAAGAATGCAAAATTTTATCCAAAAAACACCATGGAATCATTACACCACCCAACAAATCCGATCTTGTGACTCTCCCACCAAAAGACCTGATGACACATCATTGCCCAACTCCTTAGCTTATTCTGCTTTAGCTTATTCTGTCACAGTGAGATCTCAATTTGCTCTTCCAGCTCATTTCCTGCCTCTGGGCGTTGGCGCAAGCTAATCCCTTGGCTAAGAATACACTATGCTGACTCCTCTTTCTCCTGTTGCCCATTCAACACACATCTACTCGTTTTTAAAGACAGTTTCAACATCACCTTTGCTGTTGAAGCCTTCCCCAGCTCCTCCTGTGATAATTATCCCTCCGTAAGTCTTGGTTTCTGCATGTGGACAATGGGAATAATAATGGAATCTGCTTTGTTGTGAGGATCAATGAGACACATGCAAAATGCTTACTTAACACAGTGCCTGACATACTATTGTGAACATTTACTAGATGTTGACAACTAGCTATTTTACCCTCTTATAAATGGAGAGGACAATAGCTAGGAGGACTAAGCTATTTTCTGAAGTTAATTAGGATCCCAATGATGGAGCTTAGACTAAGCCCCTGATTCCTCTCATCTGGGCCACAGGCTTTTCTATCTCTGCCTAAATGGTCTCTCATCAGTCTGGGCGGTTCCTCTCTGGAAAATCCTTTCTAATCTGAATGTTGATCCCCTCAGGGTTAGGCACTACTAGCTTGTGTAACTTTATTGGTGCAAGTGTGAGCACAGGTGCTGTTCAGCTCTAATCCTGTTGCCTCAGTCTTGCTGAGACCACTGTCTCTGCAATTCGCTAGTGAGCACAGGTGCTGTTCAGCTCTAATCCTGTTGCCTTGCTGAGTCTTGCTGAGACCACTGTCTCTGCAATTCGCTGCTGAAACAGACTGGTCTCACTGTGACCCAGATGGCCAAATGGATTTAGAGGCCAGGGAGAAGGTGTCCCAGTGCCAGTGGCCAGCCAGATGCAGGGGCAACCAGCTCCAACCAAGGCATTTGCTGGCCTGTGGTGCCAGGAGAAGTGGGGTGACCTGAAGTTTGGCTTTTAGTTTGCCAGGGTGGCTTCCCAAGGGCCACCTCCTCAGCAACCTTCTGCCTGTGGGCACGCAGCAGGGCGTGGGTGTGTGTATCTGCGTGTGTAACGCACCCTTTAGGGTCACAGACCTTGTGCCAATTCTAAAGAGGTCACTTGTCAGCCAAGTAACATTCCTGGACCAGAGTCAGGGATCCAGTGTCACAGTCACTCAGCAACATGTCTTTAACTGGGGGCTGGGAAATCTCATAAGAAGTATACTAATACTAAGTAGTAGCTATTATCCATGCATATCCAGAGGGAGGATATAGGAGGCTCCAGGAGGTCAAGTGATTCACACAAAGTCACTTGCCTCTTAAGTGGTGTTTATACAAGGTTTGCCTGACCCTGAGCCCGGGTTCTTTTTTGTTGTTGTTAATGCCTTGTGCACCTTCCAGAAAAGTAGAGGAACATACGAAGGCCTTTAGTAATCATATAAGGCACTCTACAAATGTAAGCTACCGTATTATCACTTCCTGAGGCTCCAGTGCTACCCTACACATGCAGAAGTGCTTCTGATGAACATGCTTGGGTGACATGAATGAGGATGTGCCTCGAGGAGAGCACTTGCAGGCCCTGGAAGGCAGGCATTGCACAGTAGTTGGAAGAGTGCATTTAGCGAGCACATGGGGGGCACCGTGTTGGAGTTGGGGGGCTGGTGCTAGCTCTGAGATCTTGAGCAGGTTTCTCTCAGGTTCTCCATATTAATATGAGAGGTTCGGGGAGATGACTTTGAAGTTCCTCGCTTTAACAAAGGTTTTCATGTGGTGTCAACACTACAGTGAGCACATAGTGTCTTTCACGTGTGTGGAGTTTCCTTAGCACTGAGCATTGCTTGTTCACATTTAGAAGTGCATTTCAGTTTACCTTATTTCATACAGCACAGTATTTTTCATGCTACATGGTAATTAACTGAGTAATTAATTGTTATGGCACCTTCCCTCTGATATGCTCCAGGTAGAACCCCCATGGCTTTCATGGCAGACATTTGACTATCTATGGATCTCAAGGAGAGGAACAAGCAGGGTGTATCTGATAGGCCTGGAGAGAGGTGGCTGGCAGGCACTGAAGGCTCCAGAGGATGGCAGTCAGACAGGGCAGCCTGGAGCGGCAGCACAAGCTGGTGGCCTGCAGCTGGGTCTGGTTTGGCCCACACACTGTTTTAAAGAAATTCAAGATAGTGGCTAAAATGGAAAATCAGGATACTTTATATTAAAAATCAGTATTTTGTTTAAAAAGAAGAAGATTCACTCTAGCTGGTTTGGCTCAGAGAATAGAGCGTTGACCTGTGGACTGAAGGGTCCCAGGTTCAAGGGCACATGCCTGGGTTGTGGACTCGATCCCCAGTGGGGGGGCATGCAGGAGGCAGCCAATTAACGATTCTCTCATCATTGATGTTTCTCTCTCTCCTTCTCCCTTCCTCTCTAAAATCAATAAAAATAGATTAAAAAATAAATAAGTAAAAATAAAAAGAAAATTCTGTTGAAAAATAGAAAGGGACTAGATTGAGCCTGAATTCCCACCTGCCCACCCCACCTTTGGCCAGGCGCCTCTTTCCAGGGGACACACACTGTCCAGTCCAGCCCAGGGACGCTTCACCTGCTTTCCTCATCACTGTCACCTGCATTGTGGGCACTGTGTCCAGCTATGTGGAAACTAAGTTGTGCTCAAGCAAACTAATTAAATGTCCCAAATGTCATACTGCAATCTGACCAATCTTAATTATGCCACAAATGGGCTGCCAAAGGATGTGAGATTTTATACACATAGGTGTATCTTACTTTCTAGAGCTGGCTATGAAAGTAATATCCCTTCTACGCTGGGGTCACCTGTTCAACGTCAAGCACTGTTCGAATTTTTTAAAAATACGTTTTTACTGATTTATTTAGAAAGAGAGAGGAATGGAGAGGGAGACACTCAACCCACTGAGCCACACCAGCCAAGGCTGTTCGAAGTATTTTGACTGCCACAACTCATGCATGAGATAGCTGCTCATGTCTCCATCTGAGGCACAGAAAAGTGGAGCAACTTCCTCTGTGTCACACAGCCAGGAAATGGCAGGACTGGGATGGGAACCCAGGCAGTCAGACTCCAGAGGGCATACTCCCAACCACCTGCTATCCCATCTGGCCATGTCAGACTTCTCTGAGCCTGTCTTCTCATTTGTGAGAGGCCCACCTGTCAACCCCTGCATCCCATGGAGCAAACGGGATCATGTGCGAGAAAGCACTTGGTAAATTGTAATGTGCTTTATAAATGTGAGTTATTTCTAGGAGTTACTATAACCTGCAGGTCAGGATTCAAGCCAGATTCAAGCCACAGGCTGAGCTTACCCTGCTCGTCAGTGTCTCTCCAGCTGTGGCTCTGTGGCTGCTAGATTGGGGCGGGGGGGGGGGGTCACTAGCACTGATTCTTGAAATTCCAACATGGTGTGAACAAGGAATCAACTAGAGGCCACACAGGGTGGTAGATGAGGTGTGGGGTCCATTTTCAAAGGCACTGGTTTATTTCAACACCTCCTTCTCCCACCACAGAGTTAAGCCCACCCACAGTCACTGCTCCTTGTTGGAAGGTCCCGGTTTGCCCACTGCCAGGGAGAACAGGAGGGTTCACACATCGCCTCTCTGGGCAGTTCCCAGGGCATCCATGTGCAGGCGTGCAGTGTGTGGGCTGCACACAGACCCTGACCGAGGGAGTAAGTGAGCACTGAAATCTAGCTTAGGCTCTGTTAGCAAACTGTGTGTCTTGGCGTGGGCGGCACCTGCAGGACGAAGAAGAGTTTGTCTCTTCCTCCGAAGGTGCCACCTGAGAGCCTCTGGTGTGTCTTCTCAATTGGCCTGCCCAGAGGGGCAGCATTTTCAATTCACACGAGGGTCCATGTGGGCTAGTGGGGGTCCTGGTTGTGTACCCTAAAGAGGCAGATGACAGATTTCGTTTCTGCCCAGGAAGTCAACCTACAGCTCTCATTTCCCTCAATCAGACCCATGCGTCCCCTCCCTGGCCAGCTGACAGTTCTGTCCAATCCATGTTCTCTCATGGCTCTGTGCCATTCATTCCCCTCTCCCTCCCCCATCTGATCCAAGGAGGTGATCCAGGCCCAACTTCCAAGTTCCAAGGTCAGAACCCCCATTTGCTTCCCCTTCAACCTCTGTTCCTGGCTCTATTTCTGGTAACCTGCCTCCCTGCCTGTACCTTCCATTTCCCCAAGACTGGAGAATTCCCCTAAGTTCCCGTGCTCAATTGCACATTCCCACCTGTGAATAACTTGCCTGACTAGACTTCCAAGTGCCGCTCTGTTGATATTGCCTGCACTCTGCCCACCTTCGAGTCTAACCCCTGCTTCATCCCCTACTACTCACCACCTGCTTCCCCCAGAGCTGGAGACTGCCCGAGATGGTGACACCCAGCCTCACCTGCCTGACTGAGCATCTGGGATCAGGTTGGGCTAGAAGGTCACGTCCCTTGGTACCTATCCCAGCCCAAGGGTGAACTGGCTGCCTCAGACCCTCCCTGCTGGCCTGTCTTATGAGTAAGTAATCCACCATGCTCAGACAAATCCAGAGTGATGACCCACTGGAGCTTCGGTACCCTGAGCATCTACACATGGCACCAGGATACAGGAGGTGCTCAATAGTTACTGAACCTTTTTGGCGGTTGATTCTATAGCCATTCTTACCTGAAGGTGATTCAGAATTCCTGTAGGTGGGTGTGGTGGTGGTTGGAGAGAATATGAAAATCTCCCTTCTCCTACTGAGGCTCACCGCCCCCCCCGCCGCCGCCCCGCCAATCCTCTTAGAGCAGCCATGGGCAAACTATGGCCCGTTTGAAATGAATAAAACTAAAAAAAAAAGAGACCGTACCCTTTTATGTAATGATGTTTACTTTGAATTTATATTAGTTCACACAAACACTCCATCCATGCTTTTGTTCCGGCCCTCCGGTCCAGTTTAAGAACCCATTGTGGCCCTCGAGTCAAAAAGTTTGCCCACCCCTGTCTTAGAGGCACATCCTCTTAGAATCATTGCACTGGAGTTTCTTTGTTGACTTTAGCTCAGATGTGACAACTCTAGATACGAGAAGGGATAAGTTCCTCTATTTCTAACTTGCTGCTTTATGTATCAGCTCCATTATATATGCCTTTATCCCATCAACTTGGCTCCCTGCCTTTGCTCAGCAGGTGGTCTTGGGGGACCAAGGTGGTTGTACCAAAAGCTTGCCACAAGCTTGGACTGTCTCTGACTGTTCCCAAGATTAAGCCGACCTGTGTTGGCAACTCAGCATCTCTTATCCCCGCTCCCCCGCCCCCCAGAACCAAGCTGGCTGGAGATCCCAAGGCCAGTGGTCCTTGGAAGGGTGGCCCATCCCACCACACCACAAGCTCAGGGAAACCTCACATCTCAGGGGTGCCCGGTGCCAGTAATTGGAACAGAAAGCCAAGCTTGGGTTGTCAGGGGTGTTGGCTTTAACACCTCCTAGCCCTCCACTTACCCACAGAGGCAGATAGGACAGGGACTCATTATCCCTGTTAATACTCTGGTCTGGGAAGTGACAGGGTGCATCAGAGGGCCAATCCAGAGGGGAAGCCAGAAATCCTACTGCCTGGTGCCTCTGCTTTCCAAGTCTTTAGAGGGGACACTCTGGGGCTTAGCCAGGTAGCCGTGACATCAGCCGTCCAGGGTTATGCAAGTCTCCTAGCCTCTGCTCACACCCACAATCCACCCAGCTGGGCAGGGCTCTGACTCATTCTCACGTGACTGGGCAACTGGGTTTTGAAGACTGACCTTGGCAAGAGGGACAGTTAGGCGGGCTTGAGGGGAACTGGGAACGGCATTCACCACGAGTTGGTGCTGGTCTCACTGGCAGGTGTTTGCATGAAATAGGAGACAATGGGCTGCGTTGTCTTTGCCCTCTTACTCCCTTAATTCATTCCTCTCCCTTCCCCTCCTCTGGAACCCATGGCCCAACTGCTTCTGCCCCAATGGTCAGAGCTTCTACCCAAGAGTCCCCACCAGGTGAGGAAGACTATATATGCCCAGTTCTCCTCTCCTTGGCTCACTCACTAGACCCCACTTGTCTGGGAGGCTCACCTCTCTGTGAGCCCCCACCCTGCACACGCCCTACACCTTCTAGTGCCTCTACCCCTCCATGCTCTACCCCTCCACATGGCCCTCTCTATGCACCTTCTCTCTCACCTCCTGGCTTGGGGTGGCTCACCTCTCCCCACACCACTCTTCTGTATCCCACACCTGGCTGCACACTTTTTTGTTGTCCTTATTTATCTCCTCTCAGGTGGCTGTTAGGTTGGAAAGGCACTGACAAGCTAAACTAGGTCTCTCTACCTGGGGAAGAACATCGTTGTTCTATGTTGCTATCTTTCAGGTAGCATCTGCATTCTCTAACTGTGAGAAAAAAGGAAAAAGCTCTATTTGTAGCGGAAGGATTTCAGACATTAGCAGAGGCCAAGGGGGTGAAATTGTAGGTGGAGGAGTCTGCCTATTCACTGTCTAACCATGCTTTGCAACCAGGGAATTACCCAGATTGCAAATTACCCTTTGTTGCCTTCACTTGGTCCCGTCTCGCCAGGCTTCTAAAACCCTGATGCCGGCAGTGCTTGTGTTCTAAGGGGGTCCTTTGCAATGTTGGCTTGTGTGTAAGTTTGGGGTTTGCTGAAATTTTCAGTGTTTTCCCTGTTTGTTGAAATCAATGTATCTCCCACTTGACCTTTTCAGTGTCTGATTGTTTAACAGATTGTGGGTGAGAAAGAGAAAAGAGGGGGAAAAGCCACAACTTTCTGTAAAGCATGATAATAATGTTTGAACTTTATTGTTGACTGAGAAATGGCTAGAAAACACCTTATATATATGAATGCACATACAAATGTCCCAGAGAATCTGGACAAATGCTTATCAATGATTTTGGTTATTATTCTGCAGTGAGCTGTGAATGCAGTACAGCTGCAGACAGAAGCACTGGGCATGTGGCTCTGGAATGGTTGATATAGGCCAGTGATCTGAACACATGTACCTAGCTGCACTGAAACGCTGAACAATTGCTAATAAGTAATTTTTACAACTGTTCTGCTCCTGTTTCACTGGGGGTAGGGGTATTGAGAGTTTTCCAAAGGATGATTTACACTGCGAGATTCCTAAATGAGATGTGAATGGAACTACAGCGGGCTGCCCCGTGGCAGTAGGATGCCCAGGACCGGGATGCATCAGTGCCTGTGAATCTCCACCTGGGATTTCAGCTCAGCTTGTGCATCAGGCTGTCCGTTTGGGGTTTTGTCCACATTTGTGGTCTGATGCTTAGATGAGTCAGGGGATTCTATGAAAGACTCACAAGAGTCTGGAAACTACCTAACTTAAACTGTTGGGACTGCTGTTGCCTAAATGTAGTGCCCAGTGTATTTTCTGGGCCATGTTTGATGTTTGGGCTAGAATGTCAGAGACAGTTAGCATGTGCCTAAGACTTCAGATTCTGGAGACTTGTTTGGAATCAAATTCTAGGTCTACTGCTTGCTAGCTGTGTGACCTTGGGCAAGTTACTTAAACATTCTGATTTAAATTTCCTTACCTGGATTAAAAGAATTAACATCACATAGAAGAGTGCTCAGTACATAGTAGGCACTTACCAAGCATTAGCTTTTTATTACTTTTACTAGAGGCCCAGCGCACAAAATCGTGAGCTCCACCTGCCGCCGCTCTTGGGCCAGGGGGAAGGAACAGAGAGGTGGTCAATGCATCTCATGGTGACTGGTTGAGCAGTCGTTCTGGTCATTACGCTTATGGCCCCTGGCCTTTTATTACATAGGATTATTTAGAGAAGGAGTTCAGAAATTGAATTAGACTGCTACTAAAAGACTGTAAGTACTGTACTTTAAACAAAATGTGAGCTTTACATTGTTATTGTTTTTCTTTTTTGTAAAAGAAGTCTAGAGGTATACAATTCAAAACTTATTCTATCCACCTGCTCTGCCATCAACAGTGCATGGCTTCCATCTCCAGGTTGCTCATGGTTCAATAGAGCTGCTGAAAATCCAGCCATCACATGTGTGTTCCAGGCAGGAAGCAGGAGGGAGAGAGGGAGAACAAAAAGAGAGGAGCAATCTTCAGCTGCCTGTGCCCTTTTAGGGAGTATTTTCTGTGCATTGCCTCCTGCCCATTTCCAACAGCTTCTATTCATGTTTCCTTAGCTAAAATAATGTCACATGACCCTATGGATTTAACAGAGGCTCAAAAGTATAGTCATTCCAAATAAAATTGGGGTTGTGTTACTCAAGAAGCAGAGGATAGTAGGCCTGGTTGGGTAGGCAAATAGTAGTTGTTAGCTAGTTATATCTGAACACATGATAGTGCTTTTAGATAGTCTTGGTTGGTTACTTTTATATGTTGAGGATTTGGAAGTTGCTAAGCGAGGTGAAAAGTACCTGTAGATACACAAAGCCACTGATGAAGCTGTAATCAGGTTTAGAAATGGATGTGGCTCTTGAATACTGTTATGAATGCCTTTGATTGCTGATCTGATCTAATCTGTTTGGCAAACTTTAAAAACAATAGCTGAGAGGAATTCTGGATAGCAGCCCTTCGTACAGCATCTCTCACATTCTCAACTCAGTGTCTATGAAGGCGTGGCAGGGAGTGATGAGGGGAAAGCTTATAAACCACCCTCAAAACTAAGTCTCAGAGACAATATAAACCTAGAATTTCAGAGGAATCTTTACCTTCATAGACAAATGAAGGTTAAGCCCAGCCTTCTCCTCATTTGGATCATGAAACAGAACATACCGGAGAAACATAGCCTCTTCAGACTGCCCCACTGTTTACCTCTTGATTCAAAGACCCAGCTGACCTCTACTGTGGGGTCCTGTGAGGTAATCAATGTTGAGTCTCCTCCTCCTTCCTTGTTATCTATCTGCATCTTTTTAAAGACAGCAATTCCCCAGAAGTTAACTAGGCAGTAAGTAGTGGGATGGTGTGTGTGTGTGTGTGTGTGTGTGTGTGTGTGTGTGTGTGTGTTGTAGACACCAGGATGGGGACCTGGCTGCATCCTGAGAGATATAACCCCTGCAGGGAAAGAGTTGTTAGAATTGGCGAATTGGCATTGAGAGAAAGAGCTCTGTTGGAACCAGTCAGAAATGGAGCTTTGCAAGAACTGCATTGGTTCGGAGTATCAGGTGCAGGGTTAAATGGGTAAACACCCACTGAAAAACAGAACTGGCCTGGATGTTATGTACTTCACCTTGTCCTTCAGCTGTGGAACTGAGAATGGAGTTTGACTTCACACAAATAGAAATGGAGCCAGGGGAAATCTACACAACAGTGTCCGTTGTCAAATACCAAGATTTAAAAGCATTTATGCCCTAGATGGTTTGGCTTAGTGGCTGGAGTGTTGCCCTGTGCACTGAAGGGTCCCGGGTTTGATTCCAGTCAAGGGCATATGCCCAGGTTGAGGGCTCATTCCTCAGTGGGGGTGGGGGGGTGCAGGAGGCAGCCGATCAATGATTCTCTCTCATCATTGATGTTTCTATCTCTCTCTCCCTCCCCCTTCCTCTCTGAAAGCAATAAAAAATATATTTAAAAAAATAAAAAGCATTTACCTTTAAGAAATGATTTAAATATAACTGAGAGGCAGTATAACATCGATACTCTGGAGCCAGACTCTCTGGGTTCAAATCCTGACTCCACCATTTATACCGCTGTGACCTTGGGGAAGTTGCCTAACCTTGGTGTCTCAGCATTCACATCCATAAAATGAGATCAGTAATGTTTTTCTTCACTGTTGTTGTGAGGATTACATGAGTCAATAGATGAGAAATACTTAGCACAGTACATAGTAAGCACTCAATAAATGTGAGCTATATGATGATGATGATGAAAATCACGATTAAAGAAGAACAAAGTTGGAGGAATCACAACACCAGATATCAAGTTATATTACAAAGCCACTGTTCTCAAAACTGCCTGGTACTGGCACAAGAACAGACATATAGACCATTGGAACAGAAAACAGAGAACCCAGAAATTGAACCAAGCCATTATGCTCAATTAATATTTGACAAAGAAGGCAAGAGCATACAATGGAGTCAAGACAGTCTCTTCAATAAATGGTGTTGGGAAAATTGGACAGATACAAGCAAAAAAATGAAACAAGACCACCAACTTACACCATATACAAAAATAAACTCAAAATGGATAAAGGACTTAAATGTAAGCTGGGAAACCATAAAAATCCTAGAAGAAGCCATAGGCATCAAAATAGCAGACATATGTTGTAGCAATATCTTTACCAACA
>NW_005353324.1:2582949-2601041 GCF_000412655.1 Myotis brandtii | reverse complement strand
GGGAACTCATACAACTTAACAAAAGGAAGATAAACAATCCAATAAAAAATGGGTAAAGGATCTAAGTAGACACTTTTCAAAAGAGGACATTCAGAAAGCCAAGAGACACATGAAAACATGCTCAAAGTCACTAATCATCCGGGAGATGCAAATCAAAACAACAAGGAGGTCCCATCTCACACCTGTCAGAATGGCTATCATCAACAAATCAACAAATGACAAATGCTGGCAAGGATGCGGAGAAAAAGGAACCCTCTTGAACTGCTCGTGGGAATGCAGATTGGTGCAACCACTGTGGAAAAAAGTATGGAGTTTCCTCAAAAAATTAAAAGTGGAACTCCCATTTGACCCAGTAATCCCACTTCTAGGAATATATCTAAAGAAATCAGAAACACCAATCAGAAAGGACATATGCACCCTATGTTCATAGCAGCACAATTTACAATAGCTAAGATTTGGAAGCAGCCTAAGTGCCCATAAGCAGATGAGTGGATTAAAAAACTCTTTATATGTTGCAATAGCATGGATGGACCTGGAGAGCATTATGCTAAGTGAAATAAGCCAGTTGGAGAAAGATAAATATCACGTGATCTCACTCATTTGTGGAATATAATGAACAACATAAACTAATGAATAAAAATAGAGCCAGAAACATAGAAGCATTGAACAGACTGTCCAACCTCAGAGGGAAGAAGGCAAGGGGTGGGGGGGGGGGCGGTAAGAGATCAACCAAAGGACTTGTATGCATGCATATAAGTATAACCCATGGACACAGACAGTAGGGGTAAGGGCATGTGTTGGGAAGTGAGAAGAGCTGGGGTCAATGGGGGAAAAAGGAGACATATGTAATACTTTAAACAATAAAGAATTTAAATTAAAAAAACTTTTTTAAAAAAGGAAAATCACAAAGAGCAAAACAGTTTAATATAGAACGTGTAAATAAAATACAGATATAATGGGAAGGAAAGAGCAGGCTGAAGATTCAGTTGAAATATATCTTGAGAAATAATTTACTGCAGATTCCAGAAGGAAATTTCGGGTGTACTCAGTAGAGTAAAAGAGGTGTGATCTTTATGAGACAGGACAGAAACGACTCGGAGATAAGAGAATGAGATAACAAATTTTTAAGATGCACACTGAGCCAATAAAGACCAAAACCGATAACAGAGAAGATGTAAGCAAGCTGGAGAAATTCTCCCAGAAAGCAGAGCAAAGGGGGAAAAATCATGTGAGAGAATATAATAGATATAGAGAACAGAACATTGAGATATAACTTAATAAATAATTGTTTCTGAAGAATGTTGGGGTCCAGTATGCCATATACCCCAGGTCCCTTGAAACATATGCTGTGCAGATGTTTCTTCCCTTCAGCGACTGTGTCAAGCAGCAAGGATGGACCGGCTTCCGGCAGAAGAAGAGAATAGAACAAACGGGACAGAAACTTCACTGTGAATATAAGAATATTTCAGACCGCCAGAGAGAGCATTCTACATTGATGAAAATGATTGCTCCTTCCATACCAAATCAATGAAAAGAGACTCACATTTAGGCAAAATGTGTAAAGCATCCAGTTTGAGGAGGCATGTTTAAAAATTAGACTGGCTGCATTCATTTCCTCGGTAATACTAAATGCTAAAAGAGACAGAAGCATGAGCATTTGCCAATGATATTATCATCTACTTTATGCTCTGCCACTGTCATCTCCTCTTCAATGTAACAGAAGCAGCAGAAAAATATTTCCAGAATTAATAATCAAGTTCAGTTCCATGACCAGTTTAAAACTAATATGCCACAGTAACAATTTTTTATTTCCCCCAAATAAGCAGTTTACTGGGGTGCTTGCCAATCCTGCAGGGCACGTTTAGGACACATTTGATAGCCCCATGGGGCTAGGGCACAAGACCTGGGGCCCAGGGCCCACCAAGAGGGGAGTCTGATGAACCCTCCTCTCATTAGATTGAGACCTCAAAGGGCTGCCTGCACCCCAGGAGTAAGGTTGAACCAGAATAAATAGGCCTTCAGAGGGATTGCAACTCAGCTTTAATTAAGTCTCTGGAATTGGGTTAAGGCGATCCCAGGTTGCTAGTGCTCCCAGACACATGAAAGAAGTAACAGATTCACTCTGGAAAAAGATGTAATTAAAGGTTTAGTTCACTAGGAAGATATAACAATGCTAAATATGTATGCATCTCATAATATTATAAAATACTTTGAGCTGAATAATAATAAAAGTACTATTATCCAAGTTATGCTTTGAGGGATATCTATCTATCTATCTATCTATCTATCTATCTATCTATCTATCTATCCAAATATATAAATATAGAGAGAAATATATAATATATAGATATATTTTTAGTACTATATATTTACTAAAGGCCTGGTGCATGAAATTCATGCACTTGGGGAGGTCCCTCAGCCTGGCCTGTGCTCTCTCGCAGTCTGGGAGCCCTCAGGGGATGTCCGACTGCTGTGGAGATGGGAGAGGCTCCTGCCACCACTGCTGCACTCAACACTGTGAGCCTGGCTTCTGGCTGAGTGGCGCTCCCCCTGTGGGAGCACACTGACCACCAGGGGGTAGTTCCTGCTTTGAGCATCTGCCCCCTGGTGATCAGTGCTCGTCATAGCGACCAGTGGTTCCACTGTTCGGTTGGTTTGCATATTAGCCTTTTATTATATAGGATGTAAATTTGTATTTAAACAGATATGTTAGAAATATATACATATTGATATCTAAATTATTAGCTTAATATAGAAAATAATATTTAAATATATGTGTATATATGAACAAGAATAATATGGGAGAAATTACTCTAGCTAGCTGTGTCAAGATTTATTACAAAACTATAGCAATTAAGACTTTGTGGTATTGATTCAAGGATGGATAAATTTCTCAATGAATTAGAATAGTAAAACAAGTATATGGACCCTTGATTATGTCAAAGGTGACACTGTAGAGCAGTGGGAAAAGGAAAGTCTCTTCAATGAATGTGCTGGGATATTTGGAAACCCATTGAAAAGATGAAAATTAATTTCTGGCTCACACATATGCAAAAATAAAATTCAGATAAACTATTCTTTTAAAGGAAAGGCAAAACTTAAAGCTCCTAGAAGACATTATAAAAGAATATCTTCATGATGTCACTATAAGGAAAGACTTCTTAAACAGGACACAAAGAAGCAAGAATTATAAAGAAGAAGATTGATATTTATGAATACATTAAAATAAAAATTTCTGCTCATCAAAAATAACATTAAGAAAGTAAAAAAGAAAGCCATAGAGGGAGATTATATGCAGCACATATGACTGACAAAGGGCTTATATTGCTTGAAATATGTACAGAATATAAAAAGAGTATATAAGGATCCAAAGTTCAAAGGACCTTAGGGTATGTGTATCTTCACCTTTGGTGGATAATGACAACAGTTTTCCAACATGGCTACCAAATTATACTGTAAAGTGCAGTAGCTGGAGCAAAAGTTACTATGAACAGGGACACATTGCAAAGGCCAAGCTGAGTTAGAAATCCCGAGATCAGGGGGTGCAACTAGAGAAGAACTGGACAACATTGAAGAGGAGATGACAGTGGCAGAGCATAAGATAGGAATGAGGAAACATAATACAATGGGTTAGAAATAAAGATGGAAAAGGATTAAAGAGAAAATAGTAAATGTAGAAAGCAGTCAGAAGAGATCCAGCATAGGCATAAGTGGGATTTTGGGAAGAGAAAATCAAAACAACTTAAAAGAAAAAAATATTGAAATATAATAGAAGAAAAATAGGTGATTTATTATAAAGTTAAATGTACACTTACCATGTGATCCAGCAATTCCATCTACTTCTAGGTATTTACCAAGATAAATTAATACATATGTCCACATAAACACATATATAAATGCTCATAACAAATATAGAAATTTGATAAAATATCACTGAGAAGAATAGATTTAAAGATGGTCAATAAGATTTCTAAGTGATAATGGAAAAACTTTTACTATCAGCTTTTTAACATTTTAAAACTACAGGTTTTTTAAAAAGTATGATACTATTATAGAAATAGGCAAGATTAATAGAAATAGCCTGTATTATGTCTGTGTGTCTGTGTTTTTATATCTAATAAGTGTGACACTTAATCAGTGGGAAAAGGCACTGACTATTTAATACAATACATAGAACTAAAGTAAGTATTACTGCCATATACCAGGAGTTGATAAATTTTTTTTCTGTAAAGGTCCAGATAATAAATATTTTAGGCTTTGTGATCCATACCATTTCTGTTACAACTAATTAACTGCCTTTGTAGTGTGAAAGCAGACATGGAAATACATAAACAAATGAGTGTGGCTGGGTCCCTATAAAACTTTATAAAAAATAGGTAGCTGGCTGGATTAAGCCTGACAGCTGTAGTTTATTGACCTATGCCATATATATGAATATAAATAAAACCATCAAATACACTATAAGAAAATTTAGCTTGATGATTTAATTATCTTAGGATGAAGGAGACTATCATAATGCAAAGGCAAAAATAAGAAACAAAACAAAACAAAAACCCAAAGAAAAAGATTGGTAATTAAATCATTTAAGAGCTCAAAACTTTCTCATATTAAAAAAAACACATTAACAAACAAATAGCAACCTTTTGGTGTACAGAACGACACTCCAACCAACTGAGCCACCTGGCCAGGGCTATAAGTTATATATATATTCCTCACCCGAGGATATTTTTCCATTAATTTTTAGAGAAAGTGGAAGAGAGAGGGAGAGACAGAGAGAAACATCAATGTGAGAGAAACACAGTGATTGGTCACTTCCCACACATGCCCTGACCAGGGCCAGGTAGCAACTGAGGTACGTGCCCTTGACTGAAGTCGAACCCGGGATCCTTTGGTCCGCAGGCCAACGCTCTATCCACTGAGCCAAACTAGCTAGGTTATAGGAGATATTTTTAACTAAGATTCTAACTCATAGCAAATGGAAAGTTTCTGAATAAACTCATCTTGTACCTGGCTGCCTGAAGAACTCTTCTGAGCTGTTTCTCCATTAAAGAATCACAAACGAGTGCTTTGTTATGGTGTGCAGGTCTCAGGGACCCACCATAATCTCTATATCTGAAATGTAAGAGTAAGAAAATATGTACACCCCTTTGAGTGTACATGTAAATAGTGGGAAATTTGATTGTTCTCGGTTGCAATCTGTCAGCTTTATATTAGTGACACACTCAAATGTCTAGAAAGAGCCAATGAACGTCTCTGCCAAGAGAACCTCTCTGTCTTTTCACACACATGGGACAAGGAAAAGGAAGAGCAGGAGGAAAAGGAAGAAGAGGAAGAAAAGAAAGAGCTTTATTTGGGTCAAAGTCAAGGAAACAATTGGGCCACAGTGATAGAATCAGGAAAGGATTAAAACTTTCCTGCATTCATTCCTTTTTTCTGTTGATATTTCTTTAGATTCTTTCTTTTGAGACCTCCTGGCACTGGGCCCTCTTCTTCTAGAGCAGCTGGTTTAATGAAGGACTCTGCCCTGGGGTGGGCCTAGGCTGGCTCTGTTCTAGAAGTTATAGAAAAAGATTACTATGTGGGTCAAGATTGAGTTTGGGCCTGGAGTTAGCCTGGATTTGGGCTAAGGGATCCAAAAGATTCCTTATGGCTATGCATGACCTGGCTGAGCTCACAAAGTTTAGGAAATCCATGTGGGGATTCCCAAAGTTCTCTGGTAATAAATACTATATGTTTGCTTATTTTATGACCATAATGGTTTTCTGAGAGTTGCCTTTGCTATTGTTGTCAAAACAGTTGAAAAGGATTATTTGGGAGAAAAGATCAATAACTTGAATTCTCTTGAAGAAACACGATAGAAGAAATCCTTGGTGACAGCATATTAAACAGTTAAGTTGACTTTAAATCACACAAATGATCCAGATAATAGAAAAATACCCAAACATATAAACGGGCATCTCATGCTCTCATGTCTGATTTTCTTTGGGAAGCTGATGGTCCTGGCATATGTGATGGAAAACAACCCTGAAGGCACAGAGAAGTGGATGACTGCAGACTACAAAGAGATCAGTTGGAGAGAGAAAAATTGATTTGCTCTGGAGAAGTGAGTGGGTGTGGAAGAGAAAGGGGCATCTAAGTTGTTCCTGTAGTTATTATTTTTCTCCTGCAACAACAGTTTTTCTTTCTACACAGCAACTCTGCCAATGTTGTACAAGCATGCCATAGTCTATCTCTCATTTTAAAAAAAAAGAAAGCAAAATCCATTTTCAGTCACTATCACATTGGTATGCTCTGCTTCTTTGAAGCACTTATTACCTGAAATGTTCTTATGTATGTATTTATTTAGTGTTTGTCTCCTTACTCTAGGACAGTGGTTCTCAACCTTCTGGCCCTTTAAATACAGTTCCTCATGTTGTGACCCAACCATACAATTATTTTCATTGCTACTTTATAACTGTAATGTTCCTACTGTTATGAATCGTAATGTAAATATCTGATATGCAGGATGGTCTTAAGCGACCCCTGTGAAAGGGTCGTTCGACCGCCAAAGGGGTCGCGACCCACAGGTTGAGAACCACTGCTCTAGGACATAAGCTCCATGAGGGCAGAGAGCTTGTCTTTCTTGTTCACTGCTATTTTGTCATGGTCTTAGAATAACATTTGGCATATAGCTGAGCTCAATAAATATCCCTTGATTGAATGCAATAAATTGAGTGGCATGAAGATAAAAGATATAATTACCCAGGTAAAAAAATTTTTTATTTAAATTTTTTATTGTTGACACTATTGCAAATGTCCCCATTTTCATCCAGCCCCTGCCCCTCTTCCTTGGCTCTCACCACACTATTGTCTGTGTCCATGGGTTATGCATATATGTTCTTTAGCTAATCCTTTCACCTTCCTTTATCCATTCCCCCCTAAAAATAATTTTTAAAGTTAATCATAGGTTCCCATGACAGAGACAGTGGGTTGAACTGTGACCCTAGGACAGTGGTCGGCAAACCACGGCTCTCGAGCCACATGCGGCTCTTTGACACCTTCAGTGTGGCTCTTCCACAAAATACCGGCTCTTCCACAAAATACCGACTTCTGCGCATGGGCCACGAAGTTTCAATTGCACTGTACGTGCACGCTCGCACGTGGTATTTTGTGGAAGAGCCACACTCAAGGGGCCAAAGAGCCGCATGTGGCTCACGAGCCGCGGTTTGCCGACCACGGCCCTAGGACAAATAGGAAAAGCAATTCTATAATCTAGTTGGTTATAGACTAAGGATGGCAAACACATGGCATACATGTTGCCGCTTCCCCATTCTGCTTGCAAAGCAGACATCACTCATTCATCATAGCTCTCTTTCCTGCAGAGAGTGTTTATTGCCATTTCTGGTATGAAATCCCTGCTATAAATAGAAAGATGAAATTTTGCATAGAATGACCGGGAGAAGACCTTATCAATATAAAAGGCCAAGGTCCTTTCATAAGTAATGCTTCCTGACCATCCACTCTGGAGTGTGAATAAGGAAAAGAAAGAATAGTTGCAGAACTTTACTTTTTTCCCTTTCTGAACAAACCAAATGACACCACAATTAAGAGTGCCCCACAGGCACTGATCAAAGAGATCAATTTGAGATCTCGGCATTTAGCCAAGGACAGATGCCAAAACCCAACCGAGAAAACCTGCCTAGTGACATCCAAAAGCACTGGGTAGACGTACGCCCCACTGGCCATGACTGGCAGCTGTAACTCACCTTCTCAGAGAGCAGCTATCTCTATAGAACAGTGAGAATGAAAGGAAGCACGGGTGAGATTAAGAATGGGGCAACTCTTACCCAGTTTCTGAATATTTTTATTTGGGGAAGGAGGCAAAGGGAGTGGGGACAGCAGCTAGGATGTTGCCTTTCATTAATGCGTGGGTGGAACCAACACTTGAATTGAGAGCTGGGGCTTCCTACAACAAGCAGGAAGTCAACAAATATTTACAAATTCTACAATGGTCTGCATGAAATGAAGGCCAAGAAGCAGTCCTTCCCATGGTTCTGTCTCCTTCCCCAAGCACACACCCAAAGCACTGCTCTGTATTATGCATCTGGCACATGCCTCAGGAATGAGAGAACATTGTTCGTGACCAGTGAGGGGAACTCTGGCCAACTTCTGCCCAATGTAAGTGATAGGAAGGAACTTTGCAGAAATCTTGTCAAAATGGTACACATGTCAAGCAAGCAAACAAACAAGCAAGACCATACAGAGTAGAAGCAAACTCTCCATTTGCTTAGACTCCCTGCTCCCGACCTCACAATATAGTGATGGGGCCCTGAGATGACCTGCCAAGAAAGGCTAGGTAAAGGGTGTGGTTAGACCTTGCTTAGTCACTACCCTCTCCCTCCAGTGAGCGTTTCTGTGAGTGGTGAATCATCTGAGGCAGGATCACATGAGAACAAGAAATAGGTTTGTATGTATCTTCTGCACAAAGTAGATGCAGGGTAGAAATAGAGTGAGGTATCATGAGGGACTGTTTGCTCAGGGGAATCTTTGTGGCAAACGAATCACTCCTTGGATGTGCAATAGAATAGGAATCACACCTTCCAGGTGTGTCTTCTTGCCTGGATCACTTCCTCACTTGTCCACCCTCACCTGCTGGGCCTTCTTCTCCCCTTCTAATTCCTCTGTACCATTTAGTCCTTATTCCTTAAGAAGCTATTCCCTGTCCCCAATTCCCCCTTCATCCATCCATCACATCATCTATTCCACATCCAAACTTCTGGGCCACAATGTCTGTACTACCACCTCTTCTTAACACCCATATTTCCAGATACTATATAAGGCAATTCATAGACCCCATTGCCTTTAGTACTCCTACTAATCCAGCCATATCTCAGTGAGCTAGCTATTATTTACCTCGTGGCAGGAACTCAGAGACGTTAACTAACTTTCTCACAATCCAAACCAGTAAGTGATAACAGCTGGGATTCAAACCTAGGAGTATCTGTTCTTAACCTCTATTCTAGTGTTTTCCAAAGTGTGTAAGTTCAAAGAAAAGTATTCCATGAGATTAAATAATAACACTATAAAGGAATTTGAAAAATTTATTCTTCTAAAAGAAGCATTACATTCAGTCTTGTTATGAAGAAAATCTCTCTAAAAATGGTGTTATATCTTACACTACCAATACTTATCAGGAGGAGTACTGTTGGCCTATGGTCAAAGTCTGTATAATGTAGACTGTTTAGCATCCCAGTTCCCTGCCAGCTAAATGCCAATAGGATCCTTAGTCAATGTACAACCAAGAGTGCCCCCTATGTCCAAATGTCCCCTGGTGGTATGGATGTTACTGCCTCCAGTTGAGAACAATAAATCCTAGACTATAATTACCATGAAGCCCGGGGTCTCTGTCTCTTTTACTCATCACTGTATTCCCTGCCTCTGGCTCAGAGTAGGCCTTTAGTAGATAGCAGGAAGCCATTTAATGCATGAATGCGTGATGATAAATAGATGGCAGCATTTAACCATCATGTTGGATATTATCTAATCTGATCTCATTGGGCATCTGGTCTATAAAATCACAATATGTCTGTAATATTGTTCAATGCTTATTATGTACTAGATAACTGTATATAATAAAATATTGGTCCTTTCTTGCAGCAATTAAATCATCCAAGTACTTTAATCTCAGCATGAAGTTTTCTATCTCCTGAGCTCTTGTTGCTTCCCCTTTACAATAGTGTTTCATTTCTAAATGTTGGGGTCAGGCCATATCACATAATATTGACTGTTACCATCCAACAACAACAACAAAATCCAGTCTGTCTCACTCTCTATTGCTTTGATCCCCTTTTATGGACAGTTCTGAGACTCCCAATGTCTTCTTGCTCTTCTCTTTATTCCCAGTGGTGGTGCTTCTCCTAATTGCCTCTTCAGACTGCCCTCCTTCTCATATTTGACCTCTTTTTTTTTTTAAACTTCTTATCAAAATCAAAGATACAATCTGAACAGGAAAATATGTATGGACCAGTGGTGGCCACTCCTGTGCTCACATGTCTCCAGTGCTTTATATTTTTATATATTTTTTTATTAATTTCAGAGAGGAAGGGAAAGGGGGAGAGAGAGAGAGAGAGAGAGAGAGAGAGAGAGAGAGAGAGAAAATCAATGATGAGAGAGAATCATTGATCGGCTGCCTCCTGCATGTCCCCTGCTGGGGATCGAGCCCAGAAACCCAGGCATGTGCCCTGACCAGGAATCAAACCATGATCTCCTGGTTCTTAGGTCAACACTCAACCACCGAGCCACACTGGCTGGGTCAGTGCTCTATTTTTAATTCTTAGTGAAGACACCAGTGTCCATTTTCAGTTAGCTTCTAGCTGGAATTTTCTCTGCTCATTTCTTTGTCCGCTTCCCAAGAATTGTTTCTTTTTGATCTTTTCATCTTCTTACCCTCTCACTGGATTCAGTGTCGCTGGTAGGCACAGGAATAGGCATTATGGAAGAATAAGCAGGGAGGGGTGCAGTACTGGCCCCAGAGCTACCTGGTGGGGAGGAACAGGTTTGGGGAGAGCTGAGAAGACACCTATACCTGTCCTCACTTGTCCAGGGCATTGGCTTCTAGGCAAACTAGAGTTGTAGCCATACTGGGGCAAAGTCCAGGCTAGCTATGGGCCAAAAGGGAGTCTGATGGAAGATGAGGACAGTGATAAAGGAGCTGGGATGGAGGAACTTGGAAACACAGGCATAAAGCAGGCCATCGAGGTTGCCAGTTCAGGGGACTGTGGGCATGACCCTCTCATTCTGAAAAAATTAGGGTGGCAGGTGTCCAGTGCGGTACCTGTGCCTTCTATCTGCCTTTCCATGCTGTGCTCTGCACTTTAGAATCATCCCACTTCTTGTTTCTTTTCTTTCTTTTTTTTAAAAACCTCACCTGAGGATATTTTTTCCATTGATTTTTAGAGAGAGTGGAAGGGAGAGAAATACTGATGTGAGAGAGACGCATGGATTGGTTGCCTCCCGCATGCCCCTGACCAGGGCCGGCAGCCTGCAACTGAGGTATGTGTCCTTGACTGGAATCAAACCCGGGACCCTTTAGTCTGCAGGCCGATGCTCTAGCCATTGAGCAAAACTGGCTAGGGCTCACCCCACTTTTTTTTTTTAATATATTTTATTGATTTTTTACAGAGAAGAAGGGAGAGGGATAGACAGTTAGAAACATCGATGAGAGAGAAACATCCATCAGCTGCCTCCTGCACACTCCCCACTGGGGATGTGCCTGCAACCAAGGTACATGCCCTTGACCGGAATCGAACCTGGGACCCTTGAGTCCGCAGGCTGATGCTCTATCCACTGAGCCAAACCGGTTAGGGCATCACCCCATTTCTAATACTCATCTTTTCAGTCTCAATCCAGCATTACCTTCCTCACAAAGTTTGATCATTCCCCTTGGAGCCCTCCTCCATGTCTTTGCACTCCTGCCCCTCTTACCAGAACTCCATGGCTTCCCCATTCATCCCTCGCAGCAGGTTAACTGCTGCTGGAAGGAGGGGCCTGGGATTTACTCATCTCAGTATTCCCATGCTGGCCTCTGCTGCTGACTCATAGCAGGGCTGGATAAACCATTGTTGAATAAATAGATGTGTTTAGGAAAAAGGAGCCATCACATGAGCTACTCTTGAGCTTGGAATGCTTTTGATGTCCGGGTCGTGAGGCCAGGTACTGGTACACTGCCTCTTGCCACATTTGGACACTGGCTCATTGATTATGTCATTCTGTTACCTACGGTAGGAACAGGTTGTATCCTAAGTGTCTGGTCTGGAACTTGAAACACTTTTTCCCTCATATAAACAATGCTACAGTCAGTGGTTTTCAAATTAAAAATAAAGCAAACAAACAAGTCATGAAACTCTGTCCAAAAGCAATTGCTCCTTGAAGCTCACATCCTTCTCAGCCTTCTACACCCCCTAACCTCACCCTATCATCAGCAGATCCCTGGGGGAGTGCGGGGAGGGGGGGCGTGAGTGGGAGAAGCCCTGGAAACTCAGATTTGAAGCCACGGCCATATATGAGTGTTGGGCCCTAGCACAACCTAGGAAGCCCAGCAAGCACCTGCAGTAAAGGCCTAAAGCCACTGCAAGCTGCCTAAAGCTTGTTGGGAATGTAGCCAGAGGCAGCAAAAGGTGTCTACAGGAGGGGCAATACTGGAATGAATTTCTATTCGGTGCTCGTTTTAGGTACATTATTTTAATTCTTGCAACAGGTATGAAATGGGAACATGACAAAACTCTATCTTGGAGGGTATTGGAATAGAGATAATGTGTATAAAATGCCCGTGGCAATGTGGCCTACAATCAATATTTGTTGATTGTACGGTCTTGTCCTCAGTCTGCCAAGAAGTTCCACAAGCCTAGGAGGGTGTGTGCTCATGGGGTCCGGGCCTCCAGCCTCAGGATAGGTTGTGAGTGCCTGCGGGTTCACATTTATCAGGAAGATTCTTCAGGTGGGGTTAACCATGCTAACATGGAAGTTGAAATGGTTGGGTCCAAATCCGGGCTTTTCCAATTACTAGTGTGTGTATCAGTCTCCTCATCTGTTGAAAGCACATGACGATAGTGAATATGATGATCAGGATACCTGTCTCCTCAGGTTGATGGAAGCTTAAATGAACCGACGCACAAAAGAGTAAGTACGTTGGAACCTCTCTCAAATGTTAGCTGTTACTGTCTTGCTTCCCCCCCTTTGCTCTTTCTGCACCTAGTGATAGAAGCATCAGGCACCCCAACAAGAGTGCCCCTCACCCTTTTCTTTCTTTTTCTTAGCTTTTAGATTCTTTTGCATCCCAGACCTGCTGAGTCAGAAAGTCTGGGGTGGGGACGTCTTCCAGAGGCTTCTGAGGCATACTCCAATTTGAGAACCACTGTTAGAGATCAAATTTCTGGAGTCACTTAAGAAACTCGTGCTCTCTAAGCTCTCAGAAGTCCTGAGCTGTGTATGTAAAATAGATGCTGCCACAAACCATGACCCCTGGAAAAAGTTTCTACTTGCCACACTAAGATACCATGCTAGAGACAGCATTGTTTTAAATGTCTCTGGACCGCTTTTACAAAGAACTTTGGGTCATATATTTAATTTCCTTCTACATTCTTAAAATGTTTTTATTGATTCTAGAGAGAGAGGAAGGGATAGGGATCGAAAGGTAGAAGCATCCATGAGAGGGACCTTGATTGGCTGCCTCCTGCATGCCCCCTACTGGGGATCCTGCACCCCCAGCATGTCCCCTGACCCAGAATTGAACTGGGGACCTCTTGGTTCATGGGTCGATGCTCAACTACTGAGCAACACGGGCCGGGCTCCTTTCTAAATTCTAAAGTGGAAAGTGCTCTCATATAGTTGGCACCTGTCATATGTAGTTAGTGTTAGATAGACCTATTCTATGTTACTATAAAGTACTCATTCATTCAAGTAATCACAACTCAGCTCTTTGAAGTATAGATTTATTACCTGCCAGTTTATAGCAGCCATTTATGCATTAGAAAAGAATAGATCTGCCCTAGCTAGTTTGGCTCAGTGGATAGAGTGTTGGCCTGCAGACTGAAGGGTCCTGGGTTTGATTCCAGTCAAGGACATATGCCCAGGTTGCAGACTCGATCCCCAGTGCAGGAGGCAGCCAATCAATGATTCTTTCTCATCATTGATGTTTCTATCTCTCTCTCTCCCTCCCTTCCTCTCTGAAATCAATTAAAAATATATTAATTAAAAAAAGAATAGATCTACCTTAATTTTCAGATTTTATTTTATTTTAAAAATAAACATTTTCAATGGTAATTGGAAGTTCATACTTGCAAAGAATTTGAGTGAGTTGGGAGAGATTTTCTTTAGCACTTTAAAAATGCCTGGAATCTCCTTGACCTTCTCTCACATTGAGGCCAAGATAAGGGAAGACTTTCCAGGATTTTGCTGCTTTCATTGAGTTCTAGGTTCCAGGCACTAAGAAGTTATACCCCATGTCCTGGAAGGTTTGCAGGATAAATGACTGGTCCCAGTGGTGCTCTCTGAGCCATTTTAGGGAGAGATAGAGGCCAGGAAGAAGAGAGCTGAATAAAAGTAATTTGGTTGTGCAGATGAGAAGAACACAGCTTGTTCAAATACCACTTGCTGAGTTCGGCTTCAGTACAGACAAGATCTAGACTAGATTACAAAAATAATAATAATCCTGGTGCCAAAGCTACGGGTCCCAGAGACGCACTTGACGTAGTGGGTACACCAACATGTTTCGTGGTTCTAGCACTGGTTTTGACCACCACAATACCATTTTATCACCCAATGGCTGGCCCTAGCAAGTAGAATATGCTTTTTTAAAAAATATATATTTTATTGATTTTTTACAGAGAGGAAGGGAGAGGGGTAGAGAGTTAGAAACATCGATGAGAGAGAAACATCGATCAGCTGCTTCCTGCACACCCCTTATTGGGGATGTGCCCGCAACCAAGGTACATGCCCTTGACCGGACTCAAACCTGGGACCCTTCAGTCTGCAGGCCGACACTCTATCCACTGAGCCAAACCGGTTAGGGCTAGAATATGCTTTTAAGGCTACTAACCAGGGTGGCCTTACATCAGTAGCTGTCAGAGGGAAAAAATGTGCAGTAATTGTCACACAGTAGGAAATACCTGATAAATTTTTGGATTCCAGCAAGGTGACTCACTAATTCAAGATAACCAAAAACAATGGCTGTGTGACAGCCGGGATGGCAGCGGCTAGCAGGTCCCAGGTACAGAGGGCATGCTATGAGGCAGCTAATTGGAAGGACAAGTCGGGCTATGAGATTCCTGTGGACGCGCTGTGTAAAAGAACTGCTGATATTTCTCAGGTCCACACCCACAATGAGGCTAAAATGAGGCCTCTTTGCTGATGTGTGATTTTATTTTCCTTTTTAAATTTTTGCTAATCTTTACCCAAGGACATTTTTACATTGATTCTCAGAGAGAGTAGAGGAGGGAGAGAGAGAGAGAGAGAGAGAGAGAGAGAGAGAGAGAGACATCCATGTGGTTACCTCCGGCATGTCCAGGCCAAGGATCAAGCCTGCAATGGAGGCACATGCCCTTGACTGGAATCAAACCCGGGACCCTTCAGTCCAAGGCCTAGGCTCTATCCACTGAGCCAAACTGGCTAGGGCATACTGTGTGATTTTAGTTGGTAGAGAGGAAGAACAAGGCCCTCAGGTGAGGTGTGATCTTGCAGGTTACAACTGTGGGTTTCAAGCCACTGCAGCAGAAGTTAAACCAAGTCAACCAGTTTTCTTGAAAAAAAAGCGAAGAAAATATTTGACTGACATTTGAACAGACAGTGGAAACTGTGATTACATGCCTGTCTACTGTTCTATCAACTGATTTCAAACCTTGAGAAATAGAAGTTGGAGTAGTTACAGCAGAAAATCCTAAATTCCGGATTCTTACAGAAGCAGAGATTGACATTCACCTTGTTCCAGCAGAGAGAGACTTAACACTGCCGTTAGTTTGCCAAATCCCTGACTCCACTTGCCAGTGCGTTTGGTAACAACAGACTGACCTTCTGGAGGCCCCTGGATTGAAAAAGGAACCGCTCCCACTCCTCTGGCCGCTGAGTGGTTAGGACTCTATAAATAAAACCAATGCTTTTGGAAAAAATAATAATAGTAGTACAGTTTGGGAGACTTTTAAAAAAGCGTCCGTCTTTGGCATTCAGCCTGAGATTTTAAAAAACAAAATATGTCAGCCTGACCTTTTTCTCTTCTTAATATTGTTTCTAGAGTCACCTATTAAGGAAACATGATAGACTCGAAGTCTGGAGCATAATAGAGATTCAATCCATATTTGTTTACCCAACAAATGGAGACATTTGCAAGGCTTTTGATAAGGTCTTTAATGACCTGGTTGATACAGTGATAGCACAATGCAGGCTGGATGGAGGGGCAATTAGCTGGATTAGAATAGCCCAGAAAATTCCCTGCATACCAGCCGGGAGGCAGAGTCCTAATGCTGGGCCCTCACTCCCCAGAAAACTCCATGACATGGATGTAACATAGAGAATGAGCTCTTTGAATAGTGCTGGGCAGGGCAACATATATGTTGAGGGATGGAATCCAGATTAACACCCTTTACTATCAATTTTTAAACTTTTCATTCCTCCCTGAATATAAGCAGTACCTGCTTATTGTAGGCAAATGGAGAAATATAGGAAACATTAAGAAAGGAAAGAAAGAGAATTCATGATCTCTCTTCACCCAAATATAGCCACTGTTTAACACGTTAATATTTTTTAGTGTTTGTTTACCATATACATTTTTTAAAAATCTAGATAAGTTAATTTTATATCTCTTTTCACTCAAATTAAACTTTTAAAAGTGTAATGATTACATAACATTTTATCATATCTGGTTTGGCTCTGCACATGTTCATTTGCTGAGCCAAATAAGTAGTAGCAAATATTAATATGGCATTTTACTAAGGCCCAATACTGTTCTAAGGGCTTTAAATTTGTGACGCTTTTTAATTCTCAAAATAACTCTATGAGGTATTATTATCCTTATTTTACAGATGAAAAAACTGAGGCATAGAGAGTTTAAATAACTTGCTCCAAATCACCCAAATATTAAGTGGTGGGAGCAGGAATTTTTCTCTCTTCTGAAGTCAGTTTTGGTAGTTTAGATTTATTACATGGTATTAGGATAATTGAATAGCCTTCAGGAAAAAAACTAGGTTGAGTTTCATATCACACTTTACCTTAGTACAAATTCCAGATGAATCAGAAACTTAAATATAAAAGATAAAATCTTAAATATGCAAAAACTGGTTCTCAATGCTGGCTGAGCTTCAGAATCACCTGGGGAATTTATTTAAGAATTATCTATTTAGCTCCAGCTGGTTTTGCTCAGTGGATAAAACATCGGCCTGCGGACTGAAGGGTCCTCAGTTCAATTCCAGTCAAGGGCCCTGGTTACAGGCTTGATCCCCAGTAGGGGGTGCACAGGAGGCAGCTGATCAATGATTCTCTCTCATCTTTGATGTTTCTATCTCTCTCTTCCTCTCCCTTCCTCTCGGAAATAAATAAAAATATAGTAAAAGAAAAAAGAAAAAAGGAAAAAAAAGAATTATCTATATAGCCCAGGTTGGGTGGCTCAGTTGATTGGAGTGCTGACCCGTACACCAAAAGGTTGTGGACTGAATCCCTAGTTGGAGCACGTATGGGAGGTAACTGATCCATGTTTCTCTCTCTCTCTTTCCTTTCCTCTCTCTCTAGAAATCAATGGAAATATATACTCAGGAGAGGATTTGAAAAAGAAATCTATTAAATCAGAATCTCTGGAGGTAATGGAGGCACTGATATTTTATAAAAGTTCCCACCCTGTCAATGCCTCCAGTACAGAAAAGCATTGGGGGGGAAAAAAAAAGAAGTGTAGAATTTTTATAAAATCCAGGAAAAGAGAAAGCTTTCTATATATTATATAAAATTCAAAAAAATCTAAAGAAAAAGCTGATAAATTTAGTATTGGGGAATTCTTGTTTAATGGTATGGAGTTTCAGTTTGGGAAGTTGCCAAGTTCTGGAGAAAGATGATATTTATGGTTGCACAACCATGTGAATGCCCTTAATGAATTATATGCTTAAATATGGTTAAAATGATACAATTTATTTTATATTTATTTTACTACAAATCAATAAGAAAAAGAGAAACTCAATGTAAAAATGGGTAAAAGATATGAAAAGACAGTTTATAGAAAATACAAAAGGTTCTTGAACATTTGAAAAAAGATTATTTCACTAGTAAGAGAAAATAAAATTAAAACTACATTAAGATATCATTTTCACTAAGATGGAGAAAGATAAAAAATGTTGGCTAACTCAGCATGCTGATATGGGTCTTAGAAAAAAATCATTCTTATTTATTGCTGGCAG
Organism: Myotis brandtii; assembly: GCF_000412655.1. Taxonomy (NCBI): domain Eukaryota; kingdom Metazoa; phylum Chordata; class Mammalia; order Chiroptera; family Vespertilionidae; genus Myotis; species Myotis brandtii. The sequence continues at coordinate 2,583,132 of NW_005353324.1, read as the reverse complement.
CAATCTACACTAATAAAAGAGAAACATGGTAATTAGCGTACGACCGCTACCCTTCCCATTGGCTAATCAGCATATCCTTATGCAAATTAACTGTCAGCCAAGATGGCAGCCGGCAGCCATGCACTGAAGCGAACAGGGAGGCTTGCTTGCTCCAGTGACAGCGGACTCCAACGTTCCCCGCCT
>NW_005353324.1:2564315-2581431 GCF_000412655.1 Myotis brandtii | reverse complement strand
TAAGGTTGCTCAACTGCTTGCTATGAAGTGCACTGACCACCAGGGGGCAAATGCTCCAACTGGGAGATTAGCTTGCTGCTGGGATCCAGCTGATTGGGACTGAGCAAGATGGGCTGGACAGGCCCTGGAGCCCTCCTGCAGTCCCTCCCCGGCTGACCAACCTCCTGCGTCCCTCCCTGGCCTCGATCATGCACCAGTGGGGTCCCTTGGTGGGTTTAGGCCCGATGGCGGAAAGACCAGTTGCTATGATGCATACTGACCACCAGGAGGAAGACGCTCAATGCAGCTGCGGTGGCGGGAGCCTCTCCCACCTCTGTGGCAGTGCTATGGATGTCTGACTACCTAAGCCATCAGCCAGACATCCCCCAAGGGCTCCCGGACTGCGAGAGGGCAGAGGCCAGACTGAGGGACCCCCCCCCCAAAGTGCACAAATTTTGTGCACTGGGCCTCTAGTAAGATATAATATACATTGATATATTTTCTATGGTGGACAATATCAATTAAAATTCCCAATGTGCACACAGTTTGATCTCATAATTCCACATCTAGGAATTTATTTTACAGAAATATTTATATAAAAATTGACATGTGGTCCTAGCTGGTTTGGCTCAGTGGATAGAGCATCAGCCTGCGGACTGAAGGGTCCTGGGTTTGATTCTGGTCAAAGACACACGCCCAGTTTGCAGGCTCGATTCCCCAGTAAGGGGAGTGCAGAAGGCAGCCAATCAATGATTCTCTCTCATCATTGATGTTTCTATCTCTTTCCCTCTCCTTTCCTCTCTGAAATCAATAAAAATATATTTTTTTAAAAATTGACATGTGTATAAGATTATTAACTACAATATTTTTGAAATAGTATAAGATAGATCCAAATTGTTAATAGAAGAATTGTCAAATAAATTTTGATATATTTATTATGTGTACTTTGGAGTACATTGGGAGACGTTTAATAAATAAGGCAGATCTATTTGTGCTATTTAGCAAGTTTAAAACAGAGAAAGGAGCCCTGGCCAGTGTCGCTCAGTGACTGGAGCTTTGGCCAGGTTCGATTTCCAGTCAAGAGCATGGACTGGGGTGCAGGTTAGATCCTCAGCCCCAGTTGGGGTGAGTGTGGGAGGCAACCAATGGATGTGTCTCTGTCACATTGAAGTTTCTCTCTCTCTCTCCCCTTCCCTTACACTCTCTAAAAATCAATGAAAAAAATATTCTCGGGTGAAGATTAACAACAACAAAAAACACCAAAAATCAACCAACCAACCGAAAAAATAAAACCAAACAGAAAAAGGATATAAAATAGACATAATTCTATGCATGTAAGAAAATGGTAAGAAAAGTGGCCTCTAGGAAGAGGACTGGAATGTGAAAATGACATTTTTCACTCTGTGCTTTCTTTAAAAAAATATATTTTTATTGATTTTAGAGAGGAAGGGAGAGGGAGAGAGAGATAGAAACATCAATGATGAAAGAGAATCATTGATTGGCTGCCTCCTGCACGCCCCCTACTTGGGACCAAGCCCACAACCCGGGCATGTGCCCTTGACTGGAATTGAACCTGGGACCCTTCAGTTTACAGGCGGATGCTCTATCCACTGAGCCAAACCAGCTAGGGTTGTGCTTTCTTAATATTGATTTTTAAAAAGAAAACCTTGTGAATGTTTAACCTTTCCCAAATAATTCTTTATTCTCTAAATAAACTTTCACTGGGGAGGAAAAGAGCACTAGAAAATGGAATCTGGTGGAACAGAGGGTTAAGGGTTTGTTGTTGTCTGCCTTTGCTTTTATTTTATTTTTATTATTATTTTTATTTATTGCTGACACTATTACGGGTGTTCCCCACCTTTTATCCCTTTACCCACCCTCCACCCAGCCCCAACCCCCTCCCTCTGACCATCAGCACACTGTTGTCTGTCCATGGGTTATGCATATATGTTCCTGGGCTAATCCCCTCACCTTTTTAAACAGCTGGGGGAAGACTCGGGTATGTTTATGTGATGCAGAAGAAAGTTGTTTGGGGAGGGAAAGCAGGATCTCCAAGGAAGCCCTAGCTTTGGGCATATCTCCTTCCCGGAGATAAGGGGAGGACTGGTCCTTGGTAGACACAACTGGGGGTGAGAATGTCCAAAGAGCTCTGAAGAGATGAACATCCTGGCAGGCAGGTGAAAACTAGACAGGTAGGTATGCATTCCTGGAATCCAGCAGCGGTCCTGTGGACTCAGCTGGTCCATGGCTTCTGAGTAGTCGGATATCCTGTGGCTACTTTTTGCCGCAATCTCCCAGCTTTTAACTTCGGTGGCGGCCAACATCCAGAGCCTTTCCAGGTCTGTCTGGGTCTGCTAGCAGACTGGGGGCGACATCTGCACCATGATCTTCAGAAAGGCATTTGGGAGGAGTTGTCCTTTCAAAGCCTCCGTGAGGCCCTTCACCTCTGAAGGAGGAAGTTCTGTCTAACTGCCCTGGAGCACTGCCTTGGCCAGGGCTTGACTGGGGTGGGAGCCGGAAGCTCCAGCCGCTCAGCCTTTATTTTCTGAGGAAATGATAAGTTATCTGCTGCTAGTGAGGGAGGAGATGGTGGCCCCGGAGGGGGGGTGGGGGCAGAGGCAAACACCAGAGGTTAAAATTTACCGCAGCTGCTGTGTGAGAGCAAGCACTGGGGAGGCTCTGAAGGTAGCAGTGGGCAGATTTGAGGTCCCCAGGAACCCCAAGGGATGGCAGGCTGTGAGGCTGAGTTTGCTCTAGCGGTTTCCAGGGCCCAAGGACACTGAGTGAAGATGGGGAGGAGCTGGCAGATTGGGGGTTTCAGAAGGGATGAGGTCTGAGGCCAAGTGGGGAGAGGGGAAGTAGTTATGTCTTGTGGTTGCCTCTTTGTCTCCCCAGTGGACTACACTCCCTTTCACCTCCAGGGCAGGGAGCCCCATCCCATCCCAGGCCCCCTTCTCAGCATCCCCAGGGCCTGAGACCGTGCTTGATCGGGGACACACCTGAAATGGTTTCCTGAATTACTCATTGGCCCTATAAAAATATTAACCACACAAACCAACCAACCCCAAGTCTTTATCATTTGATTAAAGCTGCAAGGACTCTTCTATCCCTAATGACATTATCCGGCTTATTTACCCGACTTGCTCATCTGACTTGTTTGCTATTTCCAAACATGAAAGCCACTTAAGAAAATGCATTGACTGCATGCCGTAATGCAATGCTGTGGGCTTCCAAGGAACTAGCTTGCATTCAGTGCGCTCCCTGAGAATCATACAGCAATAAATGCCCCCTTAATGATGTGAAATCCACTTTCAAAGGAAGATAAAGAAGATCTATGTTTTTCAATATGCTCCAGGCTATGATTATGATGGCCAATAATTTTCAGAACTGTACGCATCCCCTCCCCTTTTCTAAAAACAGCTTCATGGCTGGTGCTTGAAATTCCACTCTTGGCGACCCTTTGCTGCATACCTCCCTCCCAAAGTGTGTGTGCTTCAGGGGCAGGGGCTGTGGGGGGAGGGCTCTGAAGAGGGAGGGGAGCGTGCCCCTGGGCGGGGTAACACTTTATTACTGACTGTTTTTCTTTTTTTTTTTTAAAAAAAAATATGTTTTTATTTTTAGAGAGGTAGGGAGGAGAGAGAGCTAGAAACATCAATGATGAGACAGAATCATTGATCGGCTGCCTCTGCTCCACGCTGGGGATCCAGCCCCCGACACTGGGGATGGAGCCGGGAACCCGGGCATGTGTCCTGACGGGGAATCCAACTGTGATCTCCTGGTTCATAGGTCGCCATTCAACCACTGAGCCACGCCCCGCTGGGCTGTTACTGACTCTTTTTCTAAAAAATGTATCTTTATTGCTGAAAGTATCACAGATGTCCCCTTCCCCCAACAGTGACCGCCTCCGCCCTGCATCCATTTAGCAGGGTGGCTTGCAGCTCAGAGAGGCCAGCAGACACTTGGTGTGTGAGGAACGCAGAGGGGAGGCTCCCAGAAGCAATTTGGAGATCGATATGCGTCCTCCGTAGTTGGGAAGGGCCTACTGCAGGCTCTGCTCTGGTTTTCTCCCACCTCCAGGAGCAAAGGAACTTAGAGAGACTCCCGTGCCCAGCCATTCATCCAACAGTATTTAAGCTCCGGCTGCGTGCCAGCACCTGTCGCAGGAGGAATGTGAAGGTGCCCAAGTTCTGGGTCTCTCCCCGGACGGTCTGCAGACGTGTTTCCTCAGCTCCCACTGGCTCAAGGTCCCACGGATGTCTCGGATATCATTATCTAAATACCAGGATTAACAACTCATTCCTGAACCCTGAGCGAGAGAGAGAGAGAGAGAGAGAGAGAGCAGTGTCCAGTGTTTTCCAAGGACCTGGGAAAGTGCACATGCCGGGCAGCACGTAGCTGCAAGGGCAGGGATGTCCGTGTTGCTATGGAAACAGCTCAGGCAGCCTTTCCAGTAACAACCTCTAGGTTGCTTTCTCTGTGCCATTTGTTCCAAGGACACACGTGCATAGCTGTTTCCTTTTTCTCATCTCTGCGAGTTGTTGACAAATGGGGTGGGGAGGGGTTGAGTGGAGCCTGGATAGGAAAACAGCTGGTGGGAGGTGGGGCTCCCAGCAGACCAGTGCGACAGCGGCTCAGGTCCCAGCTCCCAGCCTCTGCCTCTGTGGCTGAAAAAGCCCCTCAGAGCTGATCACATTACACCACACCCACTGCCCACCCGTCTCCCTGCCCCCTCAGGCTGCATGGTATTTAGGAGCAAGGCCAGAAAAAGCAGGGTTCCTGTAATTAAGGCTTGCTCAGTTTCCCAGAAGCGGGAGCAGGAGTCTGGGGACTCCGAGGCTGTGCACTGTCGTTGCAAGAGCATTGGAATTGGAGCCAGGAAGCCTGGATCCTCGTCCTAATCCTGGCGCAGTGTGACTTAGGCAAGTCATTTTCATCCTCCTGGCTCGGTTTGCTCATCCAGAAAACAAGAGGACTGAAATAGAGCAATGATTCCAAAGTGTTGTGTTGGAGTCATCTGAGAATCTTTAGGAAAAAGGCAGGTTTCTAGGCTCAACTCCAGGGAGTCCTATTAAATATGTCTGGGGTGGGACTGGGAATCTGCATTAAGGTGAATCATTTGGAGAGTCTGGTGATATACTTGCAATAATTAGAGACACCGTGAGAGCAGTCACACCAGGACTGTGAACCACTGAATTAGAGGTAAATGTCAAGTACACTCAGATAATTGCAGAGAATATACTAAGAGTATGTTATCTGATTAATCCCAGGCCTTAATGGCCGTAATGCCACTTGCCTCATTATGTAATGTCTTTTAGTACAAGAAAAATGGACCGTCATTGAAACCCTCTTGGGCAGGCATGACTTCAAGGGTGTACTTTGGCATCAGGAATGGACAGGCACTCATCCAGCCTTTCCAGGGTGACTGTGACCAACCAACTGCCACACCAGTGCTGCAGAGGTGGGGTGGGGTTGGGTGTGGGGGTCTTGGGGGAGGGGGAGAATAGAATTCCTAATACTTTCTCAAAACTTTCTTTCCTTCACTCTAGTAAGTCCATTTCCTCTGGGTCTTTTTGAACTCTTCAAATTTTTACTATTCATTTATTCAACAAATATTGATTGAATGCATATATGCAGCCAGACTCTGTGCTAGGCACTGGATACAATGAAGAACAGGGTTATAGGTCAAAGATAATATAATGTCATGAATGCTATGAAAGCACCATAGTAATACCTAGGATGGGTTCTTAACCCTGCCTGGCCTGAAATACCTTCTTGCCTTTCTCCTGCCTCTAAGTATGGGCATTCCCCAAGGCTCAGTTTTACATGGACATAACATGGCATTTATTGGCAAAAGGGTGCAGCAGAATAAGGTTGGCTATGACCAGCAAACTGGATGAATTGAGGGAAAGAAGGTGGCCCTGGCAGGAAGAATCTCACAGTTGGTGATGAGAAGTTCGGACTGGAGGTCAATCAACATCAAGAAGGTCCAAAGAGCTCGGAAGAGATGAACATCCTGAAAGGCAGGTAGGTATGTATTTCATGAACCCAGCAGTGGTTCTGTGGGCTCAGCCTCTGGGTTCTGGGGGAATGACTATGGTAATACCTTGCCCAGAGGAACTGAGAGACCGTACATGACATGCAGGCATGGACACAGACATGTGGCGTGAAGGGAATGGAGGAGAGATCAGTGAGAGCTTCCCTGAGGAAATGATAGTTGAGCTGAGATCCGAAGGATGAATAAGGATTAACTAGAAAAGAGAAAAGGAAATTATTCAAAAAGAAGAAGCAAAATGTGGAAGCCTTGTAAAGAAGAGGCTTTCATTGCCTGGTTCCTGAATAGAATCAACGGGCTCTTCTTCTATGGAGGATGAACAAAAGCTTAGGAACCTTACATAACTGCGGGGTGGGCTAGGCCCTGGGAGACATCAGGAGGCCTGCAAAGGGGACAGAATTTGGGAAGGAAGTTTCTTCCTAACCAAAGAGAGCATTAATACTCATTGTGCAGTTGATTTGAGGTTCTTGAGGTGGCCAACTTTTACATTTTTATTATTTAAAAAATATTTTTATTGATTTCAGAGAGTAAGGGAGAGGGAGAGAGAGATAGACACATCAATGATGAGAGAGAATCATGGATTGGCTGCTCCTGCATGTCCCACACTAGTGATCAAGCCCGCAACCTGCGCATGTGCCTGACCGAGAATCCAATAGTGACCTCATGGTTCATAGGTTGATGCTCAATCACTGAACCACGATGGTGGGCGAGGTGGCCAATTTGAAGGGCCCTTCTTCATCCTTTAGGGATAGCTAGGTAGCAGGAAAGACAAACAGTAGGTACTTGGATATAATTATATATTTTACTTCCACAAAGGTAGATACCTCATAACAGATTGTTATTTTTGTTTTAAACAGTTGATTATCTTTTAATAATTTAATAAAAGAAAAAAGATTTAAATTTTTTTATATATATTTACCATTTTTGGTGATCTTCATAACTTCCTGTAGATCTGAATTTTCATATGGTATCATTTCCCTATTGCCTGAAGAACTTCCTTTAACATTTCTCATGTGTGAATTTACTGATGATAAATTCAGTTTTTATTTACCTGAAATATCTTTTTTTAAAATATACTTTATTGATTTTTTACAGAGAGGAAGGGAGAGGGATAGAGAGTTAGAAACATCAATGAGAGAGAAACATCGATTCAGCTGCCTCCTGCACGCCCCCGACTGGTGATGTGCCCACAACCAAGGTACATGCCCTTGACTGGAATCGAACCTGGGACCCTTCAGTCCGCAGGCCGACGCTCTATCCACTAAGCCAAACCGGTTAGGGCTACCTGAAATATCTTTATTCCACCTTAAATTTTGAAGGATATTGTCACTGGAAATAGAATTCTAGTTTGACAGTGTTATTCTTTCAATACTTTACAGATATCGTTCTATGGACTTCTGGCCTCTTATCATTTCTGGAAAGAAAGTAGTTGTCATTCTTATCATTGATTCTCTCTGATGTAATGTTTTCTCCCCTTTTGCAGCTTTTAAGATTTTCTCTTTCTCTGTGGTTTTTAGAAATTTAACTGATAATATAGTTGTTTTTTCTTTTGTATTTAGCATACTTAAGGTTTGCTGAGCTTCTTGGGCCTGTAAATTGGTGTTTTTAATAAAACTTAGAAAAAATTTTGTCCATATTTTTTCAAACCTTTCTGCTTAATTCTCTCTCATATCTTTCTGGGTTTTCAATTGCCTATGTGTTAGACTTCTTACTATCTCACAAAGAAAGAAAACTTTGGTTATCCTCCTATATAATAAAAGGATAATATGCAAATTGACCCTAACAGTGGAATGACCAGTCGCTATGATACACACTGACCACTACAGGGCAGAGGCTCAATGCAGGAGCTGCCCCCTGGTGGTCAGTGCGCTTCCACAGGGGGAGCGACGTTCAGCCAGAAGCCAGCTCATGGCTGGCCAGCACAGTGGTGGTGGTGGGAACCTCTTCCACCTCTGTGGCAGTGCTAAGGATGTCCGACTAATGGCCTGGCCTAAGCCATTAGTTGGACATCTCCTGAGGGCTCCCAGGCTGCCAGAGGGATGTCTGACTGCCAGGATGTCCGACTAATGGCTTAGGCCTGGTCTAAGCCGGCAGGTGGACATCCCCTGAGGTGTCCTGGACTGCGAGAGGGTGCAGGCCGGGCTGAGGGACCCCCCTGAGTGCATGAGTTTTCATGCACTGGGCCTCTAGTTTTTTAATGATTTTCATCTCTCTCCTGAAACTTCCCATTCTTTCATCCATCATATCTACCCAGAGATGCTTTATTATAGTTATCATTGTTATTTTAGAATCCTGTCTTTTAATTCCAACATATGGGTTGCCAATATATCTGTGTCCATTTACTGTTTTCTCTTGACTATTGGTCACAATCTCCTGCTTCTTCATTAGTCTGATAATTTTTTGTAATATATTCAATATTGGATATTACATTGCAGAAGTGCTAGATTTAGCTATCTTACTCCAAAGAGAGTTGAGTTTTGTCCTAGATAGCAGTTAAATTACTGGTGGAACACTCAGTTATTATAAAGGCTTCATTTTGGTCCTATTATGACAGGGCTATGTTCCCCCTAATCCTAAGGGTTAGCCCTTAGTCTTGGGATATATTTCTTATTCCTAAAATATGGTGCTTATGGGATTTTACTGGAAAAGTAAGGCACTCTAAATTTGTTTGAAGTTCAAACTTGAACTTAAAATTCAGTCTCCTCAATATTAGACAACTCTTAAAATATCTGCATAGACATTTAGCCGCTCAGTCATTGCTTTCTGCTGGTTTGCTTGGATTCTTTCCCTGAACATGGTTAGTTCAAAGTCATACAAGGATATGAGGGGGTTTTGCACATAGATTTTGGGGTTCCTCCTCTATGACTCCCTTCTTTCCAGGATTTTCACCTTCAATGCTCAACTGCTTTTCAAAACTCTGACCTCTGACTCCTTAGCCCAGCAAGACTGATGCTTTCTACTTGAACTCTATTCCCATACACCACACAGTACAATCCTTAGGGGACACATAGGATAAATATGGATCTTATTCAACACTTTTTTCTTCTTTAAAGGTCAAATCCTCTACAGTCTCTGCCTGTTCATCAATGTCGTCCAGTGTCTTCAAAATTATTTTTTAAAGTTTTGTCTAGAACTTTAAATTATCAACAAGAAGATTAATCCAATATCCAAATATATCACTGGGACAGGAATGGATGAAAGGTGAGTTCATTCTTTGCATATGACTTAAACGGCTGTGAATCCAAAGTTTGAAGTGATAAGAATGACTCTAAATGACTCATTTGTAACTCGAGCCAAATATGGCCCTTTCATAGAGCCCAGAAACAGCACTCAGAATTGTGATGAAAGAGACCAGTTAGGAGGCTAAGGTCTTCACGTAGGCATATGTTGAAGTCTCATTTTAGAGGGGTGGCAATGGAAACAGTGATGGGTTTTAGCTAGGCAAGTGGACAAACTTGGGGTCTGATAAATAAGGAAGACAAGGAAGAGCGAAGAGACAGAGAGGACCCTTCAGTTTTGATCTTGGATGGTAAAACAGTAGCACAGCTCTTGAGAAAGGCACAGAAACTGAGGAGAGTTTTTACAGGTAGAGGTGCTGACAGTATCTGTGAATGGTTCACCTGGAGCAGACAGTGTTGGGGTTGATTAGGGTAGAGGTGGTGGTCTCTTTGAGGGAGCAGGTGTGGAGAGAGACAAGTGAAGGCCCAGGGACTGATCCTTGGCAAATATTGGCATTTAGAGGATGAGAGGAGAAGGTGGAGCCTCCAACAGATCTAGAGGAGGGAATGGAGAGGTGAAAGGGCATCTCTAGGAGAACCAATTAAGAAGGAAAGTTCAAGAAAAAGGGGGCCTGAAAACTCAGGAGCCCAAGTTGAGAGGAGGTAAGCAAGTGGTCAGTCGTGACTTGGTGAGGGTAATTTTGGACAGTGGTGAGAACAGAAGTCATCACAGGAGGTTAAAGAGGAAGTGAAATTATTTATTTACTTATTTGTTTGTTTATTTTTGTATCAATAAAACTTTATTTACAAAAGCACCACAATGGATTTGGCACATCAGCAATAGGGAAAAGACAAACTAGCATAACATGTAGGTGATATAATTATCCACATAGAAGATTTATTATTTTTTTCTTTATTTTATTTTATTTTTTCCCCATTACCATTTATCCTCTCTATACCCTCTTCCAGCTCCTCCCACCTTCTTATGACCCAGCAATTCCACTTCTGGGAATTTATCTATGAACTTAATTATTAAAAAAATAAATTCTCTGGCCCCAGCCAGTTGCTAAGTGGTTAGAGCATCAGCCTGCGGACTGAAGGGTCAAGGGTTTGATTGCAATCAAGGGCATGTAGCTTGGTTGCAGGCTCGATCCCTGGTGGGGGCGAACACAGGAGGCAACCAATTGGCGTCTCTCTGACATCTATGTTTCTCTCTGTTTGTCTCTCCCCTTCCCTTCCACTGTCTCTAAAAATCAACGGGGAAAAAATATCCTCAGGTGAGGATTAACAACAACAAAAACAGTTCTCTGCCTTTAATGCAATCCTATCCCACATCCTCTACTCATCCAACCCCAGGTCAGGTCCTTAGTTGCCTCCAGTCTTCCCAGAGACTGGTGGTTGCACCTGTTGCCAAGTGGCTTTTACGGGGCAGTCTCAGCTCTCTGGGGATTAACCACCCAGAAGAAGACTTGGCTCTGGGGAGAGAGGGAGAAGCATGCTGTGTGAGCAGCCTGGCCTCCCCCTATTTGGAAAATGAATGTGTTCCACCTCAGAATTTTAATTTGAGCTTTGTAAACATTTAGCTAAGATGACAGATAAGACTTAATTACACACCTTTCTTCCCCAAAGCATTTTGAACAAGATTCTCCCAGGATCCTGATTAGCTGAAGATAAAGCAGAAGGAAGAATTCGTTTCTTAAGAATCATTTTTTTCCTTTTACAATCTCAGCATTAGCTTTTGGAGCTGGTCTCAGATGGGGTCATCCTGGAGCTTGATGTGGACACAGCAGGCTCTGGCCATTGATATGGTGCCCCACACTGACAGGCGAAGACACGGATTAACTGAGTGTGGAGAGAAGGGTGGACTAAGGAGGGGAGGAGAGGAGGATACTCCTTGGGATCCAGTTTGATGAAGAGGCCATTAAACAAGATAGAGAATAGAGGAGAAATAATGCATTTGGGGGAAGACATCATGACCTCAGTTCTAAACAGTTTGGTGAAGGGCTAATTTGAGATAAAAACTGTTCTTTTGTTTTGATTTCTGTAAACATTTTTTGTTTTTTGGTGTGGTGCAGGTAACTAGTAATAACAGCAATAAGATTTTTAAAGTCTCTTCATAAAATTGGTTAGTAAATACTTTTAAAAAAAACCCTTCTTTAATAAATTCCAGTCTTTTTTCAGATAAAGGAAAGGATCATTCAACTTAATTCTAGTATAATGACAGCTTCCAACTTCTGGGACCAATAGGGGACCTACCCCCAAAACCTCTACTTTTTCCAAACAATAATGAACACAGAAATTACGGTGGATCTGAGCTGGTCCTGAGCAGGAAGGTGGTTAAAGGGCCCCAGCGGTGAGCTGTGGAAGGCTGGCTGAGGCACGGCGGGGTGGGGTAGGTTGGTGTTGCTGTGTGGGGAACTAGAAAGTGAGGAACTTGCAGAAACAAGCTCAATGCCTGGCATATGGTATGCACTTAATAAATGGTAGTTATTACACTACTTGTACACTATTGTTTTTCAAAGCATTCTGTACATTGAAAATCCCAGACAATATAAATGTCATTAGATATGAGAATGGAAATGAATCTATGGTAGCAGGGACCATATCCATGGAGGCAGGGACAGTGGGGATACATTCACCACCAAATCCACAGGGCCCAGCCAACTATCCAGCACATAGTAAATACTCAATAAATATTTATTGACTTAGTAAATGAATAAATAAAATCAAGCCAAAGCCATTTATCTCTGCAGAGATATAGTAAAATGTATTGATTAAAAAAAGACTCCAAACCAGGTGCTGGTGTTCATATTCTGATATGGACTAGCTGGGAGACCCTGTGTAGGCTCCCTAACCATTCGGTGCCTTGGTTTGTGCATCTGAAAAAGGGAATGATAGTAAAAGTAACTCCCTCAAAGGATTGTTTGGTGGTTTAGATGGATTAATATCTGTGATGTGCCCAGAACAGTCTCTCGCACATAGTAAGAGCTATATAGTGGTTTGCTATTATTATGGTATCTTTTAAAATATATATATATATATTATTGATTTTTTTACAGAGAGGAAGGAAGAGGGATAGAGAGTTAGAAACATCAATGACAGGGGAAGATTGATCAGCTGCCTCCTTCACACCCCCTACTGGGGATGTGCCTGCAACCAGTGTAGCTGGGGTCCAATAAAACTTTTTTAAGGGACACTAAAATTAGAATTTTCATAATGTTCATGTGTCACACAATGTTATTCTCTCTAGTCTTTTTTCTCCAGCTATTTAAAGCTGTGAAAACCATTCCTCGCTGTGGACTGCAGCCATACAGAAACAGGCAGCAGGCGGGGTTTGGCCCACACACCATGGTTTGCTGACCCTAGCTTCAGATGATCTTCTATAAACAGTGATTTTTATAACCGATTAAGAAAGTGGGTGGTGAAGTGTTTGAGGTTAGGTTGGGTAACATTAACTATTGTAACAGACAAACCTCAAAATCTCAGTGGCTTAGCCTGAGTGTATTTCTGCTCATGTAACATCCAAGCAGGTCTCCTTGATGGGTGGGCTGCTCACCTCCAGAGGGTAACTCGGAGACCTGGGCTCCATTCACCTTGCGGTTCCACTCCCATTAGCAGATGTGGGAAGACGAGGTGATGGTGAGCCTGCTTCTCAACCATATCAGCCCAGAAGTGACACACAAAGGGGTTTATATGCCAAGGGGTTGGTGGGGGTTGTGCTGAGAAAGAAGCCGACCACTGCCTGATAATGATGCTCGCCTGTGAAACGGAGCGTTCGTCTGTGTTAGGTTGCTAGCTCTCCCTGCTACAGTGATGTTCTTGGGCAAGAACTTGAGTGTAGATAATGATGCTGACGAAGGGTGGTTCTTGAACCACACAGGGTGTAGAGCGGACATTCTTCTATGAAAGTTAAAGACACCAACCAGAATACACAGAGAGCTAAGAGTCTGCCCCGAAAAATTTTCTGGGTGTGTCCAGTACAAGCTCCAACCTGCAGATAGAAGCTTCAAATGTTCTTCATTCAAAAGCATGATTGTAACATATTTTTTTTTCTGGAAAAACTTCAAAGAGTTGTGACCAATTTCTCAACATGGCCATAAAAAATCATCAACCAAGAATCCAGGGAATTTAGAGTATTAAGCAATATAGTCTCCCACGGAATCTTTCAAAAAATATAGTCATCTTTTTTGTTTGCTTGTTTTTTAATCCTCACTGAGGATATTTTTCCAATGATTTTTTGAGAGAGTGGAAGAGACAGAGAGAGAAACATTGATGTGAGAAAGACACACTGATTGGTTGCCTCCTGCACGCGCCCAGACCTGGGTGGGGGATCGAGCCTGCAACTGAGTTACGTGCCCTTGATCGGAATCTTCAATCTGTGGGCCGTCGCTCCAGCTAGGGCCAAAAATATAGTCACCTTAAAATAGTATTTCCGTGTGACTCAGGGATTCTCAGCCTTGGCACTCTTCCTATTTTGGGCCAGATAACTCTTTGGCATGGAGGCTGTCCAGTGCATTACAGGATGTTAGTAGCTTCTCCAGACAGCTTCTACATACTAGACGCCTGTTGCATCCTCTGCACACCCTGCCACCCCTCACTCCTCTAGTTGTGACAACCAAAAATATTACTAGACATTGTTAAGTGTCCCCCAGGGGGCAAAATTGTTCCCGGTTGAGAAATATTGAATAACTAAATGATAAAACTTACCGAATAAAATTGTTGAAAATGAGCAAATCAAATGTTGTAGGACTAAAGCCATGAATGACTATGCTGATTCTAGAGTGGTTGGTCTTGGGTCATGCTTTCTGAAAATTAGGAATTGTCTGTTAAGACATCTGTTAAGACATCTCTTGGTAAAAGATGATAGCATTCGATCAGCAGCGTAGACCAGAATGGCTGCCTTTAGTGCATTCCTTTCAATTCTCAATAGCAGGAGAGTATTTAGCTACATATCCCAAAGTGGTTCCATGTCAATATATTTAAAGTAAATAAAATAAAGCCTACAGTATTGGGGCTAAAATATGCCAGAATTAACTTTCTTGAAACTAGTCTCCAATCTGCCTGATTGTTCCTCACCCTGAAGGTGGCTGTAAGTCACAAGTTCTAAATACAGGAGTATTGCTCAGAGCCTCTGATCTTTACTATTTTCTGGTTTCAGTCTCAGAGGCAAAGATGTGGTCAAATAAATGCTGAAAATGAATCCATTTCTAAGTGTGATGGTGGAAACAAAATAGATAATAAATGCTAGTTATCTTTGTCGTTATTATTGCTGTTATTACTATTACTAGAGGCTCAGTGAACAAATTTGTGCACGGTGGGTTCCCTTGGCCTGGCAGGCAATTGAGGCCTATTGGGGGACTGGCCAGCTGCGGGGAGGGACCCTAGAAGGTTGCCTGTGGGAGTACACTGACCACCAGGGGGCAGCTTCTGCTTTGAGCGTCTGCCCCCTGGTGGTCAGTGTGCATCATAGCAACTGGTTGACTGGTCATTCTGGTTGTTCCAGTAGAGCGGTTGTAACAGTTGCTTAGGCTTTTATATATATAGATTACTACTACTACTAGTACTGCTACTACAATTGGCAATCACAGAGTGGCTTTGCTGAAAGTCATGCATGCTGATAGTATAGAATATCTCTCCACCTCCTAGTTCATTAAAGAGGAAATTTGAACAGAATATAATCCAGGCTCTTTAACAGAACCTTCAAGACCCTGAGTGATCTAGCCTCTGCCTAAATCTAGCCTGATCTTTTTTTGTTAATCCTCACTGAGGATATTTTCCCCCCATTTATTTTTAGAGAGAGTAGAAGGGAAGGGGAGAGACAGAGAGAGAGAAACATTGATATGAGAGAGACACATCCTCTGGTTGCCTCCTGCACGAGCCACGACTGGGGCTGGGGATTAAGCTTGCAACTGAGGTATGTGCCCCTGACTGGAATTGTGCCCCTCGACCCTTCAGGGCCAATGCTCCAACCACTGAGCAAACCAGCCAGGGCTAGCCTGGTCTTGCCCCATTACACTTCCTATTCCAGTTTTCTCCTTACATGCACTTCCTCCACTCCCTGCTTCTCCTACTGCAGAACCTTCAGGACTCTGCTCACACTGGGCCCTGGGAAGATGCTGCCCATTGGCCTCCCTCCAGCTTCCTATTCTTTAGTGGGGCTGGGATAGAGCTCACTGCTGCTGTTTGAGACCAGTGAATCTTGTACTTGCTTTTTGGACTTGAACTAGCTATGGACCCAAAGCGCCTGTTGGACAAACCCACGTAAGTGATGAAGGCAGGACTCCAATGACTAAAAACCAATGAGTAGGGGAAGGGAGGAAAGAGGAGGAAGGGAGAAAGCATGAATTAGGAATGTAGCTGAGGCTGTTGAAGAGGCTGGTAAGAGAGCCAGAGAGCCAGTGCTCAGAGGTCTGGGAGCCAGTTCAGCCAGAACTAAAACAAGTCTGAGGATCTGATCGTTACCACCTGATGCCATCCACAGGGCATGTCAGGGAAAGCTCAAGTAGGGGGTCCTAGGGAGTCAGGTTGAAATCGATTCTGCAGGCAGACAGATGAGAGGTGACGTGAGCTGGAAATAGAGGACATGCAGGTAGTCACTGTGCAGTGAGGTTTAGAGCCCTGTTTTCCTAGCTCATCCAGCTCCCTGACCTAGGCACTTGCAGGGGTTAGTGGGGACAGAGTGGGGGAGGGTACACCACTACAAAAGAAAAAGCTGCTGGAAGTGGCAGACAGTGTGCTTGCTTTTGTCAAGAGACCATCTCAGGAAGTGGTCAACCATGTTGTGGTAACAATGATGAGGCCATGGTAGGAAAACCTCACCCGTGGGAAGGCAGAGCCTGGAGCCAGAGACCAGGATTCCAGTCTTGATTCTGTTGATTAGACCTTGAGCAAGTCCTGGGCCCTCATTCAGCAAACACTTAACCCAAATAAGACAATATATGCCAAAGTGCTTTGTAAATTGCTATACAAAAACAAGACATTATTCCCTAAATTGGGAAACTTTCATTAAGAGGGCAATCCTTGTACACGGGAGAATGCCTCCTTCCTGAGGCGAGGGGGCTGCTGGTTCACACTCCAACATTTAAAAGCAGGCACTTGAGAGATTTATTTGCAAGCTTTCCTCCAACGTAACTTGCAGGCAACTCATTCAGTTCTTACCAGGCACACCCAAATGTCAGTGACTGCTATCTTTGGATAGGTTATAATTAGAGTTGATTCTTATTTTATTTTTATAGGGTTCTGCATTAAAAAATAACAAAGTCATGGACATGTGACATAGTGGGGAAGGTTTGGGGAGTCCACAGGAGGTCAGGTGTGGCTGGAAGGTGGGGTATGTGAGCAAGTGGTAGATGGAGCGGGAGTTCGATGCCAGCAATAATGGAGTGTTGTTTGTGGAGTCCTTTGATAAAAGGCTATTTAACTGTTCTGCTCTGGGTTTAAAGCCTGGGCTCTCAAAGTGTGTTGACCAGACTAGCAGCATTGACCTCACCTGGGAACTTGTTAGAAATGCAGCATTGACCTCACCTGGGAACTTGTTAGAAATGCAGCATTGACCTCACCTGGGAACTTGTTAGAAATGCAGCATTGACCTCACCTGGGAACTTGTTAGAAATGCAAAATTTCAGACCCAATCCTTGATGTATTGTATTAGGAAATCTGGGGTGGCATGGCTCAGTGGTTGAGTGTTGACCTATGAACCAGGAGGTCATGGTTTGATTCCCAGTCAGGGCACGTACCTGAGTTGCGGGCTTGACCCCCAGTGTGGGGTGTGCAGGAGGCAGCCAATCAATGATTCTCTCTCATCATTGATGTTTCTATCTCTTCTCCCTTCCTTTCTGAAATAAATTTTAAATATATATATATATAT
>NW_005353324.1:2555403-2564261 GCF_000412655.1 Myotis brandtii | reverse complement strand
AATCTGGGGTAGAGCCCAGCTCTATTTTAATAAGCCTGCCAGGTGATTTTGATGCATGTTAAAGCCCGAAAACCACTGATCTAAAGTGTTCCCAAGTAGGGACAATGCTCTCTGCCCCCAGTGAGCTCGCAAAACAGAGACAGTGCCCGTGATTATCTATTGGCCCATCCTCTGGTGTCTGGTCCCCCAGGTTGGTTCTCCAAGTCCCAGAAGTCCTCTTCTCTGACATAGTGGCAGTGAGGTGAGGACTTGCCTCTGAATGATTAGTTGGGATTTTCTTTACACCAGAGAAGTGGCTGTGAGGGACCGCCTTCACAGTGCTTGCTCAAATCTAGTTGCTTCTCATTTTGGGTTAAAAAGATCTGGAAATAACCCAAAAGAGGTCCTCAGAAGGCACTGAGTCATCTAGTTCTGAGTGTTACAATGTGTTCTCTGCTGGTTCTCCAGACTCTGTGGCTGTCCCTGCTTGTTCCCATTATCCAAGGACAGAGCCTCCCACCTGGGCCTCCCACAGAACAGGAGACCAAGGGTGCATTGAATTGCTGTGAGTTACCTCGGGGCCAGATCTGACACCTCTGACCTTCAGATCCCTCACCCGGATGCCATCCCCACTTCACCTGCATTTACTCTGCACCACACTACCTGGAATTACAGCCATCTCTGTATGTCTCATCTTCCTTACAGTTTAAAGTGCTCAACATAAAAAAAAAAATGAAGTGCTCAGCATATAAGCTCAATAAATGATAGTTACTACATTGTTTTGTGCTAAACAATGGAGAAGAGATAAAGGGCATCTTAGGTAGAGGAAACAGGAGAGTCAGCTACATAATTTGTGGGGCCTGGTACAAAGCGAAACTGTGAGGCCCAATGTCCCAACCCATGTCTGATGGGTGACTCCAAGAGATTGCAACCTCTGTGCAGGGACATGCGTGGAACCTGGATCAGGGGTGGGTGAGAGGCCCCCACCTAGTCATTTGCCAAAGACCATCACCAGGGCACTGCTAGCCAGGGCAGGGATGGCTGCCACCGCATCCTATAGGGAGCATGCCCATCTTGACCCTCCCCACTCATGCAGGCCCTGGCTAGGGCTGGAGGGCAATGGAGGAGTGACCCAGTTGTTGCCCAGGCAGAGGGCAGAAGCTGTCATGGAGAGTCAGAGGTGTCAATTCTAGCCTGAGGAACTCACAGCAACTCAGTGCACCCTTGGTCTCCTTGTTCTATGTCCCATGGAGTGGGAAGCATGATATTGGACTCCCAGGTCAGGGACCAGGTGGCCAAGGACTCAACCCAGGGAATTGGTGGGAGTGGGACCACACATGAGCTGAGGCTTCAAGCTCCTTGTGCACATCCCATTGGACTTTACTTACAGGTTCAAAGACATAATTATTAAGAATGTCAAGTCAGCGATCAGAGTATTAAATTGTAAGCATGGGGCCCTCTGAGTGTGAAGCTCTGTGTGACTGCAATGGTCACATGCTCATGAGGCCAGATCTGTGGGACAGAATATGTAAAGATGTGGCATGTCAGTGGAATTGAACTAGAGAAGAGTGAATACTGAGGTGAGGAGGGACAGGCACTGAGGTTGGGAAGGCAGATAAGGACATAATATTTAACAGATAGGGAAAAGAAAAGCTATAGACTTGTTTATGTTAGAGTACATAATTTATATAGAAAATTTTGAAATATGCGACTATAACCACATAACCACAAAACTGGCCTAAAGCAACAGACATTTATTCTCTCATAGTTTAGGAGGCCAGACGTCCAAAATCAAGGTGTTACAGGCTTGGTTCCTTCTGGAGCAGCGGTTCTCAACCTGTGGGTCGCGACCCCTTTGGCAGTCAAACAACCCTTTCACAGGGGTCGCCTAAGACCATTCTGCATATCAGATATTTACATTATGATTCATAACAGTAACAACATTACAGTTATGAAGTAGCAACTAAAATAATTTTATGGTTGGGTCACAACATGAGGAACTGTATTTAAAGGGCCAGAAGGTTGAGAACCACTGTTCTGGAGTCTCTGAGGGAAAACCATCTGATGTCTCTCTCCTAGCTTCCTAGTTGCTGGCAATCAGTCATTGGATTTTGGACTCATCTTAAATTCAAGATGATTTTTATCTCAAGATCTTTAATTACATCTGCAAAGATTCTTTCTCCAGATAAGGTCATATTCTGAGGTTCCGAGTGGACATGAATTTTGGGAGGGCACTATTGAAGTCACTATAGGACAGTAAACAGAAGAATAAATCACCCATACTTTTGCTACCTAGAACAAACAGTGTTGGTAGCTTGAAATCAGTCATGTTGGAAGTGTTTACTCTATAGAAATTGGCACATGCTACAAATCAGGACTTATTTAATAATTTTTAGAAGACCAAATTTACTAGTACATCAGTGGATTCTTACCTGTCAGAGAAGAGAGAGGAAAGAAGAACATTCTAGGCAGAGAAGATTTTAAGACATGAGGCAGGTTGACACGAAGGGGCTGGCTTGTTTGGGAAAGCCATCTCTCTGCTGTCCTAGAGAGGAGCTAACCGGGCGGTGGTAAGGACTAAGGCTGGAGTGAAGGATGGAAGGTTGTATTGGGAGGGTCCTTATGAGCCATGCAAAGGTACTGGGGGTTGTATTTTAGAAAGACAATAACAGAGTAGTTGGTAGATGGATATGAAGTGGAACTGACATCAGGGAGACTGGTTAAGAGGCACCTGTAATAATACAGGTGACAACCACAAGAGTCTCAACAGAGCATCTCCAAGTCTCAAGTTTGTGCTGGTCCCAAAGCAATTCTAACAGCAAGATTTCCTTCTGGACCTGAGCCCAGCTAGTCCCACCAAACTTCAAGTAAAAGTATAGTAAAATTCATGCTATTAATTAGTTAATTAATTAATTACATTTTAATTGCTTTTGAGAGAGAGAGAGAGAGAGAAACATCGATATGAGAGAGAAACATCTATCGGTTGTCTCCCTTACATGTCCTGATTGGGGATCCACAACCTGGGTATACGCCCTGACCAGGAATTGAACCCACCAGCTTTTGGTGTACAGGATGGCACTCCAACCAATTGAGCAACCCGACCAGGGCCTTGCTTATAATTTAAAACTTCAAATGTCTGCTACACTCCGAATTCAAGTCCCATTTCAATATATCTCTGGAACCTGGTTATAGTAACAGGTTCCAGACAAGCAAACAGAATTTGGTTCTCTCTGGAGAGCATGAGGCTGTTTATTCACCAGCTCCCATCTAGGGAGTTGGGGGAAGGTTGTCAGAATTCTTCTAGCATCTTGTTTGTGGGAAACCATTTATTGTCTTCACTAGCTGATAAGCATAGACAGAGACCCACCCCCCCCACACACACCCCCAGGGCTGGGTGCCTTTGAAGCCCTAGCAAAGGTCAGAGCTAGGCGCCACCTCTGTTTGTCCAGGCAGTGGTAGCTGAAGCAACTTCCCCATTTATTATTATGTAAATCCTTGCTGATGGGCTAGTCTGCCTGTTGCTGGGGGGTCGCCTGCCTAAGGGCTATGCTATGGGTATATCACAGATCAATAAAAGCTTGGTGAGGCCTGAGCACCAGTGGAAGTCCTTCTCCTTGAGTTGGACTTGCCTGCCTGGTCCCCCAATATTTCCAAATTATCTCTTGTCTCTTCTCTTTCATTTGTGTGCAGCTCCTCTTCCAGGTCCTGAACCCTGAACCACGCGGGACATGGAGGGAAACACATTCAACACTTGTTCTTCCTCCAAAAATTTCCTCTGCCCTCTTTTAAAGCCCTTTCTCCTTTGGAGCAGTACTAGCTTGTCCTACCAATGAGCTCTGTAGGTCTTCTTCCTAATCCTTGATGTCCTAAGGACCCAGATCAGGAGGTTGATCCACCCTATATCTGGATTCAAAGTTCCCTGATCCCATGGTTGACTTAATAAATCTGTATTAAATTTTGTATTCTACAAACAGAGAATACACTATATTTCCCAGCACTCCTGGGATATTTACCAGGAAGCAGAAGTTATCACTATTCTCCAAACTCTTTCCTAACACATCACTTTTCTACTGTCTCCTTTGTTTTTCAGAAACCAACTCTTTTGAGGACCATGCCATCTGATGACACCCCTTTGTCTCATCACTGACATCTATGGTTCATGGGCATGTGACCTGGATAGTCACACAAGGGCCCACACTCAGAAGCACCTTACACTTGCTTTAATGCTCTGCTCTTGGCATCTTGAAATTCTTAATAATTCTGTGTTTGAACTTGGGTTTAATAAATGAAATCCAATGGGACAAATGGAGCATGCATGTGAACAGAGGAGATACATGCAACATGTGTGCCCACCATTCCTTGCTGCCTCAATTGTATTGCATTTATGATGCCCCATGAGCACAGAATTCTGGCAGGTTCATGATGAGTAAGAGTTCAGTGAGACTTAAAGTGAGTACAAGGTAAGTGGGTTATGTCAATAACTGAGCAAGTGAGGTCATTTATAGCCCCAGAAGCTACACTTTTCTGATCAACTACAACAGGTAGCAAGTGCAGAAAGAAGGCATTGAAAACAACAACAACAATCAAGGAACCCTATCAAATCCTTTCTGTGTCAGCCAACCACTTACTCTAAAAATGATGACATGGAAGGAAAGGATAAGATTGGGCAACCCATTGTTCCTTTTCCTTTCAGTTCTCCCTTACTCATCATCCCTTACTAAGGTAGAGTGTTGGTAGAAATATGTATACATTGGGAAGTGAAATACAAGCAGGTGAGTTAGTTCTGTTTTGGTAAGAATGACATACATATGCACGTACCAGTTACAAAATATAAATTCTGTGATTTCAGTGATTCCATGTATGTGTTAAATGTCTTTATGTGCATTTATAACTGACATCGCACAATGTAAACAGTAAAATTCATGATAATAATTTAAAATTTTAATTTCCTGTACTCAGAATGACATTCAATAGTAAATTAAACACATCATGACAAGTCAAGAGAAAGAATGTGGAAGAAAGAAGAAAAGCTTGATAGAGCCACAGGCTTCCTCTCCACTCTAAGACCTGGGATCACACCCTGCAATTTCAATGTTCATTTGATTGATCCACAGTCCAGAGATAATTGTTTCATATTTATCTTATTTTATTTTTTCAAGTCATCATGGTGGGGTATTGGGAAAAGTTTTCAATTAGCAACAGTCACGCCTCAGATAAACCTCATTGGCTTCGATACTGCCACTGTGCAAAGCTGAGAGAGATAAATGTTTTAGAAAAGACAATATATTGTCTTCAGATACAAAGTCGTATGTACATGAAATAGTTAGAAAATGTTTATTTCAATACTTCTTAAAATAGCATGAGTTAAGAACCAGAGATAATGTGGTACATCAGGAATTTATAATATTGAGTGGAAAGGCAAGGAAAACAGAAGGAATGCTTCTTGAGTTCCATAAAGCAACATGTATTTACTGGGAATCTGCTAATTCCAGGTACTAAGCATGTATATGAGTGTTCCACAGGGTAACATGAAAGAGCCAGGTAATGTATACACTAGTATTTGGTTACATTATAAGAGAAGAATCTCAAGTTCAGGGTCTTTTTTGATGGGCAGTAAGGGACACACTATCTTTATTATACCAAACAGTAAACAAATTGCCCATGCTTTGGAGGGATGCGCTATTTCTATCTTCCAAGACTGTTTGCTATACTGACATTTAAAAAAAGATAGTGTGGAATAAAGGCACAGTGGTGTCTGCCCCCAAGATATGAAGAAATGCCTGAGAACTGTGGAGAATTGCCTCTTAATGACATGGCTCTGATCATGATGACAATTTCCTTCATTCCTCTATTCTCCATTGGATCTGTAATGCATAGGTGACTTTTCCAGTGAACAGAAAAGGTCAAACCTCTATTACACTGACATTCTTTACAATGTCGCAAAGATCTGACTGCTAGCTATTTGAAGTTCTAAAGGGAAGTTCAACTTGTTGGCATACGGTTAGTTTAATGATTCGTCATTGATCGGCTCTTCAAGCTACTTTGATTTGTTTTACCTCAAAATTCTCAGCTCCCTTACTAACTTGAAATTTATTTATTTATTTATTTTTTGTTAATCGCCACCTGAGGATATTTCTCCCATTGATTTTTAGAGAGAGTGAAGGGAGGGGCAGAGAGAGAGAGAGAGAGAGCAGCATTGATGTGAGAGAGGTACATTGATTGGTTGCCTTTCAAACGTGCCCCAACCGGTGCTGGGGATCCAGCCTGCAACCAAGGTACATGCCCTTGACTGGAATCAAACCTGGGACCCTTCAGTCCTCTGGCCAAAGCTCTAACCACTGAGAAAACCAGCTAGGGCACTAACTTGAAATTTTATAAAACGGAATCAATCTTATTTACTTGGACCCAAATGACCAGCTCAAAATTAAGAGAAATATAAAAAATGTTCAGAAATTCTCCTAGAATTTTTTCTCAAGTTTGAGAGAAATAAAATGCATATAGAGCTTTTCAGATAGGAGTTGTAAAATAGAGCAGCTGACACCCCAATGGAAGATTTTATGAGGCAGTTAAAGAGAGTAATTTCCCACATCTTGAAGGTCTTTCTAAGTCGCCAGTCTTGTTACTTTACAATCTGACCAGACTGGAGATTCACATCCTGGCACCTTCAGATGAGGATGAGTTGTAGTAACAGCCTCAAAGGTAAAACCAGACAAAGTCAATGCTCTACATGGGGATGCATCCTCAGCTTTTTCTGAGATGAGAACACTCAAATAGGGACTGCAACCTATTACAGTGGCTCAGGCCTGTACACTGAGTGAAACTTACCTTGTTTCTATTACAACTAGAGGCCCAGTGCACAAAATTTGTGCACTGGTGGGGGGTGTCCCTCAGCCCAGCCTGCACCCTCTCCAATCTGGGACCCCTTGGGGGATGTCCGACTGCCGGTTTAGGCCTGATACCTGTGGGACCGGCAATTGGGCATCCCTCTCACAATCTGGGACTACTGGCTCCCAACTGTTCGCCTGCCTGCCAGCCTGATTGCCCCTAACTGCTTCTGCCTGCCAGCCTGATTGCCCCTAACTGCTTCTGCCTGCCAGCCTGATCTCCCCCTAACCAATCCCCTGATTGATGCCTACCTGTCCCCCTGCCGGTCTGGTCGCCCCTAACTGCCCTCCCCTGCCGGCCATCTTGTGGCAGCCCTCTTGTTCCCACATGGGGGCAGCCATCTTGTGTGAGGGTGTGACAGTCAATTTGCATATCACCTCTTTATTATACAGGATGACTGACTGCACCCATTATCGATACCAAAGGCAACTAGATACAGATTGGACATCATGGAGCTCAACCCATTGAGAGGTGACTATGAGAAAAACCTAACTCAGTACAGGGGAGCCATATTGGATGGGACAAACAAGCTCAACCAAATCCTCTCTGTTGAAGAAAAAATACAAATGTCAGATCCACAGAGATGTTGGCATACCCTTAGTAAGTTCAGTTCTCCTTGAGTCTAGGATATGTTGCAACCAGAGAAACTGAAAAGTTAAAAAGCATAAACAGATCTGGCATGCTTTCATGTTCCTTGTTTTGCATCCATCCTGAAATCTTAGAGTGTAAGATTATTATGCCCTGAGACAATTAAAGGGTCTTTGAATCAAGGTGTGACTAGACCCAGAATCAGAAGTAGAGAATAAATTGAGGATTCACACATATGAGAGAGCCAAGAGGCTGGGAAACAAGGCCTTCATTCTACTCCAGCCCAGGACACCACAAACACCAAGTTGGTGCAACACCTGCTGGTAAGGAGAGAAGTTAGCTTCACTGTCTTGTTCTGTTAAAGATGAAGGTGAGGACTTGCTCCCAGCTGCTCTGGAAAAACTTCATGTGGTGTGGTCCATATATGTGGGAGACTGAAAATTTTAAGCACGTTTGAAAATAAAGCTTCTTTGTCCACACTTCTCCTACCCCCGACTTGGAGTTCATCCTTACCCAGGATTTAAATGCAATCTTATGCTAACAACTCCCATACTTTATCTTCAGTCAGATCTCTGATACAAAGAAAAACTCATAGAGTCAGCTGTCTACTTGTCATCGCCACTTAAACGATCATGAGCATTCTAGTTTAGCATGTGGAAAGTGTAACTCTGGGCCTAACCACTAAATCTGATCTCTGCATATTCCCCTGTCTCAATAAATGGTACTACCCATTGGCTTAAGTCAGAAACTTGGAGTCATTCTTCATTTCTCACACCCAATCTACCAGCAATTATTGTCAGCTCAATCTGTAAACATGTCTTGATTCCATCCATTATTCTCTCTTTTTGCAGCCACCATCATTTGCCAAGACACCTTCATCTTTTGCCTGGTTGACTCTGTGACTTCTTAACTGGTTACCTCTTCCCCTCCTCCTCCTCCTCCTCCTCCTCCTTCTCCTCCTTCTTCTTCTTGTTAATTCTCACCTGAGGATATTTTCCCATTGATTTTTAGGGAGAGTGGAAGAGAGAGGGAAACACAGAGAGAAACATGGATGTGAGAGAAACATATTGATTGTTTGCCTTCTGCATGAGCCCTGACCAGGGCCCCGGGCCAGGGAGGTACCTGCAACCAAGGTACGTGCCCTTAACTGGAATTGAAACTGGGATCCTTTGGTCCACAGGCCAATGCTCTATCCACTGAGCCAAACCAGTTAGGGCACCACTTCTTATTCTGCTGTCTTCTAATCCATGCTCCAGACAGCAGCCAAAGTGTCTTAAATATATGTATACATTGAACCATGTTACTCACCTGCTTAGTAGCCTTGAACCTTCCAATTGAATTTAGAATAAAAATCCCACCTTCCTTTCATGGCCTTCCACATTCTCCATGAATCTGAGCCTCATTCC
>NW_005353324.1:2552457-2555274 GCF_000412655.1 Myotis brandtii | reverse complement strand
TGCCTCTATTTTGTATTTCTAGCAGTGGCTTCTCTGCTTCTCTGTGCCAAAATGTTTACTATTCTGGTGCCTTTGGACATGCCTTTCCCTCTCCTGGAAGTCACTGTGGCCCCACTCTGCCATGCACACTGTTCTGTGCACATGTCTGTGCCTGGAGCTGTGCATCGAGGACCCCTTGTTCCTGACCACATAATCTAAAATGGACTGCCAGCTTCTCACTCTCAGGGCACATTTACCCCCTCATAGCATGTAATATAATTTGTATTATACATTTATTTGGGTTTATACTTTTTAACTGTCTGTGTCTTCCCTAAACCATAGGCTCCATGGAGGTAGGATCATATCTATCACATTAACTACTGTCTTTCTGGGTTTGATATAGTGCTTGGCATAATAGGCAGTTAATGAATTCTCATTGAATGAATGAATGAATGAATGAATGAATCTCTCAAGGGCAAGGGGGACAGGGTCCTACAGGGCTGGGTAAGGAAGAATTAAACAGCTGCCCGGTATCAATATTGAGAAAACTTGGAGCTTGACATGCTGGGTGTTTCTCTGAGAGTCCCATCTGTCAAAGCTCTTAGAACTGTGTGCTGAGCGTTCTCTAAGTGGGGATAAATATTAACACACTATCATTACCCTGAATGTGAACTCAACCTGCGCAATATTAGTTGAAGACATTATCTCTTGATATGATCACCAGACACACAAAATAGAGATTGGTAGTCTCTACCTCAGCCTTTCTCTCTCCTCTTCTTTTCCTACTCCATACCCTGATATTCTTTGCCCTTCCAAGCCTATGTGTTCTGCCTCTGCTACTTATTTATGTTTTGGGTACTCCCTTCTCCATGCCAGAAGGTTGTCATTTCTTTTGGTCACTGCATTCCAGAGGGGTCTCAGGCCCTTGACCTGGGTCATGACTGCGGAACCAACAACCCCTGTGCTCATGTCTTTCCCCTGGTCTTGCTGACTGTCTTGGCTGAAGAACCCCTACTCCATTGGCTCTCACTAATCATATGTCATATTTGAGACCTGGCACCCACTCTCTGAGGCTACATGTAGCTCTCTCTCAAGAGGGAGATCCATTTCTCATGTTCCTGTTTGAGAAAGCAGGCATTACTTCATCACCAAGCGCCTCAAAAAACCAAACCCCAGAATAAAAACAGACCTTCTCTCTCTAGTCTTTTTCTACTTCCTTTTTAAAGTTCCCCTTTTTTGCTTGTTCACATATATAGTCAACAGAAATTAGGACCATAACTCAGTGGATACCAAAGTTTCTGCTGGGAAAACTGGTAGCATTTGATAATATTTATTATTGTTATTTAAAATTTTATTTCATTTTATAATGATGCACATGCTAGAATATTCAATGGGTATAAAAAGGTAAACACGAAATGTTAGGTCTCCCTCCAATGCCCACACTGTCCCCACTTCCCCTCTGTCAGTTTCTTGTGTAACCATCCTGAGATGTCTAGCACTTACAAACCTTCATATACTAGTATTTTCACGCTTCTTCACCTCCCCCCTCTTACATTGTTCTGTGTCTTGCTCTTTTCTCTGAATGTGTTCTGCATCAATAATCCAAAAGCTTTACAGCTTTTTATAGCTGCACAGTTTTGCATTACTTGGACATATCACAATTCACATTAATAAAATGATATATGTAATTTCACACGTATTTAAATACATTTGTGAATACATTCTTAGAAATCAAAGGGCATGCTTATTTTTAATTTAATAAAGATTGTCAATTGCACACTGGAGAAATTTATGAGAGTGCTTGTTTCCGTACATTTTTGTCAGTATAGTTTCCAAAATCTTTCAATGTTGCCCATCTGTGAGCTGAACAATGCATTGCCATTGTAATTTTAATTTTTCTTATTATAAGGGATCCTGAGTATATTTTTATTCATTTAGAACATTTATATTTTCTTTTCTATGAATTCTTCATAGTCTTGCCCTTCCCCACCCCACCCCCTTTTTATTTCAAATGGGACAATGGTCTTTTTCTTAGTGATTTGTAAAAATTATTTATATTTTAAGGAAATTTATTTATGGTGGGTTTATCTTGAGGAATTAAAAATATTTTAATGTAGCTAAATTCATCTTTCTTTGGCGTCATCTGGCTTTTTGTGTGATGCCAAAATTCTCCCATGACTTTTTCATATAATTTAATGTTTTTACACATACATTTTTGCCTTATTTGGAATTTATTTTGTTATGAGCAGTAAGATAAGAATCCAAAATAACTTTTCTTCCCAGATGGCCACCCTGATGTTCCAATACCATTTATTAGTCAGTCTGTCTTTTCCTTGCCTCTTTGAAGAACTAGGTTCAGCATGTAATAGTACTAAACCCTTATGTGTTTCTGGGTCTGTTTCTGGGCTTTTTACTCTGCCTACTGGTCTGTCTGTTTAATAAAGCCTGGCTGCATGTTTTAAACTCTTTAACTTCTATCATTATGTTAAAGGGGTTATAAAAAGATTTTAGGCTAGTGTTAGGGATGCTCTTGATATCTGGCAAAATGAACTGGCCCTATGGAGACTGAATCCTTAATCCTGGCCCAATCAGTCTTCATTCAGCCCTTTGCCAATCACAACAATCTAACACTTAAGGGGCAATGGGCCTGGGAAGTCTAGACACCGCATCCTGTTCTCAGTTAAATCTCACAACCACCCCATAGGGTAGTGAGTTCCTCAGGTTATTTTGGTCATAAGAAACAGAGACTCATTGGGGCTGGTTCAAATAATAAGGGATATATATATATATATATATATATATATATATATATATAGAGAGAGAGAGAGAGAGAGAGAG
>NW_005353324.1:2538514-2551606 GCF_000412655.1 Myotis brandtii | reverse complement strand
GAGAGATAGAAACATCAATGATGAGAGAGTCATCAATCGGCTGCGGCTGCCTCCTACACACCCCCTACTGGGGATTGAGCCTACAACTCAGGCATGTGCCCTGACTAGGAATCAAACCTGGGACCCTGCAGTCCGCAGGCCAATGCTCTATCCACTGAGCAAAACTGGCCAGGGCACTCCAGACCTACTTAACCAGAGTCTGTCTTTTAATAAGATCCCCAGGTGATTACAATAAATCATTAAAATTTGAGAACCTCTGCTCTTGGACATATGTATTCTGGGAAGTGGAAGGTTGCTTAGGATCCAGTGTAGCTCAACCTACTCAGTCATCTCATTGTCCCTCCACAGTGGTCATCACAGCTTTGACTGCAGAAGGGAAGCAGTTCTGAGTGGTGACAAGGTTTAGGATGTAGCCTCAGAGAGAGTGACCAGAGTACAAAGAGTGAAGGCCACTGGGTTTGGAAAGGTCAAGAAGCTATAAGGCCAGGGTGTTTGATAGTTGTCCATAGGTCACTGAAGTCACCCGGGATTTGGCAGGACTTGTAGAAGAGAGGAAACTATGATCCAGGTGCCCCAGGGGGCAGTGAAAGAGAAGATGCGACCAGATATCAGTAAAATGAGAAAAGATCTGGGGTGATCCAGCTGGAGGTCTTGAGTCTTTTTTTTTTAATTTTAATACATTTTTATTGATTTCAGAGAGAGGGAGAGAGATAGAAACATCAATGATGAGAGAGAATCATTGATAATCTGCCTCCTGCATGCCCACGACTGGGGATCGAGCCCGCAACCCAGGCATGTGCCCTTGACCAGAATCGAACCCTGGACCCTTCAGGCTGACATTCCACTGAGCCAAACCAACGAGGGCGAGGTCGTGAGTCTTAAAGGACTCTTACTCAGGGGCAGAAGCAGCGTTGATCTGGAAATACCAATCTCACCTCCCAACACTCAGGGTGGACTTTGTGGGAGGAGAAACCTCTAGAAGAGAGGCAGGTAAGACCTAGGAATGAAGTCCAGGTTCTGTGGAGAAGCTGAGGATGCAGGGGAAGTTCTTGGGCTCAAAATTGGGGCTCCAGAAAGCACACTGTAGATATTGGGATGTGAATGAAGTCCAAAATTAGATGGGGGAGAGCAAACTTGGAGCAACACAGGGAGATGTAGGAAGAAACAAAAGATTGGAGGGAAGCCAACATGTTGGGAATTGTCAGGATACATTACTGCAATCAATGACCTTAAATCTTAGGGGCTTAAAGCTACAAAGGTTTTTCTTGCTTATACTATTTGTCCACTACAGGTTGACAGGGGCTCTGTGTCTGTGCTTCCATGTGGTCAAAGCCCGACACTTTGTGTACACTTGCTGGAGTTTTCATTGACCAAAGCAAGTCACATCTAAATTTAAAGGGACAGGGTAATGTAATCATACATGAACGCAGAGGGAAAACTAGAAATATTTAAGTGGCGAGAACTAATTATTACCACAGGTAATAACCATAATGTATAAGGATGTGAGCCATAGAATGAATTAACCCTACTTTAAGTTTTAGAACAGAACTCTGGGACAGGGTCATGTTGGCATGGAAACCAGCTGCCATTCACAGGAGGTGGGAGGCTGAGTCCTGATGACACCAAAGTCTGTGCCTGTTCTGTGGGCATGTTTTTAAGGTATTTTCAGAGGCCTAGTAACCAGAAATCTACACAGGTACACAATTCCTAGGATGGCATGTCAACCCTGCACTTTGCCATAAAAGTTGGTATTTGTAATTAATGGTTTTGTTTTTAGGTCAAAGAGATATTAAATAAATAATTGTATCAGCAAAAAACAAAGAACAGGGATATATTATTCTCCTGGATGTCTCAGCTGACTCCTTGAACTCCATGTCTCCTGGAGATACCCACCAATGTTGCAAGTGGGAGCAGAAAACTTCACATTTGCCCCAATGGCTAAAATCCTACCAATAGTAATATCCCCTCTCTCTCTCTCTCTCTCTCTCTCTCTCTCTCTCTCTCTCTCTCTCAAGATTTAGAGAAGCAAATTTGTTATGCTCTTGGCTGACCAATGAACAAGCGTCCTATAGTCATTTTGAGTGCCAGCCTTCTAGTTATGCAGAAATATAAATATTAAATCAAGAATGTTAGACTCATTGAGTTCTGGGACTATAGATCCATGTAATCTATTGGATTAGACCATTAATTTTTTTAAAACATTTTTTTATTGATTTTTAGAGACAGGAATGGAGAGGGAGAGGGAGAAAGAAACATCAATGAGAGAAACATCAACATTGATCAACTGCCTCCTGCATGTCCCCCTCCCCCACTTCCGGGGATCAAACCCACAACCTGGGCATGTGCCTGACCAGGAATTGAACCAGCTCAACCACTGAGCAACACCGGCCAGGTTAGACCATCAATTTTTAACTTCCCCATCTCGATTACTCTGTGGGAGGCAGATGCTAGACCCCAGCACCTATGACACAGTAATATAGGGGACATTGTTGACTGTCATCTCTTCTTCTCCCTAAAAAAACCTGATATTGTTTAGGATCTACCAAATGACTAGGGGAAAGTGACCCTGTCCTCAAATCTAGGGGTGGGTCCTGATTAATCTAAGCCAGGCTGTCTCCATCTTGACACTCAACATTTGGGGCTGGATAATTCTTTGTGTGGAGGTGTCTTATGCATTATAAGATGTGAGTCACATCTCTTCCAGTAGCACCCCCGATTCCAATCGAAACAACCACAATTGTCTCTAGATATTGTCAGATGTCTCCTGAGAGGCAAAATCACCCCAGTTGAGAATCACAGTGTAACCAGCCATGATAATCCCATTCTTCTTTCTAGATAACTGTGTTAGAATGGGTATATGACAATTTGGCCAATAAGATCCAGGGGGAAAGAAGGCTGTTGAGGAGTTTTAGAAAATGTTTTTTCCTTATAAAGGAGAGACCCAGGAGGAGACAATTCCTTTTCCTTTCCCTGGATCTTGTAGTTTGTGGATGAAATCTAGACACATTGCAGCCATCTCACTGTCAGCATGAACATGAAGCTGACTCAGGAGCAAGGCAGGGCCAGGAGATTCTTAGGAAAGAAGGGCTAGAGCCCTGACTCACCTAGCCTGCAGCCTGGCCCACCCCCAGGAAGCTTTCTATTTGAAACAACAAATATCTTTATCGCTGGAGCTGGAGTGTTCTGCTCCTTGCACCTGAAACCATCTGAACTGAAGTCATCAGGACAGAGTGGCACAGAGAGACAAGGCCCTCAGTCATTTCTGCTAGGACAAGTGCCTTCTTTATCATAAATACCGTAACACATTTCCCATCATTGAAGTATTGAAGTGACAGGCGGTTAGGAAGTTTAGTTGGGTTTTTGGCAAGTTCATAAAAACAGCCCCTGCTGTTGGAGAGGGGAGGGAGGAGGCCACTACAAAGATAAGGACCAGATGCTGCTGAGTCAGGAACAGGAAAAAAAAAAAAAATCAGACACATGCAAGGGGATTAAGCCGAGGTGCTTAGCCTGAGGAAGAGTCAGATTTAGACGCTAAGACTGACACAGGTTAAGCCCCAAGATTGAAGCCAAAACACCCAGAGTCATGCTACAGCTGCGATTTTTACCATTGGATGCACATTAGAGTCACCAGGGAGCTTTAACAAATACTGACTCCTAGGTCACACTGATGTAATCGGACTGGAGTGTACCCTGGGCATCATCTTTTTTTAACTTTAAATTTTTGGTGGCTTCAGGTGTCTAACCCTATGTCCTTTCCAATCTATTGTGTTGTCTTTACATGAGTAGGTGCTTTTCTTCATTTTATTTCAGTTTTGTGTGTGACTAAATGATACTTGCACCTGGTAAAAAAAGACTATATGACCAAGTCTCTTCCCCATGCCTGACTCCCAGTCACCCAGTTCCTCTACCTAGAGGAAAGTTTATGACTATACACAAGTATATGCTTGTTTTATCTTCAGTTTCTTTTTATACACTAATGATGACTGTATATGCATACTCTTCAATATCTTGTGTTTTTGACTGAACTGTATCTGGCAGATCCTTCCATACTAATATTTACAGAGCTTTAAAAAAATATGCAGCCAAGTTATTCCATTGTATGGATGTGCTTTCCCCTACTTAACCAGTCCCCAAATGATAGGATTTAGGTTGGTCCCAGCCTTGCTATGGCAAACAACGCCCTAGTGAATAATCTGACACAGCATATGCAGGTATACCGGTGAGAAAAATGGGATCTCAGGGTCAACAGGCAGGTGTACTTGTAACTGATGGAGTGTGTCTAATTGATCTCATGGAGGCCGTGTTCTCCCATCAACAACGTGTTGGGGGAGAGAGTATTTCTTTCCCACAGGTAAGGTAAGGTGTATTTTTATTATTATTATTATTATTTGATTTTTGCCAAGCTGCTGAGTCAAACATGGTATATTTAAAATGTTCATTTTTACTATTCTGAGTGATGTTAATCATCTTTTCATACATCAAACAGCTATTTGTTCTTTTCCTGTGAACTTTCTGTATCCTTTACCAAAAGGGTTCTTGATTTCTCTTTCTTATTAATTTGAAGCTCTTTATCTAGTAGGAAAATGAGCCTTTTGTATCTGATATATGTTTTTGTCTAGGTTGTCTTTTGACTTTGATTAAAAGAAACTTTTGTATGGGTCATTTATGACATTTGCGTTTTTAGTCTTTCTTAGCAAATGAACAAAGTTTTTTTCATGGTTTGCAGAATTTTGGGGGATAGTCTTCTTTACTTTTTTGTATGTTAGAATCAGCCTTTTTTTAATGCATTATTTTTAGTTGGATTGCATTTGCAATTTAAAGACGTACCTAAGAGGAAATGAAATTCAGTGAAACACTGTTAAGCCTCCTTACTTAAGTCATCCGAGTTCCTTGTACCTTTAAATTCCTAGACATTTTGTCTTTTTGTTCACTATTGTAATAGAAGAAATCAAATTTCTTGATTCTTTATATGGCATCAGGATTTGTAAAAGCTCCCCAGCTGATTCTAATGCAGTAGATATGTAAGGGCAGGACGGCGCGATGCAGGGAAGGCATTAGCTGTAGTCCAGGAAGCTGTATTTTGTCACTGGTAGTTTAGAATTGCCAGACCATGGTGCTAATACAAAACCAGACCAACTGGAGGTTTTATTATTGTTTCTAAGTTCTCTATAGTAAGGCACTCCTTACAGCCTGTATACCCAAGGTCCATTGCCCCCACCCCTTGGCACACCACTCTTTCAAAGAACAGCCAAGGGTGAGAACCACTGTCTTGGAGTCTTTTCTGTCCCCACCCCTCATATCAATCATTTATCCTGTCTTGTTTGGGCCATCTCTCTCTCTCTCTCTCTTTAGAATATATTTTATTGATTTTTTACAGAGAGGAAGGGAGAAGGATAGAGTTAGAAACATTGATGAGAGAAACATCGATCAGCTGCCTCCTGCACACTCCCTACTGGGTACATGCCCTTGACCGGAATCGAACCCGGGACCCTTGAGTCCGCAGGTCGACGCTCTATCCACTGAGCCAAGCAGGTTAGGACGTGTTTGGGACATCTCTTACTTTTCTCACTTCTTTCACTTCTCTGTCCTTCTGCCATAATCCTAGTAGAGACCTTCGGCATCCTTCCCTAGGACTTGGTCTCAGTCCCCACCAAACTGTCCTCCACGTTGCATCCAGTCCAGGCGCCTGTCTTTGAGTGCCGATGGGATTCTGCTACCTTTCTTTTGGCTGTGCCTTCCCTGCCAACTTGCCTAACCTTCCTCCTGAAATCATCTCTCTAGACAAGCGCACCACAGGCCATTGGCAACAAACCAATCTCTCCCATGTTCTTGAGGTTCTGCATTTGCTGGTCCTGACAGCTGACATTTTCTTTAACGACCGAGTTCTTTTGCATAGAAGACTTGATAGCATGAATGTTGCATTTAGGAAACTGGCAGTCAGGGTCTACTACGTACCAGGCTCTGAACTAGAGGCTTTGCCTATTCCATCTCATGATTTCCACTTTGCAGAAGAGGAAATGGGGGCTCAGGAAGGCCCAAGACCACACAGTGTTCCCATGCCAGCCTCAGCATGCCACTATGCTCTTCTCAAGCAAACGGTTTGGGGGATACATGTCCCCGTGGCCATCAGAGTGACAGGTTGAGACATGATAGCCCTCAATATTTGGAATGGCATTGGAGGGGGCCTCCTGGCAATATTTCACAGTGGCCTTTTCCTCATTTACTGTGACACCAACTACATCATTTAGCCTATTGACCACTTCCTCCCTAATATACCTCCCATTGAGAACAGATGTGCTATATATTTTAATATTTTTGATATATTTTGGAATTTTAAGAAGCCAGTTTGTCTAAGGGCACTTTAAATTTTCTGATGCAGCATATTCAGTGACTACTGGGTGTGGCAACTAACTGTAAGATGTCAGTATGGAAGCAAATACCGTAAAGAAGGAGGTGCTGTCCTGGCTGGTATGGCTCAGTTGGTTGGGTGTCGACCTATGAACCAGGAGGTCACAGTTCGATTCCCGGTCAGGGCATATGCCCGAGTTGCAGGCTTGATCCCCAGTGTGGGGCATGCAGGAGGCAACCATTCAATGATTCTCTCTCATCATTGATGTTTATCTCTCTCTCCCTCTCCCTTCCTATCTGAAATCAATAAAAATATATTTGTCAAAGTTAGCTGTGGCATGTCCTGGCTCCTAGTTTAAAATCCTGAGCCCAGTATCAGTAGTGTGGGCAGAGATGCCTGAGCCCAGTGGCCATAGCACTAGCATTTCCACTAGTGGAGTTCAATGGTACGACTTGGATATCATTCTTTTTAAAAAAATATATATTTTACTGATTTTTTACAGAGAGGAAGGGAGAGGGATAGAGAGTTAGAAACATCGATGAGAGAGCATCGATCAGCTGCCTCCTGCACACCCCCTACTGGGGATGTGCCTGCAACCAAGGCACATGCCCTTGACCGGAATCGAACCTGGGACCCTTCAGTCCCCAGGCCGACGCTCTATCCAGTGAGCCAAACCAGCTAGGGCTGGATATCATTCTTGAATGGCTATCCTCTGAGTCTGATTCTCTGGCTCTCTTGAAGATCCTGAAAGGCACTAAATATTCTTCTGTACACTCCCTTTTTGCTTAAACTAGCTTGAGTGGGTTCTGTTTTCACATGTGACTGATATGAGGTTGTTGTATATCCCATGGTTTCCACTTTTTTATTTAAACTGCTTTTCAATGCCTTTCTTTCCCAATCTTCCAAATTCATACATTATAATTGAACCATGCAGGTCATTAGGACCCAATATTAAAGACAACATGATGCGAGGAGTCCTATGTATTTACACTTAGGGCAGGCCCACCCTCAGTCGTTCAGTCCCTACATAATTCCACACGTAAAGGACGCTGCAAACTTGATAAATCCTAATTTAAAAAAGGAATATATGGCAGATGATGGTCCTTTAGTAAAGAAACATCTTCCTGGACAGCTTTCTGAAGCCTAATCACCGGGCTCAGGTCAGTCCTATGTGAGGCCAGACCCAGGCTGGCATTTGTATGAATCAGACCACCCTTGGCTGGGGCTCGTCTTTTCCTCCTCCCAAACTCCATCACCTATAAAGAAACACACACATTTGGCTCTCGATGATAGGCTTTTCCATTCCGTAATCGTTGTTTTATGTATGGATTTTATACCTCTGATTAAAGAGATAATCCTTGAGGGGCAAGAACCTCATCTTGTGTTTCTTTTGCATTTCTCACAGCACTGAGCAGACTGTCTAAACATTGTAAGAGCTTGTTTAATGAATATTTGCTGATTGATTTCTCTCTTGGGGCTATGGAATCTAAATTACATGGATGTCTCATCACTCTTCAATGAGAGAGAGAGAGATCTGAGAATCAATAAATAATAAACTCCAAGCATGAAGTTTAGAGCCAGAAAAGTTAAAGACACAAGTTTCAGCCTTGTGTGAGTAATCCACTTTAGTTTGTCATGTATAAATTGAGGTTGAAATAAACCTATTCCAACCACCTCCCAGGATTGGGAGCATTGTAAGAGATAATATGCACTTAAAGTATATTGTGATTATTATCTGGTCCACATAAAATAGGACCAGAGAGGGAAGTGGAGAAGACAATCAAAATTAGTGTGTGGAGAAGGGATCATAGCTGATATGACTCATTGGGTTTGGTCCCACCGGCCTGGGGCCAGCGGGTTTTGTAGCACAGGCCTGCCTATTGGGTTAGGGAGTAGGAATCCTCTTCATCCACCTCTCCTAACCACAGCCATCAATTCCACCTCAGACTTTAAAATATCTAAACCCACGCCCTAGCTGGTTTGTCTCAGTGGTTAGAGCGTCCGCCTGTGGACTGAAAGGTCCTGGGTTCGATTCCAGTCAAGAGCACATGCCCGGGTTGCGGGCTTGATCCCCAGTAGGGGCCATGCAGGAGGCAGCCCATCAATGATTCTCTTTCATCATTTATGTTTCTATCTCTCTCTCCCTCTCCCTTCCTCTCTGAAACCAATAAAAATCTATTTAAAAAAATATCTAAACCCATACCTCATCTCCTGTCCCACCCTCCCCTTGGTTCAGGCCCTGATCCTCTCCCACGGCTTCGGCTGCTTTCTGCCTCTGTCTGGTCTTTGACCCTCCACGCTCCCTCCCCCTCTCCCTCATCCACATGGAGGCAGTTACTGCTCTGAAAAATCAAAGCTGATCACTCCTCTAAGCTCTGTTGCATATCTAGATCTATATATCCATAGTGTTTCTATATCTAAAGGGGGAAGCCCAGTTATGAGGCTCTTGTAATCAAGTGAGAGATGTTGGATGTGTGAACTAGGGTAGACGAAGAGGTGGGAAAAGATTTGAGGAATAATATGTAAAACTATAAACTCTCTCTCTCTCTCTCTGTCTCTCTGTATTGTTAAACTGTGAAACATATTAAGATTTCTTACATTAATTTATCCAACAAATATTTATTGCAAGCCTATCATGTGACAAGCACCATTCTAGGCACTGCAGATATGAGAGGACAACATAATGGATCCTGTCCTCTTGTAGCTCACAGTCCAGTGAGAAGAAAAGCAATATACAGAGAATCAATAGGAAATCAATCGGGGCCATGTGATAGTGACTTGGGGAACTACTTGAGATAAACTGGTCATGGGAAAGTCCGCTGAGGAGGTGACACTTAAGCTAAACCTCAGTGAGGAGGGAGAGTTGGCTGCACACTGAGTTGGAGAATAATATTCCAGACAGAGAAAAAGGAAGAGTAAAGGTCCTTGGGTTAGAAAGAGTTTGGTATTTCTGAGGAACGCATGCCAATGTGAGCCAAGCAGAGTCCTGGGAAAGATGCAATACAAGATAGAGTGGAGAGGGAGGCAGGAGCAATGTCTATATAGACTTAGTGGTCCTTGTCAGAGATTTGAATTTTTGTCTAAGATTGGAAGCCATTAAAAGTGGCTTTGAGCCAGAGAGAGATGTAGAGTGGTATATATATATAGTAAACAGGTCACGTTGGCTTCTCAGTGAAGGAGAGCAGATAGGGGTCAGAGTAGAGATAGGCATGAATAGATGTAAGGGGCAAGGTAGGATGGTGTGGTATTGGCTCTGGCTGAGTTGTTGGTGGCTTGACTAGGACGTGTCCAAGGACATGGAGAAAAGTGGTCAATTACAGGCTCTATTTTATGGGTCAAAATGACTGCTTGCTGATGGAATGACTAGATATGAGGGTGAATGCCAGGAAGGAACAAGGATGGCTTAGGGTGGATGGTGATGCCATTTGCTGAGACAACTGGGAAAATAGTTTTGGGAAGAAAGGTTGAGTTCATCTTTGGACCTGCTAAGTGTGAGATATGCCAGTCACTTCGGTGGACATGACACATGGTAGCTGGAGAAATATGTCTGGAGCTCTGGGAGAGGTCTTCACGGTGAAATTACAGGTGTGAGTCATCAGCGTGTAGATGATATAACAGTCATGGGGCTGGGAGGAAATACCAGGGGAGAATGTAACTAGATCAGAGAAGAGGGAGGAGGACAGCCCTCCTCACTAGTAGAAAAAAAACGAGGGCTGAGTTGCCAGGAGACTGAGGTTAGAGGGAAAGCAGGAGGGCGGGGCTTCCCAGGCTCCAATAGAGGAAGGTGTGTCCAGATGGAGATTGCAGTCAGCTGTGCCTGACATCCCCAGAGGTGTAGTAAGACAAAGGCAGAAAGGTAACGAGAACCCAGGACCTGGTAACCTGTAGGTCACTGTGGTGACTATGACAAAAGCAGTTTGGGACCCCAGGCTGACTGGAGTGCAGAGAAGGAGGGGTGAGCATGTGTAGCTGGCAGGGGTACCCAGCTTTCAGGACGTTTTGCCGAGAGGCTGGATCATGGGTGCTTTTGCTTTTCCTGTTGGTATATTCTTATTTCCCAACAGCGACCATTTATTACTTGTTTAATAGGTACTTTGCAGATGGCACTTCACTGTTTATGAGAAAAGGATGAATTTCTAGTAGAATATGGCAGACCCTCATCTTCCTCCCTTCACTGTGACCTCCCCAACCGCAGGCTTGCTATTCTCCACAAGCACCAATCTCTTGTCGGCTGCAGTCATTATTTCACACCAGCTTCCACAGTGTATATAAATTTGGAGTCTGGTGCTAGGCATCCGTGGTGGCTGTGGTTCCCATTCCTCTTAGCACCCATAAGCCACCCCACCGCACCCCACCCCACCCCACACATGTCCAGGATCATTTGGCTACCCATTTGCCACCCACCCAGTTTCACCCACGCATCAGTCCCCCAGCTGCAGAAAAAGCTCATTTCCTCCTGCCTTCTACTTTCCTGACTGGTAGAGTGGCAGGATGGGGTAATCGGGAAAAGAATAGGGCCTCCAAGTCAGAAGCACACGGGTTCCTTCCTCCACCTGCCACTTAGTATCAGTGTGCCCCTAGGCAAGTAAGTCTATCTCCCAAGGGCCCTGTGCCTCAGTTTCC
This sequence comes from Myotis brandtii, assembly GCF_000412655.1. Classification (NCBI taxonomy): domain Eukaryota; kingdom Metazoa; phylum Chordata; class Mammalia; order Chiroptera; family Vespertilionidae; genus Myotis; species Myotis brandtii. The sequence continues at coordinate 2,540,634 of NW_005353324.1, read as the reverse complement.
TCACCTGTAAACGAGGTTAGTAAAAGCCACATCCTGCCAGTTTTGCGATGCCTGGAATAAAGGAAGCAGCAGCTGCGGTGGCTCATTTTGCATCAGCGTGGCGAGGATGGTTGAGCCACAATAGGTGAGAACCCAGATGCTTCAGAAAGGTGACCTGCCAGTGGGGCCCCTCACATGACTGGGAGATGCCAGACTGTATCTCTCTCCTCTTATAGGGCGTGTGCTGGTCGGGTGACCCGTCTTTCCAGTCGCCTCACACACCAGGTCTGTGATCACGCGCCCCCCACCCATAGTTGAGCCTGACCTGGAGGCGGCTCATGCGCCTTTCCTGCCCAGCTTCTTGCCACGGACCACACGTCGCATCCCGGCCTCCGGCCCCGCCCCCGCCCCCAGGCGCGCCCCTCTGGCTTGTAGGCTCGGGTGTCTGAGCGGCCGCGCCCACGGGCTCTGCGCGCTAATTGGCTGAGCGGAGGCAGCGGGCGGTCCGGGGCGCACACACCCTCCCCGCGCAGCCAATGGGCGTGTACGCGTCATTGACTGGGCGGCCCGGGAGCCGGCAGCCCCTCAATAAGCCACATTGTTGCACGAAACTCTAGCGCTGGACTCCCGGGCCGCCGCTAGCAACGCCGAGTCACCAAGCCCAGAAGATCTGCGGGCGAGAGCAGTGCGCGCGTGAGCGGGAGAGGTCCGATCCCCCCCGCGGAACCGGGTTGAGATTCTTCCCAAGTTGAGCCCTAGGGAGCCCGTGGCTGAAGTTAGCGCCTTGACAGCGGGGCAGCCCGACACGTCGCCGGGAGTGATTTTTTTGGGAGCCTCCTAGCAGTTGTGACTCCCCAAACCTGATCCTAGAGACCGGAGACCCTTCCGCCGGCGGGCCGTCGCTGTTAGCCTTCTTTGCGGGCCGCTCGGATTCGCCGCTCCCGGTCCCACCGAAGCTGTCTGACCGCGCCGCCCTCCTTCCCCACAAGCGCTCCAGTCTTGGTTTCCCATCTCGGCGCCGTCGGGCCGTGGCAAAATGATCGCCTCGCATCTGCTCGCTTACTTCTTCACGGAGCTCAACCATGACCAAGTGCAGAAGGTGAGTAAGCGCGGGCGGGGGTGGCTGGCTCGCCTCCGGCAAAGTTGTGTGGTCCCCCGCCCGCTCTCCCGGGTCCCCGCCGAAACTCTCCTTCACCTTGCGGGGCCACTCTTCTCCCCCATTCGGGGCGGAGGACGTGGGAACTGTCTCGGCGCCCGGGAAACTCCTGGGCATCAGGAGCCACGTCCGCTAGCCGCGCTCCCTCCCCACCGCTCTGCGCGCGCTCGCGCTTTTCTTCTCTTTTTTTTTCTGGAGGGGCGGGTCACTTGGTCAGGAGTCGTAGATTGATGGGCCCACGTGGGAAGAGCCCCTCTTTAGCTGCCTGAATTCCGGCGAGAGCACGTGGGGAGAATCGTGGCTTGGAGAGCAGGCTCCGCCGCCTCGCGGGGCTGGCGGGACGCTCCCGCGCTAAAGGGCCGCGTTTTGGGGAAGTGGGGTTTCCTTAGGACTTCCACAAGGCCCTGCAGAGGTGGGCTTTGGGGAGAGACTGACCCGGGAGAGAGATGGGAAAGAGAGGGGGGACCCCCCCCCGCCGCGCCCCCTCCCCGGAACTGAGGTGCCCGGAACTGAGGCTCCGCGTGGGGCGTACATCACCTCCCCCAAGCTGCCTCGGAACCGCCCCGCCTTGGGCCCCCAGGGCCCGCCTCCAAATGGGGGGCGGACTTGGGATGTTACTTTTGGTACTTCTGTAAGTTTCTCGGAGAGGACCGACTGCCCCCTCGCCCATCTCCCTGAGATGTTTGTGGTTCCGAAAATCAGCTTTTTCCTGACCTTGGCCCTGACCTGTCTGCCCACTTCGCTCTCAGCGGCCCCCTCCTCCCCCTGCCCCCACCGGAGTCCTATCGGCGGCGCGGTCATTTACATAAGAAAGAGCCTCTGCCCTGGCCGGGAGCCTAGCTCCGCGTGCCTCCGGGTCTGGGTTGGGGGTGGGGCTGGGCTGGGCCCGAGCCGCTCTCACTCTGGGTTGAATAGTTTCTCAAATGCTCTGGATTTCAGGATCGGCTCTCCTGGCCTTGGGCTTTAGCCAGATTTGAGAAGAGGG
>NW_005353324.1:2536073-2538454 GCF_000412655.1 Myotis brandtii | reverse complement strand
GCTGTAAGGCAATGACAGAGCATTGCTCAATTACCTTCTTGAAATTTCTATGTTTTAGTGGGAATGTATTTTTGGAAAAATCTCTTGACATTATCATTTGGTGGGGCAACCTGCTCATACTCCCATTTTGGGGGTCCTGAGAGTAAAGGATAGATGGGGGGGCGGGTACCGTTTGGGTGTTTTTAGAGCCGTGGCAGATGATCACCCAAGTAAAGCATGGCATTTCCCAGCCTCAGCCTGGAGTAGGGAGCAGAGGTTGGCTGTTTGAGTTGAGTTTTACTCGTCGTAGCTACGGCTGTCACTCGCTAACTCCTTCCTGGGACGTGGCCCTGCTCTGCCCTTTAGTTCAGTTTAGTTGAGAACATGTCTGTGAGCTGGCGGGATATTGGCAACTACTTTGGGCTTCTCTGCCCAAGGAGTGAGTTAACACTTGGAAGACTGTCATCCCTTGGCAAGTCCTAAAATACTAAGCTGTTGTATCTTTCATCCAAGCTGGGGGTCTTCTTTGTTGGGCAAATGTCGATCACCCCAGAGGTTTGAATTCTTTTACAAACTCATTTTTTCCCAGCCCAGAGGGAGGAAGTTAGGGAACTGGGGCGTTGTACCACTCCCCGGTCTGGAAGAGGGGGCCATCTCTTTGGAAAGAGAATTAGCCAGGGTATCTGGGAATGAGTTCTAATCTCTGTTTTGTGGTTTTTTAAAACCCCAGGACCCCTGAGCAGGCCACTTTGCCTCTTTGGACTGTCGACTTATTTTTGTAAAATGAGGATGACAACAGCAGCCTTTCCCAGTTAATGGAGTTGTGATGACTAAGCACAGCAATGAGACAATGTCCTTCTTCTAGGCTTCTGTTCTCTACCCTTGCAGCTAGCTTTCTCCTGCCTGTCAAGTGTCTGGGTGTATTTCCTCTAAATTACCAAGGGGGGCAGAGTTGAGTCAGGCCTTTAACTCATCAGGTGTCAGAACCTAAGACTTTGCCTCCTGACTTAGGTGAGCATAGCTGTTTGATTCCAGCTGCAGTTACATAGGAAGGAAGAGAATCAGAGAGAATATTTTGGAAGTATCTTTTCATGTTGTTGCTAGAAGGAAGAATAGGGAGATAAGACATGATTTTAATTTTAGAGTCTTTTGAAAAGGCCTTGATTTGAATTCTGCAGAAATCTCTATCATCTCACATCTTCTGGGTTGTGGTCTGAGGCATGGAAAGCTTAGGTTCACCTGCCCAGAACTAGCCCTGTCAGAGTCACTTGTCTCTTGATGGACAAGCCTAGTGTTTTGTGCCATTAAAAGGGGAGTAAGGGCTATTTGTTCATTTTTGCCGATTGACACTTTGAAAATCAAGAGAAACACAGATAGCATGTGCTGTCTTAAGCTCTTCACATATGTTAATTCATTAACAACTCCATGAAGTAGATAAAGTTGTTAATGAATGCTAATTCATTAATAACTCCATGAAGTAGATAAAGTTATCGGCTGCCTCCTACATGCCTCACTTACTATAATAGGCATGGCTCAGAGGTTGAGTGTTGACTTATGAATCAGGAGTTCATGGTTCGATTCCCAGTCAGGGCATATGTCTGGGTTGTGGGCTCGATCCCCAGTCTGAGGCATGCAGGAGGCAGCCGATCAATGATTCTCTCTCATCATTGATGTTTCTATCTCTCTCTCTGTTTCTATTTCTCTCTCTCCCTTCCTCTCTGAAATCAATAAACATATTTAAAAAAAATAATAGGCTCTATGACTTTAAGTTAAGTGATGTATTATGTGGTTAAATGAGGTACAGTTTGTCTCTTATTCTTTCAACTTGTAACTGAATACTTAGTATCCTAATACTGTCCCTTCCATGCTCAGAAGATAACTGATGGTAGCAGGAATATTTTTCAGCTTTTGCTAACCATTCATTTGTTTTGTATTATCAAACTTCTATTTCAGAGAACTCTAGGAAGCACTTTGTTCTTTATCCCCGAATGAATTAAAATTCCCTCAGAGCCTCCTCAGACAAAGCCAACATTTAAAAACAAAACAAAACATTTTTACGTTCAAAGTTAAACGTTTTCAGCACCCCAAGGAGTTTGAGGGCAGTGAGGGGCCCTTTTCCAGGGGGAATCAAAACAACTCAAACCACGACAGTTTTCTCGAAAAAATCTGGCAGTCAGAGGAAGGAGATCTGAGGCACTAAAAGAACTCAAGAACCCCAGAAAACTGGCTGCCTTTGTTCAGATACTTCTGGTTTATAAGACAACTCTTGATAACAGGTTTCTCATTATCATTGTTGGGTTTTGAAGTCAGCAAGTTTGGTTTGTTTTCCAACACTGTGTGTGTCTGTCTTTGCCTTTCCAAAGCAGTGGGCGAGCGGTAGGGGTGGAGTGGGGGGTGCCGGG
>NW_005353324.1:2523183-2536028 GCF_000412655.1 Myotis brandtii | reverse complement strand
AAATCCCAGAGTTCATTGGCTGCATCTTAATATCACACTCCATGGATCACAGGGCATGCTTCCTTGCACTTGACTGGCTGTTTCTGCCAACTTCTAAAGCAGGTCTCCCCACCTCAGTGCTGTTGACATTTTGGGATGTATAATCTCATGTGAGGGGCTGCCCTACCCTATCTTAGAGCAAGAATTCCACTCCACCCAAATTTACAGGGGCAAAACCTGTTTTTTGTTGTTGTTACTCTTCCTTTAGAGCAGTAGTTTTCAAATATTCATAATGTTTGGAAACATTTTTGGTTGTTTCAAGGAAGGTGGGTGGCAATGTGTTATTACGTCTAATAAGTAGAAGCAAGAGGTGCAGCTAAACATCCTACAATGCACAGGACAGCCCCTCCACAACAAAGACTTTTCTGGTCCAAAATATGTACAGGTTGAGTGAAAAACTGTGTTAGAAGATCATGGTCCGTACCCCCCTCCCCCCCTTCAGTTTCACAGTGGTCATACAGCCAGTTAGCAGCTGCAATGAGCACCATAGCTCTTAGCTCTCAGCGTGCCATGCCATGGGACAGTCATGGTGGGAGTGGCCTTTCACAAAAGATGAATTTAAGGTGAGCTCTGCAGATCCACAGTAACGAGAGGATCTTCATTACCCCTGGCTGAAGGGTGGGCTACCTGGGTTACTGTTTTTCTGTCTTCAACCAGGAGAATGTGAGCAATATAAGCATTCCAGAAAGCCAGTGGGAGAGAAATCTGCTCAGTTGTCCCCAGGAGAGTCTCACCCCGCTGTTGCTGGGGTTTCCATGGAGGCCAGGCCTCTGCCAGGTGTCTGAACGAGGCAGGTGTGTGTGCTGGGTGAACATGAGCTCAGGAGCTTCCATAGCTGGGAGCAAAGAAGAGGGGCCATTGACACCCACTGAGGGACAGTCCAGCAGTCACTGGGAGAGGCTTTGTGGTGAGGTATAGAACCAGGCTCCTTGGGGTTGAATCCTGGCTCATCATGGAACCAGCTGTGTGCACTTGGGCTGGTTAATTTAACCCCTCTAGGCCTGTTCTTCCTCTTGTAAAATGGAGAGTGTCTGGATAACACCTTGATAGGGTTGTTGTAAGGGTTAAATAGAGAGGGTTAAATAATATATGTGCAGCTCTTAGAGCTGTGCCTGGCACATGATCAATACTTTGTGTGTTCAGTATTAGTACATAGAGAAAGATACACTTAGATACCCTACTGCACTATCCATCTGGGCAAGAGCAAGATACCCTACTTCTTTTTTCCCAAGGGCTTTTAGGACATACAGGTTTTCACCCACTTATGCTCTCTGTCTGATGTCGGATTAGAACAGAGGACAGGGAGGGCAGAAGAGTGGAAAGTTCCTAAAGCTGAGGTATAAGGGAGCATCCTCATTGTCCCTTCTCCTGTTAAACCCTTCTCTTCCCTGGACAGAGGAGACCCATCTTTGAGCTCTTCCTCCAATTGCTTTCCTTCTGGTTTTCTGGGGAGCTAGCACCCCTACTGGGGAGTCTCTGGGTCGCCTTGATCTTTGGTGAACCTCAGATTGAAGCATCCTCCTTGGGAAGCCATGAGAGACACAGTTGCATTGAAGAATCACACCATTAGTTCAACCCCTTTCACTGTAGAAACCTAGTCCCCTCCTCGGTGCCCATTCCCCCCCCACCCCTCCAATACCCCAGAGGGCAGAAGGACAGAGGCTCCCAGGGCAGTTGCTGAGGCCACTTTTGCTGGAGTTGGCCAAGGAGACATTTGCCCCTTCTTCCTCACATCTGGCCCTGCCTCTGGCTTCCCATGGGAGAAACTGCCTGAGTTGCCCTGGGCTGTCATAGGTCCAGGTCATGGTAGGTGGTGGTCCTACTGACCCCTGTGGTTTCACTGAAGTGAACAGTCATTCCCACATTCTGTATATATATATATCTGTATTTATTTCAGAGAGGGAGAGGGAAGGAGAGGGAGATAGAAACATGAGTGATAAGAGAGAATCATTGATAGGCTGCCTCCTGCATGTCCCCTACTGGGGATTGAGCCGCAACCCAGGCATGTGCCCTTGGCTGGAATCGAACCCGGGACCCTTCAGTCCACAGACCGACGCTCTATCCACTGAGCCAAGCCTGCCAGGGCCATTCCCACATTTTGTCACATTGGGTGTAGGGTCCCTAGCCATTGTGGGTCTCAGCAGAGAGTTTTGACCCTCATATATAGAATCTGGACTGTCCAGTGTGGCCCCTCCTGTCACTGGGATGTCTGGGGTTCTTGACAGAATCAAGAGGACCCTCTGTGTGGGACCCACACTCTACTCCCCTCATCCCTGTCCAGCCTTTGTCTTGTCTAAACCCAGTGGGGAGTCTTGGCTTTGTTCCCACGGGAACAGAAGCCAAAGAATCCTGTTTCCCCTGAAGTGTTGCCCTCTTTTAGTGGTGGTTGTGCTTTTTGCATTTTCATCTGTGGATCTGTATGCATTTCCTGACACTCCTTTCTTGGAGGGACTTCGACTAAAACTTATCTTGGAATTAATCAAGAGAGTAAATCAGAACCGAGAACCTGGTTGTGGGAGCCCATGGCACCTACCCACCCAGCCTTCCTGCCCCTCCTCACCTTCAGCTCAGCAGCCCCTCCCTGGAGAGGGTCCCTGTTCTTGAAAGGCCTTATTCCCAACCTCTTCCTTCTGGCATCTCCATATTGTCTGATAAAGGAATGAAGCCAGATAAGCCATAGGGCAGCTTTAATTAGGGTTAAATGAGGGCATTTGAAGCTCCCATTTATCCTTTTTCCATTTGAGGGACTTTCCCCTTCTGCTTCCTGCTTCCTCCCCAATTTTCCTGTCTCAACCCCTCCCAGTGAAGCCTTCCAGTCATGTCCCATCAGTTCCTTTCCCCCTCAATTCCCAAAGGTCTTCAAACCACAAAGAGGGCAGCACTTACTCAGTGCAGGGCCCTTTACTATAACTCAGGCCTTCTGCAAACAGCCCGCCAGGGTAGACACTGTTATTACACAGTGTTCAGGTGAACACACCAAGACACAGAAAGGGACAGTGCCTTGCCCAAGGGCAAGTCAGGATGCAAACCCAGGCAGTCTGACTCCAGAGCCCAGGCCCTGATCCCCAGCCTGGGGCTCCCGCGATAACTAGAGATGGCCAGTTGTGTTTCAGCTTCATGGGATTATGAGTCGGGTGCCAGTTGAGAAGGAAGACCATGGGGGTTATCTAGTCCAGCCCTTCATTTTACAGATGAGGAAAAATGTCCCTTAGTGCTGTGCATTGGGGACCAGCCCAAGCTCCAGAGCAAGAACCCCGTTGCTCGGTTCCCATCCTGTTCCTTTCAGCGCCCTTTGTGTAGCACGAGATCTCATCGTTCAGGTGTGGGTTCCCCAAGAAGAGAGGGAGGCTTTGCTTTGTGGCCTGTACCTGGGGTGACCCAATCATTTATATTGTTCAAATTCAGTCACTTTTTTTTGATTTGTTAATCCTCACCCGAGAATAGATTTCCATTGATTTTTAGAGAGAGTGGAAGAGAGGGGGAGAGACAGAGAGAGAGAGAAACGCCAATGTGAGAGAGACACATCAGTTGGTTGCCTCCCGCACTTGCCTGGACCAGGGCTGGGGATCGAGCCTGCAGTCTAGGTATGTGCCATTGACTGGAATCAAACACGGGGCCCTTCAGTCCTCCGGCCAATGCTCTATCCACTGAGCCAAACCGGCTAGGGTCAAACTCTGTCACTTTTTAAAATATGTTTTTTTTATTTATTTAAGAGAGGAAAGAAGAGAGAGAGAGAGAGATAGAAACATCAATAATGAGAGAGAATTATTGATCGGCTGCCTCCTGCATGCCCCACACTGGGTATCGAGCCTTCAACCCTGGGCATGTGCCTTGACCAGGAATTGAACCATGACCTCCTGGTTCATAGATTGACACTCAACCACTGAGCCATGCTGGCTGGGCCAAACTCAGTCACTTTTGAGAGTGAAATGAGGCACCATGAATAGTTATTCTGCCACCACAGTGTAAACTGAGATTGTCCCAGGCAAATGGGTGTAATTGTGGGTGGGTCGGCAGACTGGGAAGGTCTGGGGGCTGACTATGGTGCAGAAACACAGACACAAATGGATTTGGTCCAGCAGGTGGACAGGGGGCACCAGATGGGAGGGGGCTGTCCAGGGGAGACAGAATCTGACCCTTAGGGACCTGGGCTATTGGCCAGGGCAGACAGGTAGATGGAGAGGAAATTGTGTTGCTGCAAGGACTCAGACCTGAAGAATAAGGTCAAGCTCAGAGCCCCTGGCAGTCTGGAGGAGCCAGTTCTTCCCCGTCACCCAAGTTCCTCTGCTCCTTTCTTTGGCACTCCTGTGGTCCCTTGTATGTAACCGTAACAAATACGTCTTGGGCACCAGCTATATCTCGGTACTGAGATAGCTGCTGGCATCACAGATATGCAGTTGGGAACAGGGAGTCAGTGTCTTTAGTCCTTTGGGACCCGTGAGGGTGAGAGACACAAGGTGTCAGAAGTGCCTTGGCGTCATGGCTGGGGAATTTGGGGAGGCATTTGGGGAGAGGCCCTGAAGGACAAACGGGAGTTTGTTAGTCCAGAAGAGGAGAACATTCTAGGCATGGGGTTAGCACATACACTTTTCTAACCTTTGCAAGACAAACACTCCTCAGAATTGTACTGATGTGTGCGACAGACTTTCGAATAACCCATGGACACAGACAATAGGGTGGTGAGGGCCTGGGGTGGGGGGCGGAGCAGTCTATAGGGGGTCAACAGAGAACAAAGGGGACATATGTAATACTTTCAACAATGAAGATTTAAAACTTCTTTTTAAATAAAAAAGATTTAAGTTATTATAAATCTGCATTTTATTACAGTGAAAGAAACTGCCTAATCTCTGCCCTTACCTTCAGTTTGTAATTGTTTGTTGACATATTTGTCTCCCACCAATAGACTGAGCTCCTTGCAGGCAAAGCCTGGGGTTTCCTTGATGCCGGTGTCCTCAGTGCCTGTCCCTGGCACATTCAATTTAGTTCTCATTCAATATGCGTGGGTAAATGAACTGTGCCACTGTCATGCACAACTGGGACATATTATTCCTTTGTACTGCTGCCCCACACTTGGAACAAAATGTTTGAGGGCAGGAGGGTCCCGTGACGGGTGTCCCAAATGCCCATCTCTGGACCCCTGATAGGTGCTGCTGCCCGAGGTCTGTCTGGCTGTAATTTGAGGCAGCTCAGAGCAAGAACTGGAAGAACAGGAAACCCTGTGACTCACAATCGCGCAACAGGATCCTGGAGGAGTGCCTGTCAGCTCCACACTTACCCTGCCACCCAGGGTTGTTAGTACACAGCGCTCAGAGCTGGAGTCTCCCCAAGGTGGCAGGGCGGGCCCTCGTCCCCAGTCAGGGTCCGCCTTGTCCCATCAAAGAGTGTTGTGGCTTATCTATTACTTTTGGTTAGCTGTGTTTCAGAGGACAGGAGCCTTAAAGAATCCAGGATCTGGCCCGGCCAGTGTGGCTCAGTGGTTGAGCATTGACCCATGAACCCAGAAGTCCCCAGTTTGATTCCTTGTCAGGGCACATGCCCTGAGGTGGGCTCGATCCCCAGTGGGGGGTGTGCAGGAGGCAGCCGATCAATGTCTCTCTCTCATTGATATTCCTCTCTCTGTCTCCCTCTCCCTCCCTCTCTAACATCAATAAAAAACATTTTAAAAACCAATAGAATCCAGGACCTGCCATGTCTTTTCCTCCCCCACTCATCTTTTTGCTGCTCTTTGCACAGCCTTTGTCTTCTCAGGAGTCTGAAGGCATTATTAGAGTTTTCTTTCTTTTCTTTTCTTCTCCCTCCGTCCTTCCTTCCCTCCTCCCCTCGCCTTCCCTCCCTCCCTCTCTCTCCCCTTTTCTTCCTTCCTTCCTTCCTTCCTTCCTTCCTTCCAAAGGGAGATGGAGAGAGAGAAACAATCGATCAGTTGCCTCCTGCACGCACCCTGACCAGGAATTGAACCCACAACCTGGGCATATGCCCTGACTGGGAATGGAACCAGCGAACTTTTGGTGCATGGTACTATACCCAACCAACTGAGCCACATTGGCCACAGTGACATTATTATTAATGAGGTCACTGACAGCAGTTACCTGGCTTTCCTAGGATGCTTACACCTGTGCCCCAGGTTAGGGCATTCACCTGGCCACCAGATGTGTGGGTCCTGCCTTGGTTTCCTCAGATTTGTAGTAAAACACTGGCAAAGGAATTACACAAAAAATATGAAATTCTTTCTTTAAATTTTTTTAATTGACTTTTAGAGAGAGAGGAAGGAGAGGGAGAGATAAAAACATCAATGTGAGAGTGAGACATCGATCAGCTGTGCATGGGATGATGCCCAACCAACTGAGCAACACTGGCCAGGGCTGAAATTCTTTCAAAACTAAGTTGCAAATAGGTGTGAGCACATAGTCATTGGAAGGCCATGTGTGACTGCATTTAGATTATGGCTCTCCCTTCTGGTTTGACCTCTCTTGAACTCTGAACTCCTTTGGCTCTCTGACCATGCATAGTGGGTAGACTAGGGCTTAGTCAATGCCTTGCCCTTGTTTCTTCCTACATTTTTATTAATTATTTATTTATTTTAAAATATATTTTTATTGATATCAGAGAGGAAGGAGAGGGGCAGAGAGAGATAGAAACAGCAATGATGAGAGACATGACTACTGGAGATGGAATCCACCACCTGGGTATGTGCATTGACCAGGAATTGAACCAGTGACCTCTCAGTGCATGAGATGATGCTCAACCAACTGAGCCACACGGGCCAAGGTGATGTAAAGATATCTTAGATTTCCAATGGTGATAACATACAGATACCGTCAATACTAATGTGATTTACTGACTGCATTTATTATTGGAAAAATAATAAGTTTAGAGAAAATAAAGGTGTAATTTTTTTCCATCTGAGTTCACAGATCCTATGAATTCCATCTAAGGATTCTTTGGGGATGCCAGACCCAAGTTAAAAACTCCTATTTATTGTATAAAGCCATGGAGATTTTGGGGTTTGTAAGTTCCAACAGCACCTAGCATTAATTAACCTAACACATTTGTTTATCTGATTTGGCCTAGAAAGGGGCACCTCCCTATACAAGGAACTGGACCTTCATGCAAAGTTACAAATGTCCATCTCCTAATGCTCAGAATTGTGATGTTATCTTAAATAGAAAAGAGACTTTGCAGATGTGATTAAATTAAGGATTTTGAGATGGAGAGATTATTCATGAGTGTCCAGGTGTGCCCAAAGTTATTACAAGGCTCATTACAAGAAGGAGACAGGAGGATCAAAGACACAGTGGTAGGAGATGTGATGCCAGAAACAAGAGGTGGGAGTGATTTGATAAGGGACCATGAGCCAAAGAATGCAGGTAGCTTCTAGAACTGAAAAAGAAAAGGGAAACAGATTCTTCCCTGAAGTCTCCAGAAAGAACTCAGTTCCACTGATACTTTGATGGTAAAATTCTGACCTCCTGTAAGAAGAAATTTGTGTTGTTTTAAGCTACTAAGGTTGTGGTAATTTGTCACAGCATCAATAGGAAGTAAATACATGTATGTTATACCATTCCACTTTAAAAACATTTTTGCTATCCACTTATCTACATTTACACAATGGAATACTATGTAAAAAAGAAGGACCTCTTACCCTTTGAGGCAATAGAGAAGGTCCTGGAGATTGTTATGCTAAGTGAAATAAGCCAGTCAGAAAATGACAAACATCACATGATCTCATCTATATGTGGAATCTAATGAACAAAATAAACCGATGAACAAAAAGATCCAGAGACATTGAAGCATGCAATGTACTGATGTATTTTAGAGGGAAGGGGGGTGCAGGAAGAGATCAACCAAAGAACTTATAGACAAACTAGAGGCCCAGTGCATGAATTCATACACGGGTGGGGTCTGGCCAGCCCGGCTCCAGTAGGGCCTGTCGGGAGGAGGAGACAGCGGGAGACAGGATCGCCAGATCAGTGCCAGGCTGGCTTCGGGGAGGGGCTGCAGGAGGTTGGCAGGCTGGTTCCACCCCTCCCCACCCTCCCATCGGGCTGGCAGTGGGCGTCGCTGGCAATATATATATATTTACAAAGGACAGTTCTCCTTGAGTTGGTCATTTTGATTTCATTGGTCTGTAGCAAGAGGCACAGCAAGTCTGGGCAGCCAGACTTTCTCCTGACATTAACCCTAGAGAGAATTGACTGGCCAGTGAACAACAGTGCAACTTTACTCAGTGGGGTGATCTTTATGATCCTTCCTTCCCATGATCCCTTGATTAAAAGTGATAGGATTAAATCATACTAATTACGAAGACATTGCATTTAGTAGGTAATGTTATATAGTGATGGTGAGTAGCTTTCTGGTCCTAGAATTCATAATCTCCTTCCAGGATCTTGGGCTTGCCCACACCTCTGAACCTTTTCATATGATCTCCCTACTGTCTCCAGATCTACACATATCTACTGACTTATATATGTGTATGTTCTTAACCCAGAAGCAAGTTCCCCTGAATGCTGGCCTCACAGACCACTTATTCATACCTGTGACACTTCCCATGGGGGGCCTGACATTGTGCTTGCCTTTGTTATCTACTGAAACCCATCCCTCCATTTCAGAGACATTTATTGGGTCTATAATATGAGCTGAGTTTTGTGCTAGCTTGTAAAGTTCTAGGGCAGTGATGGTGAACCTTTTGAGCTCGGCGTGTCAGCATTTTGAAAAACCCTAACTTAACTCTGGTGCCGTGTCACATATAGAAATTTTTTGATATTTGCAACCATAGTAAAACAAAGATTTATATTTTTGATATTTATTTTATATATTTAAATGCCATTTAACAAAGAAAAATCAACCAAAATAATGAGTTCACGTGTCACCTCTGACACGCGTGTCATAGGTTCACCATCACTGTTCTAGGGAATAGGAACCTTGATTTCTTTAAAAATGTATTTTGTGTGTGTGCATTGTTATTGTTGTACTATCTATCTCCAGAATTGATTTCTTTTAAAATTATGTTCCTGTATACCATTGTGCTTTGCATAAACTGGTTTTCGATAAAGGCTATAAAATGGGAGAAGCTGGGGTCCCAGCAGTGGTCAGTGACTCAGGGGTTAGATGTTGAAATTTAAGGTTTCTTCTTCACTTCCCTTGGAAATCGCCTTAGGTATTCAAGGTGGGATTTACAGTACTTTACATAACAAACTGTCAAAGTTGGAATAGTGCTCTTTTCTACATATAAATAGTTTGATCAGGACCATTTTCTCACTGGGACTCAGGAACCAGGCAGTAGCCACCAGCCATTAATAGGAATCAGCCTGCAGGATGACATGGGCCCTTCTGGACTTGTAGTAGGATTGCCATTTATTGTTTTTTTAAAAAAATATATTTTATTGATATTTTACAGAGAGGAAGGGAGAGGAATAGAGAGTTAGAAACATCGATGAGAGAGAAACATCGATCAGCTGCCTCCTGCACACCCCCTACTGGGGATGTGCCCGCAACCAAGGTACATGCCTTTGACTGAAATCGAACCTGGGACCCTTCAGTCCGCAGGCCGTCGCTCTATCCACTGAGCCAAACCGGTTAGGGCGCCATTTATTGTTTTTAACAGTAGAGTAAGGTGTGTGGGGATCCAGATTCTAATCTCAAGTGTGTAGCCTCGGGTCAAGCCTACTCCCTGGCCTCAGTTTCTTTGCGATCCCTTTCTAGATCTCACCCCCAGGCCATTCCTTCCAGGGCTTCCGAATACCTGGCAGGGGCTGTGTCTGTACACTTTGAAGTGGAGCCTCCCCAGGGTGACCTTCTCTCCCTCCATTCCTTGCATTGTCGCTGTGACATGATTTCCTCTCCATTTAGTGCTAGTCTGGAGGAAAATGTGGGCCCTTGAGGAGATGGGCTTCCCACTTGGGATGCCAGCCTATTTCATAAGGAGTTTAGGGTTAATTTCCCTTTAGAGCTCTTCCTGCCTCTATCCATAATTTTGTAGAGGAACTGTGTGTTACGGGAAGAAAGAAAGCCAAATTGCCCCAATAAGGAAGTTTTAATCTCCTCAATATTGCTAAGTAGATGTCCTCTGAAACTTCTATCTCTTTCTCTTTAGTGCACACCCTTGTCCATGCAGGCAGGTGGCCTTCCCATACCTCAGCCAGGCTTTGTTTCTGGCCTACCTCTGTTTCCCCAGCCTGGAATGACCCCTCCTTTCCCCTTTTCTCTCCAGGAGAGATTTAAAGAGAAGTGACTCAGGGTAATAGGCCACACACCCACCACAGAAAGAGAAGGGACATTTTGGAGAAACAGCCTCTTTTTGTTAATCCTGAATGTGACTAAATAGTTAAGAAATGTCTTTCATCCTCTAAGGGTGCCAAGGGGACTCTGGGAGAGAAAGGAGAAGGGGTGCAAATAAAAGAGGGTTTATAGAGCTTTACTACATTCCCTACCCCATTTATGCCAGTGACTCTGTTGTGTAGGGCTCTGCATCCCTACATATTGAGGAAATGAGCTCAGATGGAGAGTGACTCATCCAATATTACACACCTATACACATGCTAGAGGCAGGATTTGAACACTGATTTTTCCGGTGCCACACTCTGCACTTTACCACCAGCAGCTACAAAATGAAGTTTGGCCTGAATGATTCTGCTTTGATAATTCCCAACAAGTACAAGGTTTGTCTTTCCATTCCCAGCACCCAGGACCAACCATTTCACCCTTAGCCTAATATCTTAACTATACGGACTTTCAAAGACCCCAGGCAGAAAAGTGGTAAAAACGACCTTGAGCAATGTTGGCCAGAACACAGCCCACCATTATCACATTATTAGCTTGGTGTGTATCAACGCAAAGAGAGGGGAAGATGTTCTACAAGGTTTGTCTTTCCATTCCCAGCACCCAGGACCAACCATTTCACCCTTAGCCTAATATCTTAACTATACGGACTTTCAAAGACCCCAGGCAGAAAAATGGTAAAAACGACCTTGAGCAATGTTGGCCAGAACACAGCCCACCATTATCACATTATTAGCTTGGTGTGTATCAACCCAAAGAGAGGGGAAGATGTTCAATCACCCAGCCCTAAAAGCATCAATTTGGTTAGTTTGAAACAGATCTTTGGAATTCTTAGTTTCTTAAAAAAACTCCTCGTGTCATTCTGATAGGCAGCCAAGTTGGGAACTCTTATCCCAAGTGGCAGCATGAAGACTAAAACAGAAGTTACCAGAAAATAGATTTATCTTAGACTGAGGAAAAGCTTCCTAACAAATAGAGCTGACCAATAATAGAAACTCACTAACTTAGAGAGGTAGTGAGCCTCTTAGCTTGGAAGCATTCAAACTCAGGCCCGACGACTTATTGGGGTCAGAGAGACAAACCAGACAGACTGGAATGCTGTCTGCGTTTAGTGGAATTAAAGTTGTTTCCCCCAGGGCCTTTCCTTTCTAAGAGTGAGTATTTTCCAGTCAGAGTCCTCCTGTCCCGAGCACATTTGTTATCTCCTAAATGACTTTCTCCCATGACTTTGGGCTCGGTGCTCCCTCCCTCTGGCTGCACTGTGGGCGAATGTTGGCAGGATTCTGCAAAGTGCATTCACTTCCTCCCCATTCCGGGAAAACTTTCTTTGTATGGAGGCTGCTTCTAGTTTCTGACTTCTGCCTCCCTTGGCCACCCTTCACCCAGCACAGCCGTGCCCGCCATGGCTGGGTGGGCCCCAGTGGTGTGTTTAAGAAGCTGTGACATTAGGTAATTAATCATCCCTCCCTGAATAGCCTAATAAATTCAGGGAGGATACACCATCATGTTGTGCAAGAGGGGAAGTTTGGGCCAAGGTGCTACAGTCGCATTTTTCACAGCCGTTTCATATCCTTTCTTAGTTTCATGTGACAGAGAGGAAATTAAGGCCCTGAGGTCATCCAGGAAACCAGAGGGCAGAGAGTGTCCATACTAAGAGGACCCAGAGGACAGGGGAGGGTGCTGGTCCAGCGGCCTGGCTTTAGAGCCAGATGTACCTCACTTATAGCTCTGCCCCTCACCACCAAGTGACCTGTTACAAAAGGACAAAAATGCCTGGTCAATGTGGCTCAGTGACCTATGAACCAAGAGATTACAGTTCAATTACTGATCAGGGCACATGCCCGGGTTGTGGGCTCAATCCCCAGTAGGGGGGATGCAGGAGGTAGCTGATTGATCTTTCTATCTCTCTCTCCCTTCCTCTCTGAAATTAATAAAAAAAAAAGTATCACACACACACACACACCCCCCCCAAAAGGACAATGGAGGTCAAATCAGTAAAGCCATAGGTTGGTGTCTTGCAGGTAAAGGCTTGATAAACTTTAGCTGATAATAAACTATCATCATTTTCATCTGTCATTGAACACTGAAAGATGATTATAATCTATTGGGCAAGGGAGATCATGATTGAGGAAAGGTTTACTGTTTAACTTGTTAGAGTTTTTGATGGTTAACGATGAGGAGTATCGGCTGGTTTTCCAACAAACCTTGTCAGAGCTTACACATCAAAGTTAAACTAAGAATGGTCACTGTAGAATTGTGGCCACTCCATCTTTGCTTTCTTGTGAACGCAAAAATGTGATGGTATAACCTCTTAGAAGGTGGTATAGCAAGCATGTCAAACTCTCGGCCCACAACTAATATTTTTGCTGCCCAGGCAATATAACAATATGTAAGAAACGTGTTTTTTTAAAAAATATATATACTTTTATTGATTTCAGAGAGGAAAGTAGAGGGAGAGAGAGATAGAAACATCAATGATGAGAGATAATCATTGATCAGCTGCCTCCTGCACGCCCCCTACTGGGGATTGA
>NW_005353324.1:2509268-2523105 GCF_000412655.1 Myotis brandtii | reverse complement strand
TAGTCTTGTACTGACTTGTTTGGTGTGCGCAACAGGAAATATTTCGCTTTCGGAGAACAAGAAAAATAGGTTTATTTGCGTTACGCTTATTAATTTGTGCAGTTATTCAGTGTCTGGTAAGTTAATGTTCAAGAAAAAATATTAATTTTTATTAAAATGTTCTATTATTTTATGTTAACGACTACTCATTTATTTCAGCCCTTTGTATTCAGCATGTCTCTATCGAAATAAACCTATGTTTCTATGAAAATTGAAGCTTTTGTTTTTTTTGCGTCCCACATAAACTTAAACTTCGATTATTTGGCCCATGTTAACCTTTGAGTTTGACATGTTTGTGGTACAGGCTCTTCTCTCCCATGCAGGAACTCTCCTGCTTCCTTCTGACTTGCCAGGCCAGCCCTATGGGCTGTGCCCGCGCCTGCTTGCTCTTCGTGTCTGCATCCAGGGGTTGGTGGCAAGAGAAGATGACCTTTTGTTTTATTTTATTTTATTATTTAAAAAAATATATATTTTGATTTCAGAGAGGAAGGGAGAGATAGAAACATCAATGATGAGAGAGAATAATTGATCGGTTGCCTCCTGCATGCCCCCTACTGGTGATTGAGCCCAAAACCCTGGGCATATGCCCTGACTGGAATCAAACCATGACCTCCTGGTTCATAGGTCAATACTCAACCACGGAGCCACATCAGTGGGACAGAAGATGGCCTTTTAATGGGTGTGGTTAGCCTAATGCCTCCTGCATGCCCCCTACTGGTGATTGAGCCCGCAACCCTGGGCATATGCCCTGACCAGGAATCAAACCATGGCCTCCTGGTTCATAGGTCAATACTCAACCAGGGAGCCACACCAGTGGGGCAGAAGATGGCCTTTTAATGGGTGTGGTTAGCCTAAATGTCCCACAGTGCCATTTGGCCTGTATAGACGTGCTGTTGTCCAACAGAAGAGGGACATTCATCTAGCGGAGTGGACAAGAACACAGATGAGCCGAGTGCCCAGTCGAATCTTGGCTTGGCTCTTTGTGTTTATGTGACTTTGGGCACAGTTCCTTTCCCTCTTGGTAGAAGGTGGTTATAACACTACTTATCTCACAGAGCTGCTGTGAGAACTAAATGACTTAATGGGTGTGAAACCTTGAGAATAGTGCCACGTAGGGTTTGCTGTTATGACTATTGCCCATGAGGGCATCCCGGGCTATTCCTGGATGTGGCCTGGTGTTGACCTCTGTCTGGTGGTCCCAGACTTTGTACATTCACACCAAGATGCTTAAGCCATGAGGCAGTGTTGCTGGACCAAGCCAGGTGTCATTGGATCTGGAACAGGCAGCCTCTGCAATGATTAAAGTTGTCCTGGGCCCGGGGTCACCAGGGATGTGTCTCCCAGGCACTAACAGAGAGGGGACTTGTCTGAAGCTATACCTTTGACTTCCTGGTAAGCCTCAAACAACATTGTGGGGGAGGCCAGGCCCCCTCAGGAGCACCCTGGGACCCCACATCAGTGACCCAGCTCGGGCTGAGGCTGGTGCCACACAGCCTGGGAGGCTGAGGCAGACAGTGGGCTCAAGGCAAGTAAGGTGCCAGGAGCCTAAAATCAGAAAACAGAATGGACAGTTGGATTCTTCCTGATTTAGATTGGTGAACTTACTCTGGGGCAGCTCTTTAATAAATGCTGGCAACAGGGAGTTCTGGGAAATCCTCATTTCTGCAAATTGGAAACGCAACATGACAAGCCGGACCTCTCTGCTGGCTGCGGAGGGAGAGGAGTGGCTAGGGCCTTTATCACTTCTCTGCTCCTACTCACCCTTTCCCACCCCAGGGGAGGATGGTGGCTGCCGATTTTGCTGTATTATAACCACATGGCCATCGTGAGGAGGGGTAGGCCAATTCATCAACGCCTTCACCTTGCTTACAGCTGCTCTTAGCATTTTATTCCAGACTCTGATCTTCACCTTGTGGGATTTTATGAGAATGGTGAATGATGAGTACTGATCAGGATATTGGAAATGATCTCAGGAGGCCACTCTCATTATTCTACAGGGGCAGAAACATTATTCTACAGGCCCAAAGAGAAGGACATGCACAAACCCATAGGGAATTAGGATACGTCCAGGAAGAGAGCAAATGCGAGTAAGGAGACACAAGGGATTGTCCTTTTCTTAAAGGATTAAACACCCCTTGCTGTTTCTCTGGAAATCCTAGGCTGTGTTTGTTTAAAAGGAAATCCAAGAAGACCTGACTCAAAAGGCTGGAAACTATAACAGGCTATAATATTATTAGGACTTTGGGAAAGCTAATAAAAATGTATGCTTCTTTGTCAGACTTGGGTAAGGGTGAAGGGCAAGTGGGCACCGACCTGTGTTACCATCTGGAATAGCAGTGGTGGTCGTCATCAGCCAAGCTTTGCCTTTGGGAATCCTGGAGTTTCAGAGTTGGGAGGAGCAGGGTTCCGTCTGGTCCCTCAGTTTGCTGATGGGACTGGGAGGCCCGCCCTCTTCACACCTTGAGGGCACAGCTGGGGCCTGGTCCAACGTTCCTGATTCTCTAGCCCCACCCTCCATGGCCAGCAGCCTCCCCTGTCGTGTACACTGTTGCTGAGAACAGGGATATTGTGGCAACCTGTATGCCTTCTTGGATGGATTTCTATCCAATCTTTTCCTAGTAGGAGAAAACGGAATATTTATGGCCAAAGCAAACAGGTGCTTCCAAGAAGGAAACTGTGTGAGAAGGACTCCTGATGCTTCTCCTGGTTTTAAATCTGGGAAAAGTTCATGTAAATTTATGTTGGAAACAAGATCAATGAAATAAATATGGAAAGTTGCCTCTGAGGGGAAGAGAGGTTGCATAACTACCTATGTGGAGTCTCTACTGTGCATCAGGCATTGTGTGAGGCTCCAGGGATGCAGGGAGCAGAAAGACGTGGCTCTTCTTGCCCTTGGTGCTTATATTTGGACACTATTAAATATATATTAACAAATTGCGGATGGTTTTGTGAAGAGAAAGGTCTGAGTTCTTAGAATAATGGGAGACCTGACTATTTTGTTGGGAGAAGGCCTCCATGGAGAGAGGTTTCAAAGATTGGTAAGAGATCCGATGGCAGCTGAAGCATGAGGTAAGGAGCGTAGGGCCCTTGTGAACAGGCTCCAGGGTAGGAAGTGTGAATTGGGTGAGTTGGGGACTGAACTGAGGATAAAGTCTGCACAGGAGTGAAGAGACACGAAATGAGATTAGAAGGTGGGGGGAGGCCAGACCCTAATCAAACCATGACCACCTTCTGGCCCTTTAAATACAGTTCCTCATGTTGTGACCCAACCATAAAATTATTTTCGTTGCTACTTCATAACTGTAATGTTGCTACTGTTATGAATCGTAATGTAAATATCTGGTATGCAGGATGGTCTTAGGCGACCCCTGTGAAAGGGTCGTTCGACCGCCAAAGGGGTCGCGACCCACAGGTTGAGAACCGCTGCTATAGGGCCTAGGAAGGGTTTCCAAGGAGTTTGGTTCTAATGGATAACCATTGAAAGATTTTAAGCAGGGGAACAATAGCCAAGTCTGCTGGGGGTGGAAAGTGGATGGATGAGATAAAAGTAGAATTGGGGATTGTGTAAGTCCAGGCAAGAGGTGACGGCTGCTTGGCCTAAATTGAGGGGTGATAGGATTGGCATGACTGGCCTTGTGAGGTGTGTGTGGGGGAACAAGAGATGAGGGTCAGTAAAGACCTCCGGTTCAAGGGATGTCTTAGACATTAACACTCAATCTTTCTGAAAAGAATTCTCCTTTTCCCTAATAGCCCTTTCCTCCAGAAATAAAATTAAACCTATTTTTTCTAATTTCAATTTTTAGTTCAGTTTCTTTTAAAATATAAAGTCCTAAAAAACAGATTCTGGTTAAATGGTCTTACATAATAACCTTCTGTTTATGACAGATTTTATTCTTTTGAAGGGCTGAGTGATGTTCTATGACATAGATGCATACCGTACTTTATTGAACTTATAGGTGTCTATCCTTGTTTTCCCCCTTCTGCAGGTTGACCAGTATCTCTATCACATGCGTCTTTCTGATGAGACCCTTCTGGAGATCTCTAAGCGGTTTCGCAAGGAGATGGAGAAAGGGCTTGGAGCTACCACCCACCCCACTGCTTCAGTGAAAATGCTGCCCACCTTCGTGAGGTCTACTCCGGACGGGACAGGTACTGCCCTTTGGGGCTGCGTGGTGGAGGGCATGGCTCTGGCTGCTCCATTGCTGGTGGGATATTTGGATGGCTTTGCTCAGGGACCTAGAGAACTGTATATCAGTGAAGGTTCTTTGGTTTGAGGCCTCAGAAATCAACACTGGCTAATTTAAGCATACAGGGAATTTCTTATTTTTTAAAATATATTTTATTGAATTTTTACAGAGAGGAAGTGAGAGGGATAGAGAGTTAGAAACATCGATGAGAGAGAAACATCTATCAGCTGCCTCCTGCACACACCCCGTTGGGTATGTGCCTGCAACAAAGGCACATGCCCCGACCGGAATCGAACCTGGGACCCCTGAGTCCACAGGCCGATGCTTTATCCACTGAACCAAACCAGTCAGGGCAAGCATACAGGGAATTTTAACGAAGTCTGTGGGATGGGTTAGTCAGGAAGACTGGGAAAGCAGGCAGCCTTGGCAGTTAAGGCAGAAGTATATCCTTGTCAGCCCAACCGGGGCCTCTCTGTCAGGTATTTGTTTCTCATTCGTGTGCTGAGAAAGGCTGCTTGGCTCAGTTTGTGATTTTATGGTCCTGCTGAGATTCTACTCAACGATGGTCACGAACAACAAACGTGCCTAAGATGGTCATGGCCATGGGCCACGCTATCTCTGGCCCACCTGACTGGCACATTCCAAAGTCTTGCTGGAGAAACAACATGGTACAGATTGTCCTAGATTGTTCTTGAACTCCATGAAAATAGAATATTACAAGTCTGAATAAACCTAGGAGAATGTGAAGAGCCACAGTGCATATCAAGGTATTAAAGGCTCTGAACTTGTGCAATGAGAATTGGTCAAGCTTTGTTTAAGCCCCTTATTTGGATACAGAATTCCTGTTTCATGGTGCAGCACCCAGCAGATCGAATCAAACTGGAGCAAAGGGCCACGGTGGATTGAAGTTGGAAGGTGGGCTGGGGCTGGATCACAGAAGGCCTTGCATGCCTGCCTAAGACATTGAGTCTTTCTTCAGTCTGCACTGGGGAGTAGCTGAAAGGTTTTGAGGGATGGGAGAACTGTCTTGGTGTAGCAGGTAGCATCAGCAGTACATGCAGAGTGTGGGAGGGGTGAAGCAGCCGGTAGAGCACAGGACAGTGGCGCAGGTGGGATATGGCGGGCAGGGCTCAGAGAGGATTGAAAGTGATGCCAGGATGTTGGGCCCCGCTGTCTGGGGATGGCAGCATCCTCAGAGAAGAGAACAGAGCTAAGTTGTATCACACAGATTGTTTCATTTAACCTCCATTTTAGAGATGAGGTATCTGTGGGGCCATGAAGGGTGAAGGGTGTGGGACAGCTACCCACTTCTAGAGGGTGGGAGAAAGAGCCCAAGGAGCAGCTGCCAGGGCAGTGGGAGAACCAGGAAGTCTGAATACTTGAGGGAGAAGAGAGCCAAGAAGCCGGACACTAGTGAGGCATTTGCAGAGAAGGCCTGAGGATGGGGGTGGGGAAGGGCGTGGGACAGGGCTTGCTCACACGCCACGTGCCTTCGGTATTTCCATGTCCATTTCCAAGCCCGTGTCCTTGAGGCTTATGTGCCTGAAAACCTCTAAAGGACCTAGTTTGTCTAACAAGACTTTGTACCTTTCTGTGATTACTAAAATAAGTATGTGTTTGCCAAGGCCTTGGGCCCAGCCTGGACCTGAGGGTGTGACCTTGTTCAGGATTGTTCTCTGTGTGTGTCTGAGCCCTTCAAAGAGCTCCTTGAGTGAGGGCCTCCCCTAGTTCTTGAGTATCCCTCATATGCCCTCGGTATTGGCACGTTTTTGGTACCTGCCGCTCCCTCTGACTGGTGGCCACACCTGTTTCTATTGTTTCTATTTGACATTCTGATAAATTTACCTTCTTAGGACCAGAAACCTTGTCTTTATTTCAGGCATTAGCACTAAACCAGTACCCAGAATATTTACTAAATCTATAGTATGGGTAAGGGCTTTTCTGAACTCTTACGTGCATTAACTCATTTACTTTTCACTAGACCCTACAAGGAAGTAGGTACCAGTTTTATCTATAATTTTTTCAGGTGAGGAATTTGAAGCTTGGATGATCAAATAACTCGCCGAAGGCCACAGAGATAATGAGGGGCTGAGTCAGGGTTCAAACTCATCTATGCCACAGGTCAGGCATCAAGACCGCACGGATCCATCCTGTATGTGAGCACGAGCAGAGAGCACAGCACATGCTCAGCTGAGATTTTTTAAAATGTATTTTTATTGATTTCAGAGAGGAAGGGAGAAGAAGAGAGAGATAGGAACGTCAATGATGAGAGAGAATCACCGATCGCCCTCCCCCTGCATGCGCCACACTGGGGATTGAGCCCGCAACCTGGACATGTGCCCTGACCACGAATTGAACCATGACCTCCTGGTTCATAGGTCAACGCTCAACCACTGAGCCACCCTGGCCGGGCCCAGCTGAGGTTTTTTGAAATCAGGTTGGGTTTGGATGCCTGGCTTGTAGTACAGGCAGGTGAATAAGTTTGCTGGAGAGCACTAGGTATGGGACAGGCTCTTTTTCTTCTCACTGCTTTCCTGAGATTGTAGGCACAGAGACGTCCCTCTGTCTCTTGAAGTTAGCACTGATTGGTCATTGGTCTCCTTCCTTGACCTCAGGCAGAGTCCTGAGAGCCCATCTGCATTTGGCCTCTGTGAATGTGAGTTGCCTGGACTAAGGATGGGACCCAGAGGCTGACTCCTGCAGCCTTCTGGGGCTGAAGGGTCAGGGGCAGGACTTGGCTGCCTCACCTCCTTTCCATGCAGGAACAGTAGGACTTGACATGACTTTTATGAAACCCAGAGTGCCTATTTATTTATTTATTCATTCATTTATTTAAATCTTTATTGTTTTGTTTTTTTAAAATAATTCTTTATTGTTGAAAGTATTACATACTTTTCCTTTTTTCCCCCCATTGACCCCCTCCAGCCTGCCCCCACCCCAGGCCTTCACTACCCTATTGTCTGTGGAGGGTGCCTCTTTATAATCACAAATTCTACAGTGTAAATGGAGATGATGGTGTATTGGAATACTGTGTATTGATGTTTGATTCTCTCTAAGCAGAGCAAGTGCCCCCTTAAAGAACTGGAGACCAGATGGTAGGAAACCCAGGCCCCCAGCCCCTTGGTTTTTCACTTGATGAAGGGTTCATGGCCGAGCTCCTCACCCCAGCTCTCTGGGACTCAGCCTTTTCTCCTTTGTAAAGTGAGAGGTGGACCCAGCAGACACGATCTCTTCTGCACATGTACTAGAATTAGCGTGTTTGTGTATTTATGCACAAAGTTGCTTGAAAGAATGTAAAGAGGGAAACTCCCGGATGCCCACCAGTTGAGTACTGGCCAATTAATGCAGAAAACAGCCCTCTGCGACCCATCCTAAAGCACGAGATAGATTTACTGTCTCTCTATTCTGTAAAGTCATGTATGTATGTGCATGTGCACAGGTGTATGAAGTTTCAAGCACATGTCCTGAAATACCGATACTGGTTATCCTGGGATGTGAGGTTAGCAATAACTAATTAAGTTGAAAATGTGTGTATATGACAACTCAGCAATTCCACTTCCAACTATACCTTGAGCAAACTCCCATATGAACCCAAGGAGACACGTCCACGAATGCTCATAGCAATGATGCTTATCATGACAGCATTTGGGAAAGTTTACGGAATATCCATGTGTTGCAGTCTATACAGCACCGTGCATAAATGAGCATATATAAAATGGGTACATCTAAAAAACAATGAGTGACACATTGTAGAAGAACGTGAACCTCGTAGTAGTTGAATGTCAATGAAGAAAAAAAAAATCCCCCAGAGCAATGCTATCCATTGCTTATGGACATGCACACATAAGATTATTTAAACTGGGAAATGTCCACCAGATACACGACAGGGGCTGCCTCTGGAGAGAGCAATGGAACTGTGGAGGGCAGCATGAGACTATGTAATTGAAACTCTTCTCACTGCTTTCCTGAGATTGTAGGCACAGAGACGTCCCTCTGTCTCTTGAAGTTAGCACTGATTGGTCATTGGTCTCCTTCCTTGACCTCAGGCAGAGTCCTGACTGGTCCACATCAAGGTTTTCAGCCTTATGTTTTGTTAGTTGGGGCTGTGAGTTATGAAATGACAGCAAGGGCCAGGGACACTTCAATAGATAAAACCTATCAAACATGAAAATTCTGAAGAGCTCTCAAACAAAGACCAAATAAAGCAGAAGTGCCTCTAGGACCATAGCTGGGGCCAGAGCGGGATTTTCCCTATATACTCCATTAACAAAACATCTTCATTCAACTCTGTTTTATAGATTGGGGTCCTGTATTTTTAAAAATGAAAATTCTTGCCCGGCCAGCACAGCTCAGTGGTTGAGCATTGACCTATGAACCAGGAGGTCAGGGTTCGATTCCCAGTCAGGGCACATGCCCAGGTTGTGGGCTTGATCCCCAGTGTGGGTTGTGCAGGAGGCAGCCAATCAATGATTCTCTCTCATCATTAATGTTTCTATCTCTTTCTCCCTTCCTCTCTGAAATAAATGAAAATATTTAAGAATAGAAAAGAAAATTCTCTTTTGTTTATGGTTGGCCCAGGAAAGTGCTGAGAGGAGCAGAGCGTGTGGAACTGTTGCCTTTCTTCCCCCTGGATGTAGCCACACAGCCCAGGGGGTCTTGCTGGGGCATCTGTGTCCAGAGCCTGGGCCTCAGTCTGGGCTATGCTGCTGTTATTGGTGATTCTATCCCTCGAAGGCCAGAGGCCTTTGCTCAAGTGGTGTCTACCCCACACGGGCTTACTCAGAACCTTTCTCAGCCCATTCCTTTCAAGGATTTCTTTTTAAGTCTGGGGAATGAAACCTTGGATCTAAATCTCTGATCTAGAGGGACCTAATCTTTAAATCAGTGGCTCTCTAAATTTTCTGAACTACATACTCACAGCCAGAAACATGTAGGTATAAATATTGATACACATTTCTGGGACCAATGTTTATTCTTGAATGTGATGCAGCCAGATCTCTTGCCTTCTATTCTTTAAAAAGTTGCTGATTACGACCCACAACATTGTTTTCAGCTTGCAGTTGGAAGGCCACTGCCTTCTGTGCTCCTCACCAGCTTTGTCTTAAACGGGCATCTGTAAAATTGGCTGCTTCTTGGTTTCAGGACAGTGTGTGGTGAGGGGTGAAGATCAGAATTCTAGGTTTCAATGGGGTTGAATTCAAGCTGCGTGCTATAGAGCATTTCATTTATGCCCCGATTCTCCAATGTTCTTATTTATAAAAAGGAACCACCAGACGGTTGGCTAAACCAAGAATTAATGGAGAATCAGATACGTGACCTTCTATAAACAATCCTGTGTAGCCACAACTCCCCACAGCAAGAGGCACACCAGCACCAGTTTTATGGAGAGAGGATCAGTGAGCCTCCCAGGGTCCTTTAAGAAGGAGCTGGTCAGAGGGTTCACCCCCGTCACCAGAGGCCCTGCATTAGGAGTTTGGATCAGACCCTGGCTTTCTTTTATACAGGTCCTAGCTGTCTAATGGTAATCGAAGTCCTGGGAGAAATGTGGGAGAAATGTCAGGAAGGTTCAGAACAATCATTTAAATGATGGAGACCTCCATTACACCGAAGAACAAGGAACCCCAAGCTATGGTTTGAGTTCTTGGTGGAAGGAAGGGAATGTCAGAAGCCACTGAGCCCTGTGGGGGCTGATTCTAAAATACCCACGCTTCATAGATGTGTGGACTGCTCAGTGCGAATAAACATGGTTGGTGCAGATAAAAATGAAATATACAGCCCTCGCCAGTTTGCTTAATGGTTAGAGCCTCAGACTGAAGGGTCAAGGGTTTGATTCTGGTCAAGGGCATGTACCTTGGTTGCAGGCTCCATCCCCAGTCAAGGTGTGTGCGGAGGCAACCAATCTATGTGTCTCTCTCACATCAGTGTTTCTCTCTCTGTGTTTCTCCCTCTCCCTTCTATTCTCTCTAAAAAAAATCAGTGGGAAAAATAAATATCCTCGGGTAAGGATTAACAACAACAACAAAACCCCCACAAAAAACAAAAAATCCCACAAATGAAATATACATAAATGGTCCAAGAATATCTTACTTAGATGATTGAATTTGGTGTCAGCCATGATAGGCATATAAAAAATGCTCTCTATTCCCGGCCCCCCATCCCCAAACATTTTTTTAAAATATATGTTTTATTGATCTTTTTACAGAGAGGAAGGGAGAAGGATAGAGTTAGAAACATCAATGAGAGAGAAACATTGATCAGCTGCCTCCTGCACACTCCCTACTGGGGATGTGCCTGCAACCAAGGAACATGCCCTTGACCAGAATCGAACCTGGGACCCTTGAGTCCGCAGGCCGACGCTCTATCCACTGAGCCAAACCGGTTAGCACCCCAAACAGTTTTTAAAAGTTGAAGAACTGTGTGCTGAACATCCATACACAGGTCTATCTAGATTTTACATTGGCATTTACTAGGTTTGCTTTATCACACTTCTCCATCCTTCCATGTACCAGTCCGCTTTGTTTTCTTTGAGGCATTGCGAAGTAAATTGCAGTTCAAACCTAACACCTTAGCATGCACATAATTAACTAGAGTTCAGTATTTTCTCTTGGTGCAAAATTTAGTATCATCTGATGAATTGACATATACCTTCCTGTTTAATGCAGCCCCTATTGAGTAGAGGACGTTACCATCAGCCCTGGAAGTCCCCTCATGCCCCTTCCCAGGCAACCTCTATGCTAGAAGCAAACACCATTTAAACTTGTTCATCTCTATTAGTTTTGCTTGTTCTAGAACAGCGGTTCTCAACCTATGGGTCGCGACCCCTTTGGCGGTCGAACGACCCTTTCACAGGGGTTGCCTAAGACCATCCTGCATATCAGATATTTACATTATGATTCATAACAGTAGCAACATTACAGTTATGAAGTAGCAACGAAAATAATTGTATGGTTGGGTCACAACATGAGGAACTGTATTTAAAGGGCCAGAAGGTTGAGAACCACTGTTCTAGAACATTCCATAACTACATTCCAAACAGTATTTTGCCTTTATGCAAGGCTTCATGTACTCATTACAATGCAGGCTTTATCCATGTTGTGTGTATCAGTAGTTTGTTCCCTTTTGGGTGCAAATTCCATGGTATGATTGGAATCCTATATGACCTGAATATTGACGATTTTTGCCTAAAGCTTCTATAAACATTCTTGCATGAGAGTGTCCTCTTTGTGGATACATGTTTTCATTTTTGTGGGTAAACAATGAGGAGTGGAATTTCTGGGTCACAGAGTTCAAGGTATATTTAATTTATAAGAAACTTCCAGATCTTTTCCCAAAGTGGTTGAACCATTTTACAATCCCACCAATGAAGTATGAGAGTTCCACTTGCCCCATATCACCAATATTTGTTGTCTGTAACCCCCCAACCCCGCCCCGCCGCCCTTTTGCTTTTGGCAGTGCAGAGTTGAGTAAAGAAGCTGTTCATTTGTATTTGCCAGGAATCTCACCATCCTAACTTCTGTAGGCAGTCCTAGCCTAAGCTATGGCTATGTATGTGATTGTCGTGCCAGCCCCAACCATAGTCCTGTCAGGAGCTCACTACACACATCACAGGAGACTGACAGTTTCATCTTAAAGAGGAAATGCAGGAATAATTGGCACCATTTAATGAGCGCCCACCATGTCTGTGTTAGGCTACTTACATAAATAATCTGTTTTACTCTCCACGCAAACGCTTCAAGAGACACATTCCTAATTTAAGCCTGAGGCAGCTATTGAGGGTTGGTGCCTGTGGCCAGTTAGTGGCAGAGGTGGGATTTAAGCATTGGTAGTCCTGACTCCATGGCCATAGTCTATCTACATTGGTTCATGTTGCTGAATAAGTTTCTAGAGCAAATCAGATGGTTATCTTTTTAAAAAGATCATAGATATAGGTTGGCTTTGTAGCATTATAATAAGAAGCTCAAGTACAATCCAACTGAAAATCTGTGAATAGTCCAACTGCATGTTCCCATTTAGAAATAAATTATTTTTTAGTGTCTCTATCACCCTTGTCTTGACATTTAGACATAACAAATGTCTTATGGGTAGAGTGAGATGAAGGCTTTGCTGTATTGATCATTTGACACTTCCCCACTTCCCTGAATCATGAATTATTTTCACAGGTGAGTATATCTCCACCCTCTAGCCAGACTTAACCACTTAGAGAGCAGGGAACCATGATGGTGATGATGACAATGATGATAATGAAAAGTTGTAGGCTTTCTAAATGCCAGGTACTGTGGTAAGCAATGCATTTGAGCTATTTTATTAGTTCTCACAGTGACCCAATGTTAAGCATTTTGAACCCCATTTTCTAGAAAAAGACTAGATTTAAAGAGATTAGGCAACTTGCCCAAAGTCATGTAGTGAGCAAGTGGAAGAGTTGGGATTTGAACCCAGCTGGCTGTGTGCCAAGCCTGGGCCTGGACATACCACTAGTGGTGCATTTTTTAAAAATATATTTTATTGATTTTTCACAGAGAGGAAGGGAGAAGGATAGAGAGCTAGAAACATCGATGAGAGAGAAACATCGATCAGCTGCCTCCTGCACACCCCCCACTGGGGATGTGCCTGCAACCAAGGCACATGCCCTTGACCGGAATCGAACCTGGGACCCTTCAATTTGCAGGCCGACGCTCTATCCACTGAGCCAAACCAGTCAGGGCTAGTGGTGCATTTTATGCTTATCTACCACCTCCCTCATGTCCAATGCTAACACAATGCATTAATTTTTCTATTAGTAAGTCAGCCTCGCTGTTCAGTTCATTCAATAGAGACCCCTCCGAGGCTGGTCTTCTGTATGGTTGAGCTGCCGTGTGTCCTGCCTTTCAAGAGGGAAAATTGGCCCGGGGAAGTAAGCTTACACAGGTGAAATGATTACAGAATGATATGGGCCATATAATGCAAGCACATGATATGATAAAGAGAGACTAGGCTCGTGATCGAGCGCACGGAGGCTGGCAAACCCTGAAAGGAGCCCTTATCTTGGTTGCTCAGCATCGTATCAACAGCCAGGCAGTGGAGATAGAGCAATTGCACACACGCAAGTTAATAAGTGGGTTTATATGGTGCCCACAATATAAACTGAGGATTGTGTTGATAAATGGCCTCCATATAGTAGTAGCTGGAGTTTATTAAACATTTACATGCACCAGGCATTGTGCCAAACACCTATGCCTTCTTTGCAATGAATCTTGACCAAAAACTTTGTATGTGTGTGTATGTTTCCCTGTGTCCTGGGTAGTGAAGTGGGGAAGGTGCTAGCTAGACGGGACACTATCCCCTTTTAGCAGATGATGAAATCTAAGTATCAAATTTCTAATAATTTACCCTAATTATATGGTTAGTACATGTTCAAACAGGATTTGAACCCAGGTCTGCCTACATGAAAATTTTAACACACTCAGCACCTACACAATATTGAAACATGATCATGTTTTAGTCCTTCAAAGGGTGGTTTCACATCTGTGGAGCTAATGTAGTACCTCTCTGTGACTGGCACATATTTTGAGCTTAAGAAACATTTCCTGATATAAAAGCACCAGGCAGGTGCATTCCAATGGTGTTCTGGATGC